>NW_025401006.1:3206829-3349910 GCF_015345945.1 Tribolium madens
TAAAATTTTATCTGGGTTTAGAAAGATTTTTCGAAAAAATGGTAAATAGCAAAGTAATTTGTTTTGATGAGTTCTATCACCGTTTAAATTTTCTTAACGCATTTCAATAACAGACTGTATTTATAATATAATTTTTTAAGGGTTTGTTGCAGCGCTATCTTATGCGTACATTAAAAATACCGTACTTACAGGTAACTATTGAGTTTATCTCAAACTAGAACCTTTACTTTAACTACAAACAGTTTTGTTTTAAATCAATAGACATATAACAGTTTATCTACTACTCGACAGAGGGCGCCAAAAGGCTCAAGCGACAGTCACAGTTGTGGCTTCAAATTTTTAAATACAACAGGCATACACTGGCGCACACGGAATTTTGGACGATTCGTCATTCGACTGACATAAAAATGTAAAACGGGCCTTGGGCAACTAACCTCACTTTCGATTTTTGTCCTGATAGAGAAAAAATGACAATAAATCAAAATAAATTATTGAACTTATATAAAAATACGTATCGCTGACATTAATGTTTCGGAAAATCGACATCAAAAATAAATTTCAACTAAAATTTTCAAATTTTAGTTTTAAACGTCAATCATAATTACAATAAAGCGTGGCTTACATTGACATTTTTTGAACTGACATAAATATGATGTCTAAAATTCAGTGTCCTCCACTGTACGAGTAATAGCAATATCAATTTTATGTTGGAATAAAATACACTTTGTATAAGACACCAAGTTTTGAAATCACAAAATAATTGCAAATAAAAGTTTTTGCTTTTTGTTAACATTACTTGAGTAATGTTTTGAGAATGTTTAATTTTGTTTTATCAAAAATTTGCTACCATTTGGTGTGTTAAAATGCTTAATAGTGCTAAAGCTTGAGTGTGAAATAAAATGCAGATTTGATAATACCTATTAAGTGTATTTAAATTAAAAGAGCTTTGTTTATTGTTTATCACTTCATTGTTTAAAGGTTTGATCACAAATATGTAGGAGTATATTATATATATAGGAATAGCCAAAAAAATTTCATATCTCTTATTATACTGGTTCTCTCTATTTTCATTTCAACCATAGTACAAGTGTTCTTAATTCATTAAAATGGCCAAGACACATGTACTTATGTCTAATTGTATTATCATAATAATCTGATAAATAAAGGATTTGTAAAAAGACGTGTGTATTTATATTTACTCCCAGTTTAACGTTAGTATTAGTCAAGATGGGTAATAACAAGAAAAAACGTTCTCAAAACGAGAATTTGTATGGTTGGTTTCCCGATCCTATGGCTGTGACATGGTCTGAAAAATACAGTGAAACTCTTAATAAGTTTTGGAATTTATTACCAAATACTATTGGAAAATTATTGGCAACCATATCAATTTTCTTAGTGGGGATCTCTGTCAATGGTAAGTTTCTCAAAATTTTTATAAAAAATCTATTTGTCAAAAGATGACATTTATTTTTTGACATTTGATTGTTTATGTCTATTTAATATTACCGATGATCTTGTACATACATATATGTTTTTTTTACAATTATTTAGTAAAGGCAGAAAAACTTTGTTAATAAAATTCATAAATACATACCTAACGTTAAGCATCAATAGTTACAACTCAAGATACAGCTTCTTTGTTTCCTCTTCTAACAGCCTGCTGCAAAAAACATGTAAAATTATTTTTTCAGCAGAAATAAGTAGAGCCAAAATGCTGCTAATTTCAAACTCCCATAATTTGGAAATTTTTATAGATAGAATTTTTTCTATGTTTGGGGTATCTTATCTTACTTGACATTTTTCTCTAGGGCGCGAGTTCTGAAACACGTTGTGTTTATAAACTAGGAAATCATAGTTCTAACTACATTATGCATTTTACAATAACTGTAAATAAAAACCTAAAACCTTTTATATTTTCATTTCTAGTGTTACATTAGAGTAGTTTAATTGATGCTCTAATAAGTTTGTAAATGCACAATGTCATTGTTAAAAGTTTATCAAAAAAACATTTTTTTTTAATATTGGCAAAAATACATTTGTATCCTTTGATAAATTTGTTTCAAAAGTACAATAATAATTTTACAATAAATATATGAAATTGTAAACTTAATCATTGATTTATGAGTCAGACAATCAAGATTGTCAAAATTGTTACTAGGTTAGCGCAAATCACGTCTCAATTTTGCAATTACGTTATCATATTATTATCGCCTAGACGAAAAATGATCGAAATTGTATTTTAGGAGATTGGGTGAATATTTTCGTGCACATTGCGCGGCAATTTGGATACACTAGTCGTCAAGAAAACTCAAGAAAAGATGTCTCTTTCAAGTGGTCCGAGATATCATTGGAGTCGCTAGGACTACAAGATTTCTGGAGTTATTGGATATTATCATGTCTTGTTTCATACTTTATGTATTTTTTTATAGGTGGATTTTTACACGTAGGTATATTTATCATTGGCGTAGAAATGGGCTTTTCTTGTTTGTTCTCGTTTTTATACAAGTGCACAGTAAATTTACATTTTTCCGCTTTAAATTGAACGATATCGACTTATTGGAATGTGATTTTTCTACTTTATGACACGACTTTCCAGTCGTTTATAAATTGCTACAATGTCGCACTTTATTGGAATTATACAGTCTGATCGATTTGAATTGTTATCAGATTTAAGTACTCAAGTCGGTACATGCAGGTGTTTCAGTCAAATCTCTTTAGTACTGTTGTCAATGTCAATGATGTGAATTTTATCGCTTAACTATCCGCATCACGGCGTACGCCTTGCGCACAATGTTTTACAATTTTACCGCGAGTTTTATGCCGAGCTTTTCCATCAGGCCTGTAAAAGAAAACATAAACTGGAAGAGGTGCAAATTGCTTTTTATGTGTACGCATAAACATTTGTCGTTGGGTAAAGAAACAGAAGGGACTGTCATAAACTTTTAAGACTTGTTTTCCTATGCATGGTGTAATAACGTTTGACCGTTCTTTGTCTGTCTAGTGGTACTTCTATGTACGTCGACGTGACCGAGCTGAAGATTGGAAATGCCAACCGAAGAAGTGGTTATCCCCTGAATTGGAGAGACACGAAATTATTCTCGGATCTCTGACACTTTTCTTGAATGCGTCGACTTCAGGGTTGTTAGCCTGTTATATCGCTAACGGAGGGTACAGCACGGTCTATTATAACGTTGCGGATTACGGCTGGTTATGGTTTTTCCTCCAATGGCCTGTCATTTTTATCTACCAGGTTAGGGAAAACGAACACTTTAATTGCTACTAAAACACACTTTGTTCAACCTCCACTATACAGATCGATAACTCTATTTAGTATTTACACCGCTGTTAAAACGTTGCATCCGAAACGAGCCTTTATATGAGCTCATATGTGTCTGTTGTTTCCTCCTATTTCGCTTTCAATACAGTTTGAATATTGTAACGATACATACACTCAATGTCTTTGCTTGTGGAAAAAATTTCAATGGATTTGTGTTTCAAGGATTATATAACGTATTGGATGCATAGAATCTACCATACGCCGTTTCTTTATCGCAACTTCCATAAGCTCCATCACAAGTACAAACAACCTACGGCGTTTTCTGTCACCGCCATCCACCCGGTGGAAGCTCTCCATATTCAGTTGATGTACATTCTGCCCCTTTTCATCATTCCTACGCACTGGTGTAAGATGAATCACTTTGAAAGTTGGTTCAACTGTTTCCTTCTTAATTATTTTCAGTCCCGTTTTACGTCGTAGCCTTGTACACGTATTACCACGGAATCATCGATCACTCCGGTGTAAATTTTAAAGCATATTGGTGGCAACCGTGGCAACCCGATGCCATTTTTCACGACAACCATCATCAATATTTTCACGTGAATTTTGCTTTTAATATTGGCTATTGGGATAAGGTCAGTTGTGTGTGTTTGTTGAATTTTGAGTATACACAAAGATTTTTGCAGCTTCATGGGACTTATCGGCGGAAGGACCGGGTATATACCGAAGACATTTTCTATGGGAAGGGCAAACGGATTGACGAAGTTAGCGCTGAAGAGCTGAAAGCGGATTTGAAGGAAAGGGAGTCGGAAAACCCGTTAGCTTACCGCGACAACAAGATGGAGTTCAAATTGTCCAACAGAGAACTGAAAGCGATGAAAAGACCTAAGAAGTAATTCAATTGGAGAAAAACTAATTTTAAATAAGATAATACACGTAAAATGTGATGTAATACAAGAATATTTTACATGCAAAATATTCTAAGATCAAATATGTGTGAAGTTCTCACAGTAGTGTTATCAATATCAATTCCCTATATTCCCGAGAGGCTTTAAAGACGACCGATGCCTAGCCATCTCAATGAAATCGATAGTTTCAAACTTTACTGTCACGTTTTATGATCTATAAAGCAACAGTGATGTGCAAGGAGACCGTTTTATACGGTTATCAAGTTCAACTATCGCCGCTGTTAAAAATGCAACATTGCAAATGGGTTTACAGGTTTTTATTTGTAATAAAACTATTCGTCTTTTCTACATTAATATTTGATACCATCAAATGCAATTTAATGTATTATTAATTTTGCTTCTGTTTTTACTTAAACGATTCTAATTAATCCACATGCATTATAATAACACCATTTCTGAAAACAAGAGGTTTACACATATGTACATGTATGTACATAAATTAAATGCTTCACAAAATTGTCAGTAAATATGACAATTCATGGCACAGAATGGCGTTGTAGTGAAACAAGAACACAGTCACTGCACTAGGATTAGTAGTTACAACACTTGTAAGTGAAAATTTAGTGATAGTGAGGCGATGTCAGGCTGATGTGAAGCATTTTATTTAAATTTAAAACGTTGTTGTAACGCACATTCAAAATTAATACGTTAGCACGTACACTTCTGCTTCCTTTTTAATTTCACACAAAGGATAAAATTACCGTAAACAAAATTACTGAAGATCAGTTGTTACGCCTTCTCGCCGTCGTAATTTCATGAAACTAAAAAGAATTAGAAAATATGAGGCGTCATTATGTCCGCCTAGCGTTCTCGGATGAATACGCACAGCAGATGAACTTCCAATTCCATTCTTTCGAATCAAATCAGACCGGAACACGCAAGAAACACATCGGGAGGGTAAGACTTGCACGCGACGTCGAAGGGTGACGACAACTGGTGCCTAGCATCACACACCTTGCACAACAGTTGAATGACTTTTACAAATTACCGATTGCCGATTGTAGCTTGAATGTGTTTAGAATTCATTCCCGGTCGAGTATGTCTTGGATGTGTGTGGTGATTAACCCACGTAAAATTTGAATGGTCTAATGTGGAAGCGCATTAAATAGGAAATATCGTGACAACTCTGCTGAAGATTCGACACGAATTGTACTTATGCAAGAAAACAAACTTCGGTTAAATCCATGTTAACTGGTGATTTTGCCTCTTGCGTGACCAGTTCCTTATTGATTTTCTTTGTTACGTTTATGTATCAATTGGTAGGGAAATGCGACAGATCATTAAGCCGATAATATCGTGCGATTGTTGATTATAAATAAATATAAAAACAGTAGGTATATATCTCGTTACACAATGTGAATAGAAGTCATCTTCAACATCCTTTGAAAAAGCTGTTAACACGTATATTTTTTACATCATTTTACCAACGCGGGATTCATTTCGGTTTCGTTTTAAGTCGCAAATTATCCAAGCGCTTTTTCGAATGATATTCGATAGCCGTTATCTCAAAGTTCTTTGGTTTTGATAGGTTACGCCGCTCTAAGCGAATAAACCAAGATGCACGCCTCATTAGTTCGATAACGTCTTCGATAATGAAGCATCCTCAGTTCGTGACAAATCTGCAACTTTTAAAAGCAAATTACTATTTAGCAATGATGTGTAAGGGGCCATGTATTGCAAGAGTGCTGACAGCAACCCTTCGCGATTTGGATCGTTTATGCAGCAGCGTGTAAGAAGTAAATGCCGCGAATCCTTGTCTCGTGAGACCTGTTACGGGCTCCCGGAGGTTGCCTATTAACCTTTTACGGCACCCTTCAACTACAATATTTCACAAAGCTCAGTGCTCATATAATGAAGGTGTTTACATGCGGACCGCTAGTTTCCGACGAACGCCTGATAATTAGGCAGCCGCGAATTTGCAACACAAACTCTTCATTATCCGATTTGGGTAACAAAAGCTTTAAATTATATTACAATATATTGGAGTTATGACACTGACTTTTACAACTTCTTTATTGATATAATAAAAGCGGGTAATCGCTACGAAATGGTTCTTCTTTAATTCAGGGGCTACCTGTGCCGAAGAAGGCAATCTTTTACTGTCGGTAATTTGACTACTCAACGGATTTCCAACCAGAGAGCCTTAAATAATTCACAATTCTTTTAGTAAGGTGTTTTATCTTTTTACCCGCTTTCCCTGCATTATCCATCACCGTTTTTATGATTTATTATTTACATGCTAATTGATTATGGACCATTTATTAAAAGTAATAGTAAAGTTTAGTTTATCATTTTAATTCATATACTACGTTAGTCATTCATGCTAAACAGTAGCAACACGATTGCTGCTTTATTTTTATCTTCAAAATTTTATAAAAGGTTTGCTCGTTAGAGATTGATGTATTGTTCTGTGAAATAAATAAAGTTCAATCTCGATTTTGTTCAGGAAAAAATCTCTTTATAAAAAATCCTATTAAAGCCAATTCTAAGATATTGTTTAGTTGATATTTATGAATTTTTGATGTCTTAATTTCAACTTTATACAAAGAATATTCGTATTTTCAATTTTGCTTATACGGAAAGCTCACATTATTTATTAAGATTGCGGATGAAAGAAAATTTAGACTTCATAGTTTCTTTTTGTCTGAAATTTTGATAAACCGTAAAATTATTCATAATTTACAAAGAAAACCTAATCATACATCTTGTTTAAATTAAAATAAATTATTTTATAAATTAATTTCACAAAATAGGTTAAGAAATTTATATTATAGAAAATATGTTTTCCAAGCAAAGGGTTCACGCATAAATTTTATTTTGTGTGTCTCAAGATAGATCAGCGTGTGTCCCATAGTACACATCATTAATGTACCTTGAGACATTTGTTTGTTTTTTCTACATGTTCAATATTTTGATCTGAAGAATTATTGTTAATTTGTTTTACATCGATTGTTTTGACTAAAAAATAAAAATTTTTGAAGTACCTATTTTAATTTCTGTTTCTCAAGGTGCACACTTCTCTCCTATATTCTAACTATTATTAACGTTTGTATTCAGAAATGCAACATCAATAAGTTCTTAAATACGTTCATTTGTGTTGCAGTTAGTGAATATCTCAAAGTTAACCTATGTTTCAAATACTAATGCAAAGTACTGTGTGTTAGCTGTTTAAAGATGGCGACGTGATTCACACTTCCAGGTGTTAAATTAAAAATATGAAAAACTTAATGGAAGCTGTAGAAATAAGTCGTTTACAAGCTTTTCCCATTAGTTGCTTTGTGCATATAGAAAGCTCACAGCTTAAAACGTACACTTGGCTTGTAGATTCCCGTTTAGACGAACGTAATTACATTTCCTGGTGAAGGTACTAGAGAAATAATTCAAAGTAACTGATGCATGCAGGCTCAAAACAATGTGTAGCTGAAAAGTGCAGGTTTGAAACAGCTATTAAAGACTTTTCTCGTTTGAGTGGAAAGAAATATTTTTAAAATGAAATAAGTTTGGAGATAAAAATAAAATAAAATAAATAATGAATGCAAGTAGATACGGTGTGTTTAGATATGCAACGAAATGCACACATTTATTTTCAGTTTTACTGCATCTATGTATATAAATATATACTATGAGTTGGTTGAGAAGGTGAGAAAAAGCCATTCGCTTGCTTTCGT
This sequence comes from Tribolium madens, assembly GCF_015345945.1. Lineage (NCBI taxonomy): Eukaryota > Metazoa > Arthropoda > Insecta > Coleoptera > Tenebrionidae > Tribolium > Tribolium madens. Next base: position 3,214,743 of record NW_025401006.1, read on the forward strand.
AGGAACGAGCAAGCAGAAATCGGCAGAGTTTGCTGCGAAATACGGTTCTTACTGAATTCCATCAAGCTATGCACATTTTCTCGATGTTTTATCGAAGAAGTTACTTAAAGAGATGAGGATTTTCCATCATTTTTTAACCGCTCGGACTCAAACTTTACGCTTACTTTTGCCGTTCATAAAACACTTAACTTTGAGATACGATTCCATTTTGAAAATCTCCAACCATTAATTCGAACCATTGTCACGCTTTCAGTGATTCAATTTTTTATTTATTATTATTAGTGTGGAGGCTAAGGACTTTCCTTTTCAATTTGTATAAATTGCATTTCGTGCCGGCGTCTCATTCAACTTAGTATACGATAGTATACGATTTTTTTTGTTCGTGTAGTTTCTTTTATTGTTGAAAATTATCATCGGAACGTGTAACGCTTACTCCAAACTCACCAACTTTTAAACTTAATGCGGTAAAAATTTATATTCTCAAGTACACTGAATTTGAAGTTGAAAACTGCATTTGTTAAAGTTAGTAATTACGTAATCAGAATCACATCAACTGAAATGAACTTTACTCGTAAATTATATCTTCCTTAATTGCGCTATTGAAACGACTTTATGAATGCAGGGTAACAGGGAGAAAACTTTACATTATTAGTGTGCCTACGTATAACACAAAACTAGGGACAACGGTTTTTGTCGCCTCACCAGAACAAATTTACACATTTATTAGACACAAGGCAGGAGTAATTTACCAGCACTGTTCATAGTTTTCTTGCAGAAACATAATAACTTTATGAAAATTATTCTCTTTTAAGATAAACTCAAAAGTCACTAAGAGAATAATATTTCACGAAGGTTTTTATAAGAGAGGTTTCGGAAGTTTATGAGATAAATAAATTCATCTCGTAATCGCTCATTTAAAATCATTGCACGATCGACGAATGAAAATTTTAAACAGGGACTGAAATTCAAATTACATCACTAAGCAGCATTTAAGATGTAGAGGAAAACATGGAAGTTGACCTGGTTTGTCCCAAACTTTCGTAAACACATACGAAACGTAAACGTAATAGAATATTTTTTAATAATTGCGTTTGAGTTTAAAATTAATCGCATTTAGCAAACTTCATCTAAAGGCACGATCATATGAGATCAATTCAGCGTTTGTCGATTTTTTTAAAATACTGCGTCTCGCTTGAATGACAAATGTTAATGCGCACCGAGCGGGATAAAGTTAGGATCTAAATCAAATTTTAACGCCTCAACAATTCTAAATATATTTTAACGCTGCCAGAATAAAAATTCGTTGCATTTAAAAAGGAAAAAACCGCCTCTTTGCCCAGATACAAAACCTATCCAGTAATTCATCGAACGTATTGTTCGATTCGTTTTATACAACGTTTCGTTTAGTGTGCAGTCCACATATCATAGCTGGACCACTTTGCTGTCGGAAGTCGAATAATATCATCAATAGCCATTTCCTGCGGCCACTCTCGCAGGATTCCACCTGAAATGACACACTGGATCGATTCATACAAAAATTAAAAACGACTTGAATAACGTATTGCAGCTTTTTGATTTTGCTTCCTTATCTGAAAGTATTACTTTACAAATTAAAAATCGTTCTCATTTCGGTGGGTTTTCTCAAAACGTGAAAGCATTCGCATCATACTATTCAAAAATCACAATTGTTTTAATCATTCCGCACCAATAATATACAGTTGTATATTTTCAATTAAATATTTCTCATCCTTTCAACTTTTTATTGATCAATTCGTGATAACCAAAATGCGTAGGTATTTATCAGTGCTCTGTGCTCGGTTCAATCCGAACATATCCAATTTTACTTGAAACTAACTAACTGGTAATGAATCAAACAAAGTTGCTCACGCATACACTAATTATGAGTCCCAATTAATACTGAATTGAAATAGTTTAATTTCGTAGTTACAATTTGCCTATTTAACTACTAATTAACAAGCCGAAAATGTACGTATTTCTGTTAACAGCAACCACATTGTTCTTTTGACATCACCTAACACATTCTACATTCATACCATTTATTACTGAAATTTAAATTAAACTAATTTAATTAGTAATTGCCCACAAACAACACGATCTTTTACTGAAAATTATTTATGCAAATACACCGGTTGCAACAATTATGATACACTCGTATTTGCTAAAGCAGGGTCGCTGAAAAGTATGGATACAGCTAAGTATTTTTAAAACGGTTTAGCAGAGCACGTTAAAATTTGGGAAACAGTTTACTTATTTTTTGGTCAAAATTCAGGCGGCAAAGAGCTAACGATAGATAAAGACAATATTTCCAATGCCAAAAAAATACATTTTTCAAAATTTAATTAGTTCGTGCTACGCAACACGGTGTTCATAAAGCGATGACCATTTATAAGAATATTTGACACATTTTGAGTTGTTAAATCATCCTCTCCAATATCTTGTAACAAACACTCAACAAAAAAATGGGCTTTCTGTAGAGATTTTCCCTTTTTCAAAATTGCGATTACTTTGTTTTTTTTTTAATTCCAAAAGCAGACGGGCTGAAATAAAAATATCATTAAAAAGAAAGTTTTAGTGCAATTCCATCAAAACCAGCAGATTTTTTACACTTTGTTGATGATATGGCTGCTTTTAACTCATCTACGTTGAAACATCTCGATAGTTTTTCTGAAACGTTTACCTTTCTTCTTTGTTTTTAACCCGACGTTTTATCTCCTTCTTTTTTATTCTTCCTAGCTTAACGGAATTTAAAATGTTTACTAAACGACTAGTTACAGTGTTCAGGTTCATAGCACAATCTGGCGTAAGCAGATAAAATTTTGAAGATCTAAGTTTTTGCAAAAGCTTCTAATAATTGCGACCACTATGTGTGAAATTTAAATCTTTCTTAAGCGGTTCCATTTTATGTTTCTCGCCTTATTTAACGAATTTAATATGGCATCGGCTTTCTCTGGGTTAGGACTAAAGACATATGTATTGCTGTACAAGCTCGTTGTTTCAACGCTCCAACATGGAATATAGCTTTTTCTGAATCCACGAGGGATGAATTTTTTGGCAGCATTCTTGATTACTCCAACAAATCTGTGGGAGTTCATTGCAGTTGGCAGAATCTAACGAAGAGCACTGTCCATTTTTTTGACAAACTCAGTCCTTTTGGCTTTTTGGAAACTCCATCTAGGTTTTGAAACAGAAGGAAATTGTTATATTTCGGTGCCAAGCTTAACAATAACCGGACGATGTTGGTTACGTGGAAAAGTAGATAGTACATCTGGTGAATCTTGTAATGGCATTTTGTTATTCATTATAACAATACATAAATCGGTTCGTATTCCTTTTTTCATCTGGCCGAATAAAAACTCTTCGCAGTTTTACCGTCAAAAACCAAGTGAAGCTTGTTTAGTTCCATCGATGAAACAAGAGCAAGACCATTTCTGTCATTCTCCGCATAACCCCTCAAATTGTGATGACAATTGAAATCGCCGATGTAAACAGCAGGATGATAATTCAGTATCAGATTTGCAGGCCACTGATCATTACGGGGTTTATAAATGTTAATAGAGAGTTTTTGCCAATCAAATCGTTAAGTATAACGTTAACCTTAACGACAACGTCATTTAATTCCGTCAATTCAAAGACGTTTACGTAAACGTTTTATTTTTTGATTTCCCAGCAATGGCCATTTGTCGTAATACGGTTTGCAAAAACTCTCTAATAATAAATATACCAGCAATTTTTACAATAACGAAAAAGATGTTGTTTTTTTGTTTTGGCGATGGATGCCTTTTTAGAACCTTCTCACCAAATAAAGCCCACTATCGGCATTAAATAAGGCCCACATTTAAAATTTGGGATGGGATTTTTTAGTAATAGTATTAACAGTAAGTTAAGGGAAAGATCTTTAATAAACAAAAATAAACAATATATAAAAATACAAAAAAAGTAAAGGAACTTTAAAACAAGTATTAATATGTAACTAGATAGTTATTTATTCGACAAGTTTGAGTGTAAATCGGACGCTTTATTTCACCGAGTGGATTATTAAACCACGAGTGTTAACGAGTGGTTTATCAATTTATCATCCACGAGGTGGAATAATGGAACCGATTTACACGACGACGAGTTGAATACAACATTTTATTCTTCGAATTAGACTCAACAAGGCTTAAAATGGCTTTAAATCTGTTAAAAATAATCTGTATTGAGAAATGCTAAACAGTTGTCAAAACTTCCTTATATGGGAGAAAAACCGTAAATGTTGACACCGCTAAGGATAATATATGTAGTTATAGGCTGAGATTTTTAAACTATAAAACATAAAACGCATGTTGTCCTCAAAAATTTTGTTAACACTAATATTGATGAACAAAAACACGATTAGTCTATAACTTACATAGGCTAATCGTGCTTTTGTTCATCGTTTCCATACCAAGAAGATCCAAGAAGAAAAAGGACACTATTATTGAATCAGAAATTTTACTAAATTCAGAAATTATTATGAAAAGTATGTCAAAATAATGTCAAAATTGACAAAACATATGCATCAGCGTATTTTACAGACACATAAGATACGTTGCTATTGACGACGTACTTTATAGATGAAGCGTATTTTAACGGCAACATAAGAGGTAAGCTTAAATGCACTATAGAAACAATATAAGGTATTAGTGTTGCACAAACTGTTTTTTTATATCGTATTTTGTGATTTAAGACAGTACAGTGGTGCATTACTCTGTGTAATTTATTTGTTTCTGCACGCCCACATCTGTGTAATTTCCGTGTAGGTGCGCAAATTATAATAATGTATGGCGTGAAAGTTTGTTTTGACGCAAATCTTGGCGACAATCAATCATGGCGTAATATACAGCGCGGCACATTCGTCACTATTGATTATTCAATGAACAAACACATTCAACCTGTAACTGACACAAAGTGACTACACAATCGGCGAACATTTCTCATTTGGCAGCTGACATCACTTGGCGTTCAAAGCCGTGACAGTATAAGATAAGCTAATGTAGTCCGGATGCGGTGGCTGGAGGTCACTTCCCCTCGACGCCACCTCCGTCAAACTAAATATACTCCAAGGGCCGTACTATCAAATACATCTAATTACACCGAGGGTTTCATTAGCACACGCTAAGATTCGCTTCGAAGGCCGCAAGAAACCGCCTGCTAGCCGGAAACTGATCCTTAGAGGGATTAAGGCGACGAAGCTTTTTCACCACCGACTGCTAAATGATTTTATTAAAGTAATCTGATGGAAGCGCCATACATATTTTTTCAAACACCAGATAACGAGAAAGTTGGCAACTAAATGAAAACAATAGTGTAAATTAGAAGATTTTATTAAAAGAAATACAGATTTTCCAACATAAAGAGGTACAGTAAAATAAATCTCAGTCTCAACTCTGTAACAGTCAAGAAATTCATATGTACACACAACACATAGGAGTCCTTTTTATGAATATACAGGCTGGTCATTAGCCCCTACATTTAATTATTGCAAAAGGAGGAAAACTTGGGCGTCAATTTTACTATTTTTGCTCGACTACCACCACATTAGAGAAAACTTATTTACAAAAATAACTCATTTAACATTCAGCTTACTCCTAATTTATTAATTTATTAAATTAAAAATTAGACTACCTGATACAATTTTTATTTATTTACATGCGACTTGTGGGCGCTGTTATTGGAACTAACCGGAATGCAAATAATACTGGAATTTGAATTTTTCCACAAAAATAACTTGGGGCCAAAAATATATTACATTTATATTACACTGTAGCGTCACTTCAGGTGAAAACAATAACAATCGTGACAAACCACAAGCAACTCATCCATGGTCTGATTGCCGCCGAGAAGAAGAAGCTATCATGAATATTGTGGTCTTGGCTCGTTTCGCTGGGGTTGCTCCTTAGACGTAGATCTGTGTGAAATATAGAAATTAAATTGGCATGGTGCCCCGTTTTTCTACACGTCCTTCTAGCATTTACAAGCAAATAAAAAGGACATAATGCCAAGTGAAACGGTGCAAAGGAGAAAGAAAAACAGACATAAATTCGAGCGTGTCTCGCACATTTACCTCTTTCTTTTGTTGTTTCAGGATCAAATATTTCATTGGTGCCGGGGTCTGGGGCCGGTTCCTTTGGTCGGCTGTGTTGTTTTGACGTGTCTACTTTGAAAAAGAGAGTCGTAAGTGTTTTTGGATAGGTTAAGTTGTTACCTTTTTCAAGTGATAAGTTGATAGGAACCACTGTTGTTGAAGTTGTAGTTTTTTGCGTCGACGGTGATGGAATGTCTGAAAATTGATTATTATCTCTTAATGTTTTAGAAGAGGTATTTATTTATTATACTTTACTGGAGATCAGCTGACTAAAAGAATCGGATTTATAAGTTCGCGCTGATGTAAAGTGGTACTCAAAGTTTCATAAGTTTAAAGTTTAAATCCTAAGTCGAGAGATTATTACAATTAACAATTAACAATTTGTTAGGCCCTAAAAGCTAATATATATAGACCGCTCACAAGTTGTAAACTTAAAATTATTTCTTTATTAAAATATTAAAAAGAATTTTTTTTAAGTGGTTGCTTTAAAGGTGGCACTAATAAATAATTTATCAGCAGCCCTGTATTTGTAGGGTATTTTTTTAATTGTTTTAGGAGAAAAACTATAATAATTTTACACAATATACTTTGTGTTGTATTATATTATTTGTAACCGAATTTCTTCCTCATCTTTAGTAATTGTAATGAACACCGTGACATCAAAGTTTGCCTTGATGACCTTCACTAATTTATAATCTTGTGGTAAAAACCTACTTAATTTTTATCGTAGAACTAAAACAATGAATAAACAATAACATTTAATTGTTCAGGTATTTAAAGGTTACCGACTGTACCAACATTTGTAATTTTATTATTCTGCAATGGTGGGAAAACCCCATGAAAAAACGCATCTCTTTCAGGGGTTGTAGCTCGCTTACATAACATTTTTTGATACATGTTCAAAGGAAATTTTCGTCTTAAAATTGAATATTGTATCACCTGTTTAAATTTGTAACAATTAAAACGGAACAGCCTGTATAAGTGAAATAATGTTTCTTTTGCAAACATGGTGGTTGTGTAAGATTTTGCCTCAAAAATTTTAAAATCGACCAATTTGGCGTATTTTCATCTCGTTCCTATTAAAGAAATTTGTTATGTGTTTTTGAAGCAAATTATAATTGACTTTATAAGCAAATTCTTCAAAGCGACTTTTGACGTAGATTAATGTCGAATTCTTTTCAAAAACTTCCCCTTGTTAATTGTGTGCTTATGCTGGTCAGAGTAGTTTCTTTTCATAATTCCAAAACGGACATCGAGTTTTTTCCTTTGCCATTCCGTTTTTTATGAAGGGAACACCGTTAGAGTCTTTCAAGTCAGGTATGCTTCGCCATCAATCTGATAAAGGGACTCATAGAAATCGAATGTACGATTTAGTAGAAGGCATTGTGTGTGCGACTCTCGGCGTCTGTCATCGCAGTGATGTGAAAAGCGGTGGAGGGGTGCAGGAAAAGAATTTTCCACATGTCAGGTACATGCATAGCATCTTATCAGAGGCATGAATTATCATTGTAGTGAATTCGCCGAGATGATCAGCAGATGATATTTGAACGGAGCTTTCGCACGTGGATCACAGGATTTGCCGCCTTTAGATGTTTCAAGAGAACTTGCGTGTGACGGGTAACGAATGGGGGATTTACTGATGATCTTGTCTCTCTAATGTTTAATATTAATTTGTAATTTAGCTTTTAAGCTCCAATTACCTACATCAATAAGCGACGCCGACTTGTGTTACCAAACAATCATTTGCTGTTTAAATTCTGTAATCACGAAAGATTATCTAATTGGTTTCGTTTCAACCACGCTCATTTTAATTATTTTTTTTAAAGCTGTAACGTATCTACATTAATATCAACAATTTTTTTTTTGTAAAAAGAGCAACTTATTTGCGCTATTACCATAAAAAAAAACACAAACCAGCTTTAAAACCGCTCCACCTTCAAAATTTCCTAATTAGTACATTTCTCGTCTTTATGCCAATTCACAAGACGTATTGAACTGGAAAAGGAAGTAGGATTACAAGTAACAGCTTTCAAGTTATTTTTGTTTGCATTGGAAGATGCTTTCAGTTTCTTAATTATAACTGCAGGGGATGATAAGTCCCCTCCTCTGTTGCAAAAAACAGCATGAAAGCTTCCATTTCCATAGATTAAAATGGATAGAAGTCACCCTCGCAACATGCCATATGTACGAGTATAACCGTGAAACGAAAACAAAATTAATGAATTGAAAGGCCACCCTTTTCATACGTTACGAGACTGCAAATGAAGGAAGAAAAATATAATTGACAGCATTTTGCGCTCCCACTGAAATAATGTGCTCGAGTTTCAAAAATCATCCCTAGAAATTAGACTTTAAAACTAAACTTTTACATTAGTTTAAAGCGGGATAAAAGTTTTTGTTGTGTTTTGCAAATAGATTTTATTACTCTTTTTCTGGATATAAAGAGCTTTAATCTTTCAGATTTTTACTTCTAAATGCCGAGATTAAAGTCATATGTAGTAGAACGTATTGATTTTTTTTTATGTCAGATCAAATTTGCTTTCAGAAAGTCAATGATTTAAACCCTATCGTTTCAAAGCTTTTTCAAACATGGAGTTCTACAAATCTATTTTGATACATATTAACTTAATTGTGAAAAATTGTTGAATTGTGAAAAGCCGTTATATTATTTAGAAAACATAACGTCCGATATGAAAACAGTGTAAAAAAATTCGAAGGCGGTGCAATTTCAATCGTGAAACGAGCTTTTGGAGCGACAGTAGGACTATCGTATCGGATTATTATTATTATTGTTATTATTATTATTATTTTGGTCGTGTTTCGCACAAGAAAGTCGTAAAATGTTGTAAATATGTTATGATAAAAGTATTGTGAGATTTAGAAAGATAAATAAAAAAGGCATGAACAAAGAAATTATACTTACGATAAAGCTTTATGGTTCCATCTGTTTCTCCAAGTGAGTTTTTCGCCACACATTTATATGATCCATAATCAGCGAAACTCACGGATCGAATGGTCAACTTCATGTGCACCTTGTAGGCGTTATCGACTAACACCGGTTCATATTTCGCTCCTGCAACGAAAAAACGATACAGGTAAAAATATTGCGGATTCTGGTCTCTAAATCAAACGTAAATTGCACGAAGTTTGATAAATAGATTACTCTCGACATATTCTTAATATATGATCAAAGTTGCTTCAAGCCCTCTTATCAAAGTTGTGTTATTTATGGTACGGTAGCTGCTCACATGCAGTCTAAATGAATATTGTTAAGTGGCCGATGTATTGCCGCAAAGTTTTGAGGTCGCTTCTAAGTTGGTGTCTTGATTGCACTTAAAGATCATCCAAGAAACGTTTGCTGAATCTCAGATATATCCTTAAATTTCCAATTGCTTCGTATGAATTGTTCATTAATGATGATGTCGCTCAATCGTTTGAAATATTCATGCCAGCAATTCACATCGAAATTCTTCCACATTTACAGAATAATGGAGGTGATAGTGGGTCGAGAGCGTCATTGCCAATAAGTGCCATATTTTTTCGGACGCGGTTTGAAACGGTCGTTTCCTCGATGCGATACAAATTCTCGTTGAGATTTTCTTGGAAATCATAAACGATTTTTCTCATTTGAGAGCTACTTCATCTTGATAGACGATGGCCAATTTTGGGACAATTTCACGGAAAAATCGCGACAGATTATATCTGACCGAACAAGATTTCCAGGTCTGCGAATAGTCTATTTCAAAATTTCTTATTGTATCCATGCTATTTCAAAATTATCTTGCTTAACAAGCATCAAAAAGTGGTACGTGCTTGAGACGATGAAGAACCGAATTTCTGTAGTAAAGTGATTTGGAAAGATTACCATAACTGTTCAAGAAAATAGTTAGTTTGGGAGTATTCATTGTAGGTAATAATAATTAAAACGATAAATATCTAGTGGTAGTTCGTTCCCAGTAAGTGTTATGATGTAGGTACTCGCAGCGAATTTAATTTTGGAGCCGAGCTTGAGAGCAATAATTTGAAGACACCACACGATAGCGCTTTTCGTATTAGATATAAGCTAGACTTTAGTAGAAACTTTGACCGTGTGATAACACCTGAACGATGTTGAACGTTTTAGTTTAAAAGCGAGTCGCGTGTCCACTTTCACAGATATGCTAGTCATTAGTGTGGTGTTTGGAGACGTGGAAAAATGATTACCGTTAACATTGCAGCGTTTTGCCTTCTAAATCTGGGATAATAACAAGATATTCTCTTGTTTACTGTGAGATTTGCTTGTGTAACATATTAGGTGTTGCAGGAATTACCGAACCCTTTTCATGTTTGCCGAGCTACCTGCTCCTCTAAAACGCTTCATCACGTGACAAATTATGGGATGTGTTTAACAAAATATTTATCACGTTAAGCAACACTAATTGGGCTTTCCCGCACAAACCAACTTGGGTGTAGTGGTTTACTTTTTTTGATCAATGGCGTAAGCGATCTATAGCTACAGAAACGTTAATAATTGGTGAAGTTTCCACCTAAATCACGTGAGATCAGTAGAATATAATAATTCGCATTGACGCTCCGCGACTGAAATTGCTTGATACCGAGACTATTTTCTTAAAAGCTGAATAATTCTACGAATTGACTCAAACCACTGGAAATTTATTTTCTCTACTCTGAATAATGTTACCAAACAATTTCGATTGAGCATTATTATCGAGCATTGAATGCATGATTTTGCGGATACAGTTGGTCTTTTGTAATTTGCTTTCGTTTAAAGTTCGTGTTTTGTCGGATGTTGTTTGAATAAAACACTCTTGTTAAATAAGATATCTCTGACAGAGCTTTTGATTTGAAAATTGTCTCTGATGGTGACTTTTTGCCTTTTACTCCTTTTGCCTGGGGAATCATCAGCTTTGATTCCGCAAACTCGCTTTAAATAATAAGCGATTTGCTTTGAAGTTGTGCCAGAGTCGATTTTATTATAAAAATAAGCTTCTACATCTGGCCCGAAATAACTCTTTATTTATTCATCTAAATGAAATCTAAATTAAAACTAGAAATTTTGTTTTACCAATTTGTACATTATTCTCTTATTTCTTATTTCATTTGAACCTCTGGATATTTGTTAAAGTCTTGCCCGGGGAAGGGAAAAAGAATTTCAATATTTTGTTCATTAATAATGAATCATCGCTAATCAACAACAGATTACGGTCATCGACACGGCCGACGCACGTGAAATATTACCTTCTGAAATAATGTTGCCATCATCCATAGTCCAGTAATTAATGGATCTCGGATACGCTTCCGAGTGGCACTCTAAAGTTATTTGCTGGCCCTCCATAGCTCCGACTAGTTGATTTTGTATCCAGATCATTGGCGGAACTGGAAACAAGAAGTTTCAACAAAACTTCTTTATTTTTTTCCGATAGACTTACAATGCACTCTCAGCATGATCCGTTTGCTAACAGATGGCGGGACTCCGTTGGAGGCTATACATAAATAGGGGCCCATGTGGAGCCTATTCACTTTACTTATGTTGAAGGTTGTTCCGTCGATGCTGGGAACTGCAAGAAACAACACATTATTACATATTCATTGGAGTGGAATTGTAGATAAGACTCTTATCGAAATGCCATTTAGATTGCAATCGACTCCAAACTACCGACGTTTCAATAATTAGATGAGCATTTCAATAAAATTTAAGGGCTTTTATCGAGCTTTAGGTGTATATTGCACGAAATAAATTAGAAATTGTAGATTTCCTTTAGCCGTGGTGGCTAATGACGTGGTTAGGAAAAATTATATCCGACTGATACTTGCCTCTTCAGTTAAGGGTTAGTGATGATTGAAGTGATGGTGTCATTTTGATATACGAGCATGTGTGTAATTGGTGGGCAGTACACGCACGTACGTGCACGCAACTTAACCCTCACGCAATTGTAAAGTGTTAAAATATTATCTTGTTATCGCCTTGGCAGTTCTGCTATAAATTACAACGATAAATTACCGGCTACCATTTAAATTTTAATTAAAAAAGAGTTAGAAAGAAACTGACGATTTTACCACCGATTAACAACCGGCAAATTTCCGGCCGGGAATAACCACAAATTTTTCAACCTGGAAATTTTCAAGTACCTACATACTATTTTTTGAAGGGCACATGAGTGCAGGTCTATTGTGAATCGAGTTAATTCTGCAAATTTCATGTCTAGCAGTGATCGGATTTAAATTGTGAGTCCAAACTTTTTTCACATGTTCAGCATGTATTAATTTCAGGATTCGCTGGTGTTTCAGTTGGCTTTTGGTTGTGTTGATTCGCATAGTGAATGAATGCACTTAACCGATGTACGGATGCCTGACGTTTGTTTGAGTCGACTTCAAAGGATCAAAGCAGCGCGAGCTCTTAGCCAATTGGATAGCTATATAACACGCTTTTACATATACAGAAACACAGTCTGTGTGATCATTAATTGTAATTACATTTCTGCGGAATCGTTCGAGATAGGTAGGATGAAAGTTTCTTCATACATATAACGACATATACAGGCTGAGTCACATATAATAAAGACCCTGACCGATTTTCAGACGCAACCCCGAAACATTTTTAGATGCCACTATGCGTTACTTGATGTACTGTTTGAAATTTTTTAAAGTCATAAACATAGACATCTGCGATAGCTTTGACAGATTTTATAACTTTGCGTCCTGTGGTGTACTTTTGACGGTACAGCTTTAGCCTCAACATTTTTCTGGCATTCTCCATATATCAAAATCATGTTAGTTTTTTTGTCGTTTGAGTAGGTACATTTTAAATTCAAAGGAAAAAAAGTGGAATTGATGATACTTGATGACACAATTGATATCAACAATCACTTTGATTTAAAATTAATAATTTAAATTTTGTAAACGCATCAAAAGTCAAGTTATATAGGGTGATTCACGAGTAATAATGAGCCTGACCAAATTTTCGATGCAACCAACATTACAGTTGTCGCAAAATAACTTGCGAAGAGTAATGGTGGTTGCATCGAGAATTTGGTCAGGCTCATTATTCCTCGTGAATCACCTTGTATTTTGTGTTGTGTCTGAGAATCGGTTTGGGTCGTTATTATATATGACCCTGTAGAGTTTAGAACATTATTACTTATTAAGCATTGTTGCGAAATAAAATTACCGCATATATTGAGTTGTAAACTTCAACACATTTGATTTCAAGCATCACTTTGAAAGCTCCGTTTTAACTTTGTCATTAATTGTTACAATAGTTCACAATAATTCTGATCTAATTTTTAATGTTTACACTTTGTGATTGAGATAATCAATCCTGGAGAGTGTTGCAATTATTTCGTACTTGAAGTGACAAGTTATGTAGCTTTTAAATGATAACGAAATGTTTTAGTAATGTCTAGGGTTACGGTTAAATAGCCAGTTTCATGGACAAGAGCTGAATTTATTAATAAACCTACCCTGTTTGGACTGATTCAGGAAGCAATGTCCTGTGGCAGGCAGTTTTATTAGATCTATTGTTTTCCTTATAATTTATTAGTCTCTCATCTTATTACAATGCCTCATACAATTTCTCCTGATCCACTAAAGTAAATTTGTTTTAAATCACACCTTTCTTTTGAGGTACCTACTTAATTAAACAAAAGATGCGTATTAATTATGATTTTTTTTTGGTATTGGTAATAATAAGAAAGAAATAAACAATAAGTACAATTTATTACACTGCTCATTATTTTGTGAAGAAATAAAGATGGACATATTAATTAATAGTGAAATTTTTGTCCTATTGTATAATCATTACGTTTTTGTAGTATGTATGTACGTTTTATATTGATCAAACATCATCATTATGCACCCACGTATCGTTTACACAAATTTAAAACAACTGTTGTTCTTTTCCATATAAACAATACCATTGTGTGTATTCCTTGTGCTTTAAGACTTTTTAGAGTGTTGGGTGTTGTATAAATTGAGAGCGTCATCGCGTATAGAGAAGAGATTATTATAGTCTTTATCGGATTCGGAAAAAGACATTTTCTTTACAAGGAAGTATGAGATAAAGAACCGAAATAATTCGGTAATAATTGTCTCGGAGATAGCCCATCTGGAGTTAAAAGGGTCTTATGTTTAATTTTTTTGTTAGAACCCAAGCTCTGCCTTTTCTTGAATTTCTTATAGCGTAATACACATTAAATATGTTTATGGAAAATGAAAATAAGATGGTCATAAGGTCGTATTGTGGAGAAATTGATTAGTGGCTGTGATACAATACGATAGGTACGAATTCTCGAAGTATTTTGTCACGTGCCCTTTTCAAGATTAGACGAGAAAACAAAGATGTGAATCGGGGGTGTAGCAGCACCCTTCCCTATTTCTAAGCTATTTTAAAACCGTTTATTTATGACTCATTTAAATAGTAGAATTTTCCTGCTGTGCTATCTAAGTACTTCATTAACAAGAAGGCGTGCTGGTATAGTTGGTAAGTTATGGCAGCGGCGATTATCGCCGATCTTAATGAATGCTCTAAACAATAGCTCGTCCAAGAAGCACCGCCGCAAGAACGTAATGGTGCGAGAAGGAGGTGTAAATGAGTGGACTAAGGGCGGAACGGCCGACTTCGGGCCGGCCGACCGGAACTCTCGCACCGGCCCCGGTCCTAAATCATCGCGCTCGTTCCACTCAAATGTCTGTATTGTTGCACGAATCCGTGTTTATGTTACCAACCATGCATACATTATGTTCAGCCTTTACATTCATTGTTATGTTTATGCTCCGCATATATTACGAAACGCGACGGATTAATCCATCGTGTGCGCAAACCCGATATTAAGCCGCATGGAAGATATAAATTTTAAACAATACATGAAACTCAAGCTTTTAAGTGCTATGACAACTTTTTCTTGATCTAATCTAAGCTCATATCCAAAAAAAAATGTAGAAAAAAAGGAAACTGTATTATACCTATAGGTATATTTTTTTTATTTTTATACAGGGTGATTCATCTCAGCTCCGGTCTTCTGTAGCTCAGTTATTATTTAAGTGGGATTTTTGATATTTTGTAGACTTTATTTATATTCTAGAGCGCATTTCAGGAAAATATTTTTGATTATCCAAGGTGGTCCAAAAATAAATTACGATACAAACATGTTTTTTTTTTAAATGAAACACCATATGTTTCTAGGCATTTTTTAATGTAGCTTTTAATTTCAATTAGTCGATTTTGCTTAGTTTTTGAATTAAGTTGGTTTTCTGAGCGAAAACATCCTCTTTTTAAAATTTTTTTGCAAAAAAGTTAAGACAGCTAAAAAAAATTACCACCGTAAACTTTAAGATTATATAACATTTTTTAAATGTATTGCAGTCAGAAAGTTAAAAAAATGTTGAAGTTTGTTAATAGTCAAATAACCCAAAAAATTTAAATAGAACACTCTATTTTTTGTTTTTGCTTCTCAAAGATTATAAAATGATCTTTCCAAAAACATTAAGTTTTACTTTTATTTTTAAGTGTCTACAATTAATAACTAAAAAAATTCTTAACTATAAACATAAAAAAAAATTACTATTTTATAGCCAAAAAGTTCACATTTGCAGTAGGGATGAAATAAATATCACTCAATAATCACTTTTACTCGTATGTTACACTAAATCTATTATTATTTTTACAATAAAACAATTTGAATTTCGATATTTATGTCGGCTTTTACAATTTCAGGACGAATCCCAAATAAGTGATCAGCGGTGGAATTATTATGGTTGATTTGGTATCAACAATGCTCAGTTTAATGATAGGCATTGTTGCTACATTAACATTTAAAATTAAATATTTTTTAATTTATCAATTCTAGACATCAAAAGTTAAAATTTAAATCTACATACTGCAAACTATATTGATCTATTAAAAATCAAGATTTACAATAATTCACATATACAAAAATCAACCAGTTAACCCCAAAGCTATGATAAAACTTCGACATTTTTTTATCTTTTCGACTGCAATACATTAAAAAAATGTTATAGTCGTAAAGTTCGTACTTTCCTCTCCTCTCCTTTCCTCAAAAAAACAACTTAATTCAAAAACTAAGCAATTTCGACTAATAGAAGTTTAACTTAAAAACATTGAATTTAAAAGCTACATTCAAAAATGCCAAGAAACATATGGTGTTTCATTTATAAAAAACATTAGTTTGTATTGTAACTTATTTTTGGGTTATCTGTATAATCAAAAATATTTACCTGAAATGCGCTCTAGAATATATATAAAGTCTACAAAATATCAAAATTCCCACTTAAATAATAACTGAGCTACAGAAGACCGGAGCTGAGATGAATCACCCTGTATACCTATCACTAGATAATATCAAATGTTCCAATGAGTACCTAATAGTTATTTATGTATCATAAGAATAAACAACTATTTTAATCCCAGAGGTGATCAAAAGAAGCCGAGGCCCCGAGGGTATCTTCTTTCGAGGGAATTAACAGTAATGTTTATTCCAGAGATGCATACAAAATTTTCCTCCTAACCGATTAAATTAATAAATTGCCGACACGGAATTTTGGACATCAAATTTATGTCAGTTCAAAAAATGTCAATGGACGCCACCCTTTATTGTTATTATGACTGACGTTCGTGGAGGGAGAAACACCTGGAAGGAGCGTGCCCTATACCAACAATGTTAGGTTCTTGGTCAAGCTGCAAACACTTTTTACGACCTATTTTGAATCTCCCGCGTAAATGTGTAATCAGTGCGTAAGTCCAAAGTTGTTTTTCGAATGAACTGATACCATAGGCGTCTCATTGTGTCCGTGTTTTCCACGTTGTCTTTTGATTTTTGTATTTTTATTAACTTTGTTTTACGCAGTTTTTTAAAATAATCTGCCTAGTTTTAGATATTAGTGTTAATTGTTAATGTTAGTCGATGGTGTATTTAGTTATTTACTTAATGGAATGTAACAAAACATTGACTACACCACTCCATCCATATTGGTAGTAGGGGAAAAAGCTTGAGCGCGCACTTTGTAAGGGCAATAATGCCAGAAGTACGTGTTTTTATAGTTATAAGTTCAATAAATTATTTTGATTTGTTGTCATTTTCTCTCTAGCTATCAGGATAAAAATTACATAAACCGAAAGTAAGATTAGTTGCATATACAGACTGTATTATAAAAGAGGCCCCAAGCCATAACTCCATTATTTTTTAAGATATAACAGTACTTTTTGGAACAAAGTTAAACAGTTTCTTGTCATCTATTGTTTGGCATAGATGCTTCCTGTTTCATCGGAAGTGACATTAGTTTCAGTTTTTAAAAGTAACACCCTGTATATTTTATTATTTTGGATGTTTCAATTTCAATTTTTTCAAAATTTCAAAAAAATTGTCATTCAACAAGCTCATTTACTATTATTTATCGTTAATTTTTGATTTTAGGCAATTTGAAAATTAAATTAAATAAAGTAAGCTGTGGAAAGAATAAAACATTTTTATTCATTTTATCTAAGACAAGCAAACGATTGTTTGTTTAACTTTGAGGAAAAAAAGTATTATAGCGTCTTCAAAAGCTATGAAATTATGGGTTAGGGCGTTTTTTATAGTACAGCCTGTAATATATTCGTATGACAAGATATAAAAGAATTATAATAGTATATTACAAGCGAGGTGGTAAATATGGCACATAAAAAATGATTAATTTGTCTATTTGTCAAACAATGTCAAATAATTTGTCAAAATATTTACTTCATTCAATTGCAATTTTAAAAGCAAAAATCGATATCAATTTATTTGTTTATGTCAAAAAACGCTCAAAATATTCATTCAATTCCAGTTTATTTTAAGAGGAATAAACGCTATTTCATTTATCTTATTCCCGAGTGAATAAAGTAACTACTAGGTACATTATTAGTCAAAAACGAGGGAATAAAGCGCCATTTTATTCCCTGTTGGAAGCAAAGTCATATGGTAAAGAATGGACGACGTGCAAATGTTACATGACCAAATCGATTAATATGAAGGTTGAAAACTGTATACATGTTCATAATTTTCGTAAAAATATATTTTTATGATGGGGATTTTAAAATGTTCTCATTTTGTTTACACATGAACTGAATAAATAAATAACATCGATCGTCATTTTGAATTGTTATTATTTTATGAGTGATGTGCAGCTGGATGGGATGGGATATTTATGTGCTTTAAACAAACTAGTATCAAAAGCAATTTGAGATTCTACATTTCTTTAAAATAATCGAATGTACGTATTTTAAAATGTTTAGTTTTACATTTAAACACCTAGTACATAGATACAATTCTATTCAAAAGAAAAGCGTACACTTATTTCACCAAATATGTGTAAATGGAATAATTTTCAAGCTGTTTCTATGGCTAATTTTAAAAATTTTAGAATTTGCTAATTTATGTGTCTTTCACACAACTCATTTTTTTCATTGAACATAATGCCTCCGCAGAACCGCATACGGACGTGATAAAAGCTCGCAATGTCACAAAACTAAAGAAGGTTGGTCGATTAGGTTGGTTGCACGAGAATTTCATCTGAGATTTCTATATCTAAAATTAATTGTGGTTGGGAACTGAACGCTACTTTAGCTAGAAAAGCTAAGTTCTGTTAAACAATAGGTACATGTGTTACTCATTATTGAAGTTTTGTTTAGTTCAATATTACCAAGTAACAGAAAAAGCCCCGTTTACATTAACGAAAAATTGCCAAAATTGAACACAGCAGTGTTACGCTTTTCTTTGAATACAAGTGAATTTTTTATCAATGTAACCCATTGAAGAGTAAAACCAGTTACAGGAATTTTTAATAATAAAAAATCAATAGCACAGAGAATAATTAATTGCAATAAAATCCCTCATCTGTAGCCACAACTGGAGCTAAAAACTCCAATTTCACAACTCTCCAGTTGCGGCTATAAATTTTCAGGCACCTGTTAAGTGCATCCACATGATCATTAATACCCTGATTTGTTATAATGCATGTATGTACCTTCTTGTCCATTTCCTAAAGGAATATTTTCTCCTCCTTCTCTCCTCCAAGCGATGGTAGGTTCCGGCGATCCGGTGGCTGCACATCGTAAACTCACATTTGATCCTTCTCGTACTACCATATCAGTGCTCGTCGGGTAGTCCAAGATGTCTGGCGGAACTAAAAGCATAAAATGGACGTAATTATGACCTGGGAGACTCGTAAACCAGCTGACCTGAATTTTTTTACGGATAGATGGCTGTGCGATTTCGTCTGGATATTTCATCGGAAGGTTATTACATTGGAGCGCAAATGACAGAAAAGGATCATGACGTATTGCCTACACTAATTTTTTCCGACGAGTGAGAATATAACATATGTGCCTCCAACACGCAGAGATCAAGTTTATTAAAAAAGTCTACTTCATATTTTGAATGGAAACAAGGAGCTTTATAGTTTCAATCTCAAGGTATAAAAAAGTACTACACATTTTCATACCCTTATAGGATTAAATTGCTTAACAAGTAGTTTTAAATGAAAGCTAAAAATAAGCTTTGAGAGTTAAAAGTGCTTTTAAAACTATTTTTTAATGTGTAGGTAGCACGACTTGAAATTAATTGAGAATTATTTGAATTAACTGAAGACTAAATATACATCATGACAGTATAAGCACAAATATTATGTTTAGCAATGTTTACTGTGACACTGTGTTTTAACTGTGTAAATATCAAATCGCTTTTATTTACATTTCTATTTGCTTTTATATTATTTAAGAAGGTATTTGATACTTATGTTTATTAAACAAAAAATTTCTAGTGGAATTTCCTAGAATTTTATTTTGCTTCCGGCCATGTGAAACAAAGTTCGAGTATATTCTACTTTAGGTTAATTCGGGTAATTTTTCTCTTACTGCTGTTTTTTTGCAATTAATAGTTTCAATAAAAAATCACCAGCAGTGGCGGCTCGTAGTCTTTTATTAAAAGGAGGCAGATCTTTTTTTTATATACAAAAATTGAAATATACGTGCCATATATTTGACGACTAAAAGATTATTCTTTTCTTTGCTTTGAAAACTTTTAACAGCAAACAAAAAAATATATAAAATTTGTAATTTTTTTTAACGATTTATTAAATTTATTAATTTCAATTTGCGAGGCCGAATCTACATTTGTGGCTATATTTTATTTACCCTGGAGATGTAATTTGCTACTCATACATATGCTCTTAATTTTATTTTTTTTAAGTTGTTATATCACAGTTTTAGACCATGCTTCCGGGCCAAGACCTGAAAATGGCCAAAAAAATATATTTTTTATGTTTTGCTTCCAGTTAACCGTTATTTAATATAATACCAGGAATTTACAAAACTTTATTAATAACTAATTTTCCTATGACCCTAAGAAAAAGTAAGTTTTTCCACCCTAATTTCGAAATTAAAGTGGCCAATTACCTCCCTCATCTGTAAAAAATTACAATAATAGTACATTACAACCGAGTGCTTATGTATAAGATAAAGCAGAAAGGGTAATGCCCCATTACCACCGGGGTTTGTATGCTATTTTATTCACAATTACATTATTTTCAGTCAAAAATTTGACTAAAATAAAATTCTAACAAAGTTAAGGTACAAACCTGGTAGGCCATCCAAATGGCGTATGATGTTTGACATTTCAGAAATGTCAAAGAAAATACTGAAATAATGTGTGAATCTGATTTAAAATCGTCAAAATGGAGCAGTGTACTCCCCTAGAAGTAAAAGAAACTGATACAAAAGTAATTGAAAACTAATTTAGCAAAATATTATCTGTAACTTGACAATTCGAAAGAAAAAAGTCTCGGTATCTTTGTAATTTTAAGGTTGGTTGCGGGTAACCAAGAGAAGTAATATTATTACTCCTCATGAGATTTAATGATGTGTTTCCCAACCTTTAAAAGGTTAGTAATCGGCATATTACATTAGTGATTGTGAATAAAAATATATAACCTCTCAGGAAGGTTGAAATTTTACCTCCCCCATAGAAACTGAAAAACATGCTGCTAGATTTAATAGCAAAACTGGGATATTAAGAGAAATGGTTAGTGTTGGAGTCTTTCTTGCTGGATCGTAGGAAAAATTATATGTATACATTGGAGGACAGTGTCTTTTCCTCCCTGGGTGATTACTGCCCTCGACAAATCGTAATTGATTCATTAGACAGATCTCGGGCAGTAACTTCCACCTGTGGGAAGAGAAAATGCACTTTCCTTTCTTGTAATACAAATAAATATTATTTAAGTCTTGATAAGGTGCTCTCTCATTCGTGGCGGTTAATTTAAAACTGGTTCACTATTATTTATAGCAAAAAAAATCAACATTTGAACAAATAAAAAATTATTAGCGTTAAAATTATATAAAAATTGTAATGTACGATTCAAAATTGGTCAAAATAATTTAAAGTTCTAGTAAATTGTTTTATTTTTAACTTCTATTTTTACTGGGAAGGCTCTGCCCTCTCTGCCTCCCCTGACGAGCCGCCACAGATCACCAGTTATAGTTGATAGTTTCAGTGTAAAAATGCAATATTCACTCATAATATCCCGGGTGCATTGTTTCCGGAATTTTTTTTGAGTGATTGTCAAAAACGTCATTAATTAGCCCGAGTGGAACACAAGCGCTAATTACACGTTTTTGTCAATCATGAGAAAAAATTTCCGGATTCAATTAATGCACGAGGGGTATTCGAGTGAAAATTGCATGACATCACCAGTTCAAGTAAGTAAGTCTTAGTTTTTGATCTTTAAAATAAAGTTTTACAAAATACTGGGTGATTCTTAAATAGACCGACAAAATTTTATCCTTGGTAGTATCAAATGAGAACATGCTGGAAAAAATATTGAAAAAATTCTTTGTTTAACCGTTCTCCAAATAAAATTTATTAATGTTATTTTCGAGGTAAAGTGTGCGCCACTGATGTGTTCGTAAATAGTATTAGCCCAGGTAGTGGAAACCATGGTATTAATTTGATCAAAATGTACTTGATCATAGAGTTCCTATATTTGAAGAGTTGGGACACTGAACGTCAAACCGAGCCAATTTTGTATTATGTGGATAAGGTATATACGTTCTATCCTTTTTCATTAAAATTTTTCGTAGCAACTAATGTCAAGTTTATTTCAAAAATTATTTTAAGGTTATAAATTTTGTCCCATTTCCAAATTGACATAATTTTACGTCAGATTTGGTCAGGGACGTAGCAGATAAATGGACACTGAGATGCGGCCAGACAGGGAAAAATTATGTGTACACAGTTGTTGTATACAGCATTTACCATGAGTAATAAAAACTTGATAATGTCTCCAGAAAACGTTTTAAAACCTGAAACTTACGAAAATATAAGACTTGACCTGACCTCACGTAGATAAAATAAAACACTCCAAACAACGGAATAATAGTCCTTGATCATGTGAAAGCTTCACTTTTGTTTTTGATAAATTTTACTTTTGGCGCCCACACTCCAATTGGCTAGTTTTAAAGAACTTCCACTTGTCTTACATTGTCTCGTGCATTGGAGCAACGAGGCACAGAAAACAACTCACAGTTTCTTTATGTATTAACACAATAGGACCCAGCAGAATTGGTCAAAATGACAAAGGACAGAGGTCAATTTTTATTTGACAAATTTATTTGACTTTTTGTTAAGTTTTACCGAAACGCCACTGATTTGTATCCAATTTTATTGTTATTATACGTCAGCCGACGTATATAAAAGAAAAATTGGAAAATTGACATTCAGTGTCCCAACTCTTCTAATCATCGCCGTCTCCATAGAAATAATCCTTTTCTCGCCTGGGCATTTTTTGAGTTCAAGTGATTCCCGTTGGCGCTTTAATCTGGGGAAATTTTTTTGACAAATCCAGTTTTTTAGCTTAAAGGGTTCAATCTCATAATATCAATTCTCCCTGGCGTATCTAGTTTTGTTGTATCCTTCCTTCCCAGCATTTATTAATTGCGTTATTTTTCGTAATAATTAAAAATTATTCAGTTTTTCCTTAGTAACCCCCGTAACTAAGAAAAAATCGGAATCACTGCTCCAATGCATTTTTTTACGAAATGCCCAGGCGGGATATTGATACATTTGATTAAGGAGGCGGTGCTTCTAATATAGGAACTCTACTTGATCATTGCAACAATTCATAAACGTCGTAAGTGGCACGGATCAAGGGGGTTTTGCCCCTAAAAAATATCAACGTAAAAAGGGTACAGATTATTTCCATTTATTCTTGGAAAGCTGTGATAAAATTTTGTCGGGCTATTTAAGAATCTCCCTGTATTTGAAATATTTACTAGTTTTTGTGTCAAAAAATTTCCACTTATTAATTTTAGCTAATGAGCCAAAAAAATTAATTATATTAAATACTAAATTCAGATTGGTTCTTCATGCAATTTTCAAAAAAAAAAACGTTGAAATTTGAACGTATATTTATTTTTACACTTGGGAAGAGTGCTGAGCCTGCGGTAGAAATCGCCAAAGTAAGGAATATCATCGCTTTTTGCTTTGAAGGAAATTTAAGTAACCGTTAACAAACTGAGCTTTGAGGATTTATTTATTCCGATTTTGGTCGAAATTTAACAAGCCATCGTCCGATTGCTGTCGTATAAAACCTTTATTAAATCGGTTCGTTTGGTTATTTGGCAATTTAGCTGTAACTCACCGACGACGTCTAGATATCCAATTTGGCTTTTCATGGGATCGGTGTTTATCTGGCACATGTACCAGCCCCTGTCCGATTCTCGGACGTCTCGTATATGAAGATACCATGTCCTGTGTTCGCTGTGGGTGACCGCAATACGATGATTCTTCGTAATTACGTGACTGTGAATGGTGAGAATAGTTTGTGTGTCCACTCTCAACCACGCCACCTGAAATTGGGACAAACCAATTTAGCAATCCTAGTTGGATTAGCAACCGTTTACTAAACCACGATCGGCGCATTTAATTAAATAAGCGCCTGTAATAACTGTTGATATAGATGTGCCGTTTCTCGCCAAAACCTACTTAAGAACCAAGGTGTAATTTACATAAGCCGTTTTAAAACCTTAATTAAAAACGAAGAATAAATTCGGGATTATGGGACACGAGTCCCACAGCACAAAAATAAAGACGATGTAAATGAAACTTTTCAAACATTACAGTTACGACAAAACTTCCCCAAAGGTCTAACACTTAATTCAAAATTAATTACTAAGTAGCTTGTTACAAATTTCTTTGACTTTGTTTAAATTATTTCGCTGAAGATTATTTTTTATCTTGACGCAAAATCAATCTTTGGGGTTGCTAAATAAACGATGCGTAATGTGAAACAAAATCACCCCAACCCCAAATACTTTCCCTTCTAAACGTAACGAGGTTTTAGATACATAGGGTTTAAATATCACGCTGGAATCGGGAAGACAATACATGAGTTAATCCTCGTCCGTGCGCCAAAATCGTAAAAGATTTATCATCTTCGTATCGTGTTGCATTTTTAATAACAGAGCGGGAAATGGTTTCTTTAACTCATTTTGTGTCACAGTGTTGTTTGATTAACACATTGCGAGCTTACGACACAAGAAAATTGTTTCTGTTTTTTTATTTGTAATTAAATTGAGAAAGTTTGGCTTTCAACACCTTATAAATTGGTATATTTGATGAAATCAGAACATTCTACATTCTAGTCGGAATAACAGTCAGTTTTTAAAGATGATTAAGGAAACTAAATTGAATTTAAATAAGTAAACACTGTATGTGGAAACAATATTGTAATTAAAAACGTTTTTGTTCTACAAAAAGGTTTTGGAAGATTGAAAATAATAGATGTTTGGTAAAACCTCATTTGCTGTTACCTCCAATTTTCTCCATTTTACATGTCTAACGGAGTATTTACAGAAAAATATGTGTACCGTCTATCAAGCAGCCATAAAAACCGTATTGAATTTAATTAAGCAAACTGCAATTTTTTGCTCTATTTACAATAAAGCGAGGCGATAAACACAATTTCCAACAAGTCTAACACATGCATTTTGAAATCCAATATTGCGTGGGGATTTTCCTTGCAGCTAATTTTGTGAGGTGACAAGTCAAACTGAGGAATATCTCATTAGTATTACACATCTGAATAATTTCTGTGCTCTCATGGCTTATTTAAAAGTGTAAAGAAAAAGAAAATAATTGGAATTTAATGTTTATGGATGAATGCTTCATTTTAACAGGTTGTTGCTTTTCTGACATTAAATTGGGCGATGTTTTTAAAAATGAAGCATTTTTTGTCAAATATCACTACTTACGTAGTACTTTTGCTGTTTCTTGTAATCCAAATGTAGTATAGGATCTGAAGGGCCAGAAATCTGGAAAAACAACAGATCTGGGGTACTTCAAAAGGCGTTAATGTATTAAAATCTGATTTACTTTATTTCCATGCATTTACAACTTGTTACAAAGAGAGAGCAAACTTTGTTGGTAGTTTTTAAAAAATTAAATTGTTTATAAAACAAAAATAAAAAAAGATTGTATTTTTTGAATGGGCTCAAATTTTATGGAACTATCAATTTCGTTAGTTCACATAAATAATTCCAGTTGGTAAACAACATGTACTAAATTGGTAGTAGTTATTTGTAAAGGTACTTAATTAATTTGGACAGCCACACAAAATATTTTACACTGTCCAACATGTATCCGTTGAATAACACCTAAAGCGTCGAGCACAATACAAAATTTATATGAATTTAGTATCGTTATAATTGTTGAAATTATTATTAAATTCTGTACAGTAAAACATTTTATCTCGTTAACTACTCTCATAAAAGCATAATGCTCATTGTGAGAATACAAAGCGAGATGTATTGGATTATCATCGATAGAATATATTGTGGCGATTTAAAATGGCTTTCACACGTCTGTCTATTAAAATGATTGAGATAATGGCCTCAAACGCAATATCTGTTTCTTTTATTGAGATAGATGGACTGAGGATTTGTTATCCTTTTGCCATAAAAAAGCATTATTGATAATGTAAATTTATTTCAGTTATAGTTGGCAGTATAACAACGAAAATTCCGGTCATGAAAAAAAATGCAGTTCAAAAGCGATGCCTTCCACGGTTTCCGTCTAACATCTATATTTTATCATTCATATTTTTATAAAAAACCTGATCTTATTATTTTTGTTGTGTTGAATGCACATTATATCGTCAGAAGTTTAGCGGGAATCAAGACCCAAGTTGGATTTCTTTTTCCTAATATGAGTAATAAACTATTAAGAACTTCCACCTCGGGAACATCTATTTAACCAAACTATTACTCTAACATCTGGCAATAAATACATTTGCTTTCAGAACAGAAGTTTTACGCATTTTGAGAGTAAAATTTACACTTTTGGAATTCTTTAAATGAATTGGAGTTGACGGTCTCTGAAACAGTCTTTGTGTAGCCTTGCGTCACTTCCTCAGGTAAATAACTTTAATTTAAGGAAATGTTCTTCGCGCACTTTTTAAATTTACGACACGACCGACTGTCTTCCCTCCTCTCTTTTTTTCCACTTCGTTCTTTAATTAGGCGCTCAGCTCTGGTTTTTCGTCTGGTGTTGGAGCAAATTAGCGAGATAAATTCATGAGATTACTGCTCACCTTAAAATTTGATAAGTTGTCGACGCCGCACTCGAGGACCGCTTCTCTACCTACCGGAACCGTTACGTTCAGAATGGGACCCGTGAACTTTGGAATGTCTGAAACAAAAGGTGGATTTTTAACATCCTGTTCAAGGAACACAATAAAAACGCGCGGAAATAGAGTTCATAATGTCAGGCAACACTGAGTTCCCTGCCACCGCACGAGAACATCAGGCCTGAAAAATTAACATCTTACAAGCGCCTTTATAAACAATTTTTTTCTATATTTATTTAGAATACATATAATATGTAAATATCTCTGTTTTTTAGATTAATGTTTTTTATTTTACTCATCAATTGTTCCAAGATTTACAAGAAAACAATTAACAATAAGAAAATTTACTAAACAAATATTGAATATTTTGTTACACATTTATACTAAACTTGGCAATAATGTCGATATTCTTGCAAAAAATGTTTGAATATCCTAAAGGGATTATAAAAATTGTTTAATTTCAGATCAATGTTTGATTCACGTAACTTTTGAAATTTAGAAATGACTGGTGTGTGAATAATTTAGAACATAGTTTGAAATATGGCTGTTTAATTGTCATGCTTATCTAAAATTCAGTCAATATTGGATTGAAAGTGGTTTGATAATGATTCAATTACTGACATGCATTTCAAATTACCAGACTAAATAATAAAAATGTTACTTTTTATACAAGCAATTAGAGAATAAGCTTTTGTTTGAAGCTGGTTGAATTTACGGATTTAGTAGTAAGTAGTGGTAAGTAAAAATTGATTTTTTATTAAATTAAATTATTGTTGCCTAGTCATTTTAATAAAAAAGCAATGTGGTTACAGTTTTATATAAATTCTTACAAAAAATGTTTTAAACGATAACTCATAGCAATTAGTAGCTACAACGGGGACAAATCTGTTATAAACACGCACCGGCTGTACTTGGCTTACCTATCGTAAAGAAAATTTTATGTCACTTATTATTCATATCAGCGTGGGTATTATTTCTCGAGTTGGAAACATTACATTTTAAAGGTAGGTATTTTTAGATTCTTTCTAATAATAGCAATAATTTTTTGATATGGTGTTTTCTTTTTAGCTGAAACTTCCGAGTAAACATTTATTTTTACGGGCAATCGACTTGACCTATTTTAGGAAATTTCCCGCTCAGTATTTATGCACTATGCTATAACAATGTGAAACTTTTATATATAACGAAATTTACTGAATGAAAAGGAATCGTTTCCTTTATGGACTCTGCTCGATCTTAACTCAAATAGTGCCAAGAAATATTAGAATAACGAATATTATTTTATCCAATATTCAATAGTAATATGTTGTTTTACTTGTTAGTTTTTGTTAAGTAAACTGAGCAATAACTAGACTGTTTGATATAACCCACGTTGCCATTAGCACCCACCCACGTTGCCATTAGCAGCGTGGGTTATTACCATCCATAACCCATTGCAGGATAAAAGAAAATTCGTGAAAATGAATTTCAGGAATCTCTCTGGACTCAACGACTTGCAAACCAGAAGCTGCATGTTTATGATCACTTGTCCTTGAGTTGGCCACCGAGTTCTCATTTTCTAATCTGGCAAATCAGTGGAAAATTTGTTTATTCTTCGACACTGTCAAAATTGTGTAAGGAAGTTTTGACAACTGTTTGGCACTTCTCAATATGAAACGTCAGATTATTTTTAACAGATTTAATAGATAACAATCCGGGAATATTGGATAAAAAACGTTGTATGGCATACGTGGGTTATTAGATATTACCTGCTCGAGGTAATAACCTACTCGGGCAAGCCCTCGTAGGTTACACATACCTCTCGTAGGTATATCTAACATAACCCACTTATACCATAAATAACTATTATTTATGTAGCAGGATTTATCGAAATAATTTCTGTTTGTTTTTAATGTAACAAAATGGTGTTACAATGGGTTCTCTTATTTTAAAACAGGATTCGATGACGATCAATGCACCAGATTACAATTATACCTATTTGATGGTATAATCGCCCACTTTAAATTGAGCTTGTAAATTTAGTCACGTGTATCAGTTTAAATTAGCCCAGAAAAAATTAAATAAACTTGTTAAACAGGTAAAAAAAATAACTTGGAAACTAATGATTCTAGCGTTTTCACAGTCGAATTTCACGAACGATTTTACGTAAGATGTCTTCGAGGTTTTTTATGTTTGGCACTGTGAGAAAGCATTTGCATTAAAAATTTCGCCCTTAAATAAAAAATACGTAGAATGATGATAGAAATGATGTTTTCGGATTTACAGTTCTTGCGAATTTAATTAATTTGTAGGATGTACATATCTAAAGCGATTATTTCTTTTGTTTAGAGTGACGTTGAGGTCGATTTCCCATTTCATTAATTTGCGGGCCATTAGCTGGTGACAGTGGCTAAAGATCTGTTCTTGAGCCAACCGGCAATCTATTAAAACTTGTTGGCTGTTTTTAAATGCTTCGATACGACGCCGAGTTTTAGATCCAATGTTGCAAAGAAAATTAACACCATCCTGAAACAAATTACTTCTGCAACAAGCATGAAGCCTTCAAGTAGATTAATCAATGACGATAACTTGATATATGATCGCAGTTGGCTATGAGTTATTACAGCGCTGAAATGCAGGGTTGATCGTGTTGCCTGTGAGGCACTTTTGAACCAATGACAGCCGTGGTCACGCAAATTGATATATTTTTCTGAGAATTAAAATTCTATAAGTCAGAGATATCCTCTTATCACAGCGACACAATATATTTAATTTGAAAATTTCTCAATCCCCGTCTTCCAAATCGAATATTGACATTTAAGCTTATGGCGGATTACTTACCTTCGACAAAGCGACTGTGTTTAATGTACCGAGAATGACATTGTTATTCATGTTTTAAAGGTCTTACTCCGAATAAATGTCATTACAGAGCATCGCAAAATGTGATTTCGTATAAATGAACTACGTGCCTTTTGTGAACTGCATTCTAGAAACTGTTGTTTTCGGCTTTTACTAATATTAACGGCTGTGCCGTTTCTCTTGAATGCGATGACTCTAATTGCAGTTGTTAGTTTCGTCCATACTAATGTAAAATTGCATTTTTAATATCCGACGTTATTTACTTATTGCTTCGAATTTAAAGAATTTTTATTAACTTCTATTTACAATAACTTAAAGCAAATAACAAAGTTACAAACGACTAATGGCTTGTTCTCGATTCTTGTAACTGAAATTGTGTGAAGATGTGAACCATGCATTATTGTCAATATGATTGAAGTGCAGATTTCTTTATTGTCATAATACTGTCACCACTGTCAAATTTCTGCAGCTTTGACTATCAATGATTATCTGCAGGTTGAGTCACTGATAATAAAGACCCTGACCGATTTTTGGACGCAACCCAAAATACATTCTCACAGTCAACTTTGCTTTTTGTGCGTTTGAAAAATTTTGTTTATTAAATTCAAATCAAAGTAATTGTTGATATGTCATTAGTTAAATTTGATAGTGTCAAAAATTCCACTTTCTTTTCCCCTTGAATTTAAAATGTACTCAAACGACAAAGAAACTGACATGATCTTGACAAATGGAAAATGACCCAAAAGGCTGTGGCTGAATTTGTAGCATCAAAAGTACACCGTAGGATTCCAGGTTATAAAAATTGTCAAAGCTATCACAAGTATCTATGTTTATGTTTTTGAAAAATTTCGAACATCTGAGATTGTATTTTGGGTTGCGTCTGAAAATCTATTAGGGTCTTTCTTATATATGACTCACCCTGTATGTCAAAATGTCAATAATAGGTGATATTTTCCATTTTGTTGTACTTGTCCTTGAAATGTTGATACTTGATTCCATCGAAAATGGTACAAAGTGGTTATAAATGATTTTCATCTAGCCAGCTGTGAATTTTCCATGTAAAATAAAAAATGCCGCTTTACGAAAATAGCGGTACGTACTTGTTTTAACTCAAAATTAAAAAAATCGTCGTTTACTAAGCGTCAACTTCGAAAATAGACTTCAATTATAAACTTGTTTTCTTCAAAAGTATATATTATTATCAATTGTTATTGGAAATTAGTTGAAACAATAAAAGTTTAATTAACAACAAATTATTATTAATTAATAAGTGACACTAATGACAGAACTAGAGCCTTCAAAAAGTAGAGCGGACAAATAAAGTTACATGCAAAAAATTCCAAAGCTGACTAGGTGAAAATTATTTATAATTATAGAACACAGGATAAATAAAACTATTAAATTTGTTCGCGACGTTTCGATACTTTATTGTATCATCTTCAGCCGAAGAATTCTTGTTGGTTTTACATGTGGGGCATGGCATAGTCCTTCTTTAATAGTTTTATTTATCATGTGTACTATAATATCGTACCATTTTCGACGGAATCAAGTAATAATAGGTGAGGTTTGTCCACATATAGCTTGTTTTAGAGATGAATGTCATTTGAACATTTGTAGTGGACCAAATTTATTGTCCGACACTGTGCTTGGCAGAATTATTTTGGGTTTGTCAAATGGTGACAGTAGAATTTTTTTGAATTAAGCATAAACTTGAATTTTGTTTCTCAGAGTCGACTTTGCCCCATATTTATTTGATCATATGATATTATTTGCTTTTCATGATAAGTCCCATTTTGAACACCTGCAACTTATCGTTATTTTATTTATCCTTGATTGAATTGAATTTTGTTAATATGATAATACGGAAAGTACTGTGGAGTATTTACTTAAGTTCAAGTGATTCAAAACATCTTACACCAGCACATTTTTTCGGTTCAAATGAACTCGCACATTTGCGATGGAAATTTAAGAGTAATCGATCATTTAAGGCAAAGTTCAGCAATATGATTTCAGGGATCATTAGATTCATTTATTTTTATTATCTTATCGAGTAAAGTCTTGTAATATTTGAAAAAAAAAATTCAAATTAAATAATTGTGTGAATATAAATATAGTATGAAATATTGTTAGCTTCGCTTGCAAGTTTATTGCAGGAAGTAAGACAAATAGAGAATTGGGCTTATGACTAATGGGCGTTTTTGGAAATTATTAAATAACAATAAAAGTAAAGTGCGATTGCATCAAACCATTGACGAATTGACAGCATTTTTTTAGTAAGTGTTTTATCTTCATTAAAGTTTTAACGCTAAACGCTTTTACTCGATTCTAACGCGGTAAATGAAGAAGGAAACCACTCAATTCTTCAACCTAACAGAGTACTTAATAAAATTCGTCTAATTTATTAAATTATTGTATTCTCGCGTCAATATGCTTATTAATTTCTTGTTAATTTTTAATCTAAAACTTAAATAGTTAAATTGCTATGCCAGTCTCATACATCATAATCGCAATCATGACTCTTTGTGCTTTCGAGAAAGTTACGAACCGGCAGACTTAATTAATAAGGAGTCTGAATGGGATAAGACTCCATCAAAGTAAATTTATAGTCAATAGTAATTTGCCCAGATGATAATCATTGGGGATAATTACAAAGTTCTTTCTGTTAACAGACAGCGTTATTTACTAATTATACCAAGACATCATTATTCAAACTTATTTTAACATGTTTGTTTGTTGAAAATTAAACTACAGTTTCTACTTTCACAAGAAATATATTTTTTCATTCTACAAGTTGAGTTTGTGTAAGTTTTATTCATGCATCTCAATTTTCTCAATAAACAATATCCCAATACACAGATTTCTGCTTGAGATGTTTAGATTTGAAAAACTGTTTTGTGTAAACTTCTCGTTCAAATATTAATTTTCATGGCTTTCGGTTAATCGATTTCGTATAAACACGAGTAGTACTTGATTTGGTCAGAGTACATTTCTCAACTAAACTAATACTAATACAGACAATAACCCTAGCTGTGTTCATCCAATCAAATCTGTTGTTTGTGTTATTGATTCAGAAAGCAAGATTTTTACGAAACTTTGCTCAAATTGATTCAATACAAATTTACACCATGAATACTTTATACACGCCAATGGTTTTCATTGAAGAAAAAAGAAAAGTAATAAATTTACATAATCAGCTTTACGTGGTGAACAGAGTGGATAATTTTAGAGTACGTTTAATGGGGGTTTATGGCGCAATGTGAGAAGCTTTTGATTTAAAATTCATGGATTTGTAGAATACCTCTGTCGGCAGTTATGTATATTTATCTAATTAAAATGACTCATATTTAAAAAACTGGATTCACCTTTTGTGGCTCTGCATATTTTGTAAATTAGACAATAATTTAAAACTAAGTATAAAATAATAATTCCATGTTTGAATACCTGGTGCTGCAATACTTACGTAATGGATGCTATGCGTGCACACCATTCAAGCATGAAAAAATAAATTTTATTGGCATATACAGGATGATTCTAAAGTGTCGGACAAACTATTGAATAGTGATAGAATACTTTTAGCTAAGCATAAAAATGAATTTAGATTTTGTCAAGCCTTTTTCTTGAGAAAAAAAAAGAAAAACAGAACTGTGAATTTCCATATTTTCATGTAGTATGTTAGCTCTTTTGTTTCTGATGTTGTCGGATTTAATTTAGTGTTGAATTTGTTTGTTTGTTAAATGTTTTATACGACACAAGACACAAATTGGTTATTTTTATCATCAGGTATCTATTTGTTCAATGTTGCAAGGTCTGTCGTTTTTGCTAAGTTGAGAATGCCTTAACCTAAGTCCGGTACTTTTAAATCACCCTGTATTTGAATGTCAGCAAACGTATGCTTTGATAATTATGACAAAATAATGTAATTTTTTGTACATTTGAAATTAGAATGAACAAATTCAATGTTTATTATGTAGTTTAAATTTTAAAAATCAGAGTGCAAACTTGTTGACAAGACAGTTGTTTTGTTGAGGAATGATTTTATGATGCTAGTATGTTGGTAATGTCGGGAAAAGTTCGCATAAAATGGGGTTAATAAATAATTGAAATGGCCGAATCTGATTTCCAAGTTGCTCACTTAAGCGAAGTGACTTTTATTTAGAATATACGGAGCTTTCATTGAAGTTTTAATTGAGGTATAATCCAAGCATATAAAAACCTCTTAGTCTATTCCACCAATTCTCTATCTTTAAGTGGTTCATTAGCAATGCGAGTCAGCTAATGGAATCCAGTGTGGATTAGAATACTGAAAGAACTTTTACCTACATTAAGAGTAGCAAAAATTTAAATATTGTTTAATCGAATTTGAGAGAGCAACATTTTTAAAATGTGTTTAAAATATTAGACCGGTCGGGTCCGGTACGTGTAATCTATATAAGAGAGAGTATAACTCAATTGGGTAATAGCGGCCAACGAGTACCTAACTGTGATTACAAAATTTACTTATCCTACCTAATTGGAAACAAAAAATCTGCTAATACACAAAGTGAATTTTTCCGACCGTTCGTTTGAAAATTGTTCTTTCAACCGACGTTTCATGGAACACTTATCTCTTTGTGTTTATTTATTCAATACTACATTCGGTTTAATGGAAACTCATGTCTTCCATACGTGGTGAGCTTGCATACAAAAAGTTTTATTGGCAAACATGCTTCAAGTATCTTATTATTTATCAATTATCATCAAGAAATTGTATGCTATCTTATCAAAATTCTTGCAAAGTTTTTAAACTAAATTAATTATTTCCCATAGACAAACCATTCATTTTGTGATGCACACAACAAATGCAAGTAAATCCAAATTTAATAAATAAAAAGAGAACACAAAACTTCTTAAAATTTAAGTAAAATTCCGGTAATTAGACAATATTTAAATTAAATTCAGGTTTACACTTAGAAGATTTAGATTACAATGTTTAAATACAAAATTCTATTGTCTTTTGTTTGTAGGTAATCTGCGTGAGTATTTTAATTTATTTATCAGAAACGTTTAATTCTGCTTTGACAGCAAGTTTACTGATGCGAATTTGATCTAGATTTTTTAACGCAAGTATTTAACTAAAAGTTTGTGTAATCGGGTGTCTAGATCAAACATCAGTTAACGGGAAGTTAATTTAGCTAAAATAAGAAGCATAATCTTGTTAAACTGTCCGGGTCCATGATACATCGTTCTGTGCCAAGTTCAAGGATAACTCCGAGAGACAGATTGTGCGATCTATCACTTACGCTGATTTAAACAATATCCGACGTCCTCCAAGACGTTTTTTTTTCTTTAGACTCATCACAAATAAACAATTCTTTTCATCTGTTTTGATGGCCGATTTATCAACGTCAAGTTGCATTAAAATCGTGATCTTTCCGTAATTGTTTTATCAATTTTTTTACGCTTGTTGGATTTAATTATATAATTTTTTTTCTGTGAGTGTAATGGGTGGAATGAGATCAATTTGCGTATTGTTTCCGGGCCACGGACTGACCGGACGCGTTCGTGCAAGCCACGAGGTGACAGTCCACGAAGCCGGCTGGCTATTCATGGCCGATTTCATCCAGGAATTTTCAACCTAATTGCATTTGCACCGACGCTGCAATTAACCGACCAGTGGTTGTCAAATATTTGCTTTGTTGTTTAATTAGCGACTATTTACTTACCATATTTATTATTTAAACCGTGCTGCGGGCACACCAAATCGGGCTTTTGCTGGATTCGAAGAATGCAAATGTAGTTATTGGCTAACGGTTTCGATTAAATTCCTCATATCGGATGTTAATTGGATGTTTGATGTGCAAATGCATTCAAAGATTCACGTCCTGAAGCTAATCATAGCGGCATATTCAATGTCGGTTAACATTATATCCGTTAACCACATAGTTCCAGTTAATTTTCCAGAATTGTTCAGCCATAGTGCAATTAATTTTCACCTCATGCAAATAAGGTAAACATCAAAAACATACAGTGTTTTTACAATAAAAGGTAAAAACAAAACATTTCCTTTTTTTATAAATTCGTAATCTTTGTTATTTTTACACTCTAAAAGTAAAGCAATAATTTATTATTTTTAAAGAAATTTACTTTATTTTATTATTTAGTTTACAAACATAGAAAAATACGAAAATAAAAAGTTTTAATAAAACGTTTAATTCACTTTGGTATTAGGGTACTTGGTAATTTTTTATTTATACTTTGTTTATATTGAGGTTTTGATGATTCGGTAAACTCTTCGAATAATTAAGCCCGTTTTTTACTAATATTTGCACGTCTTAAAAGTGAAATTCTAAATGTATATTCTGTTAAAGGAATATTTTTTTAATAATGTTTTTTAAAAACATTATTTGTTTCACAGTTTCAGCAAATTTTTACTTCTAAATTGCTTTTACGCTGAACGGTAATAAATATCAATTACATTTTGGATTTTGGTGGAGGTGCCGGGATAGAATTGTCACTAATTGATAGTTGTGATTTTGGAAGATATAATAGTTCAATCGTGATTAATTTAATAAATTCAATTTATCGAAATGTAATAATTACAGCTTAAAAACGGTTTAATTTGAAACACCGGCTTGTAAATTTTTGTATTTCTGTATTTGTGAAATGCTTGATACGCGGCTAGTGACACTTTTAGAAATAACTAGTAATTTGCCCAAAAATTTGTTAATAAAATATGTTTTGTTTTATTTGTTTTTATCTTACTCATTGCGAGTCTTTAATGTTATAAAGTTTATTGTGCCCTGAACGGCTGTTTTAACGCATTTCAAATCTGGAAATGTTTGGATAAAATAGGCAACGCAATAAATTTAAAGTTTAAGAAATAAAATGTTGTTAAAAAGAAATAAAAATAAACGGGAGTTTTTGCTTATTGAAGCATTTGAAGCATTTAATCCCTTTGGGTGCTACGCCATCATTTGTCCATAATAATTCACCCGTATTTTCTTAAAAAGTTTTAAAGGTTTTTATTTATTGAAGCGGGTGCAATCGACAATTTGCAAAACTCTAACTTAGTGCCATTGTAAAGTTGCTAATGATTACTAATGAAAATTTGTTTAAAATTATTTCAGACACGCTGCATAATTTTTCATTAAAAAAGTGGTGGAATAATTATGCGGCAGGAAGTCAGAGAGCCCCAAAAGCCATTTACCATAGTGTTCAAAGCGTGTTGTTAATTAAATAAAACTATGTGCAAGTTACGCACCTGCTTGATTTGTAACTATGATTGGAAGTGAGTGTGGTTTAATCGAGTTTAATTAATTTTGATTTGCTTTCGTTCTCCCTTGGCAATAAAACAGATTCTTGATCGCGGTTTATGGCTTTTCATCACAGATAGTAATAAAATAAACTTTTCTTGGGTCCTTGATTTAATGCTGACTTTTCTCACGGTGAATTAATTGTTGGTCTTGCTGACGAAGACGATTATTCAATTTGAAACTCAATAAAGCAGATCTCGTACATATTAATTATTTAGGGTGAAAACTAGTTAAAACTTTAACTTTGTTTCTATTGTTAGCCATTGATCTAAACTAATAGATTTTAGTACAAAGTTAGGTGTTGTTTATACTTGTTAAGGTTATCTAAAATGGGTCAGCATTTGTATTCATTTCGTTGTTAACCTTGTCTCCCACAACAGGCCACCGTTAAAAAAGGGGTCATAATACATTAAAAACTGCCACGCATTTTTCATGTTATTCCATACGCGTGTTCAGTTAATCAGTAATTTTGATTTACCAAATGTATCAATTTTAATTAGAGGTTTAAGTTTTTGTTATTTTTTTATGTTGTTAATTAGACAAACAAAGTGCCGTTTCATATTAAATTATTTATTACTCCAAGATTTGTTTTTTTGTAAAATTTATAATTAACGCTCTTGCAGGTGTGTATATCGTAGCTTATAATTAGACCTATCATAGTTAAGCACAGCTGTTTTCCTGAAACAAATTCTCACAAGGATGGTAATCAAATAAGCAATCTTTTGTCGTGAGTTTTTTAGGGCCTGATGTTTTCTTTTAATTATTTCACCTGTTGTGTCTGCTTAAAAATCCTGGTTGAGACAGGCGAAAATAATTTATTTTCTTTAAATTGGTTCAAGTCTGGCAGTAGTTTCCACAAGAGCCAGAGCTTAAGGAGGTTATTA
Organism: Tribolium madens; assembly: GCF_015345945.1. Lineage (NCBI taxonomy): Eukaryota > Metazoa > Arthropoda > Insecta > Coleoptera > Tenebrionidae > Tribolium > Tribolium madens. The sequence goes on from NW_025401006.1 coordinate 3,252,539, forward strand.
TGCAAATCAGGCCTTTTGCCATCCTTATCGCGTTCCGAACAGAAATAAAGCTGTGCAGCCCCAGATTTAATAGCACGAAAATAACGCGCACACGACAATTGATTTCGAACGTATTTGTTAAGGGTCCGACTATGAAATGTGTTGGGGATGTTGCGGAAATAATACATTGCGTGTCACAGGGGAGGAATTTGATATCAATGATTGCCGGTTGGCTACATGACAAGGGGATTTGATGGATTGCTCGGAGGATACGATCTGCGGTGAGATGTCAGTTACAGCATTATATGCGTCATGTTGTATGCAAACATGACAGACTAGGCTGGTGCCATGAATAAAAAAATCACACCAGATACATATTAATTTATGACTGATGTAGCTCCCATCAAGTTTTTTCAATTCATCACATTTATTTATGTATAATTGCTCCTAATTTTACTGCTATATAAAAGAATCTCTTGTTCCTCAAAAGCCATTACGAGCAACTCACCCCTCATATAGCAGGAATCTCTGTAAACATTGGCTTGACTGCAGTAACTTATCATTAAACCAAATGCTAATGGTCGTTTTATATTGGAAATAATGCTGAAAGCAGCTCAAACATACCATGGACTTACATAACGTTCCTTTGAAAACATGCCCGACACTCCGCTAGGCACATTACCTTCTGTTTAAGTTCTAAAATCAATTTAGACAAATTTCAAACATAGAAGCGTTCCTATCCTTTAAATCGTAAAAAATAGAACCAGTTTTGATCATATTGAAGTTGATATTTTATGTCGACAAAAAATGCTTTATTTTTGAAGATTCATGTATTTATAACTTGCGTTATTACATAATATTCCATAGAAATCCGAAAAGTGGTGTTTGTTGTTAAACTTTTAGCCACGTCCTCGCCACTAAACTTAGACTAACTGTTCATAATTGTATGTGAGATGTCTCAACATGATCCTTGCCTAACCATAATGAAGAGCTGGACGTTGATGATATAATATATGAAAATGTCGGAACTGGAGTACCAAATTCACGCACTAAACGAGAGTTTCTCGAAAACATGGTTATTCATCGATCTTTTAGATGAATTTGGTAACGAACTTTTACGGAAATTGGTCTAGTGGGAAAGGAACTTTACGAAGCGGTCCTATATAATAAAAATAGTGGAAAGCAGAGCCTTATTATGGCTCGTGTTTCAAAAGGAAATTTTACTTTTGAAGCTTGAACAAGTTTTTCCGATAACATTTTTTCATCCCGATAGGCGAGTAATAGGAGAGAAAGTTTCAGACGTGGACATGCGACTCTAAAACAGGTTTCCAATAACGCCATAAAAGACTTTTTTAACTTCAAAATTCAAGCTATTTGCATATAGTGCTTACCGTTGACAGTTTTACAAATTTAAATATGACATTTCAAGGCCGGTATTTGAAAACAGTTAATGACGTTGTTATTAAAAAAATACTATTACTTAACATCCTGTTAAAGGTTTAGTGCTATTAAAAACAAAAACAATAGTCCTTTAAATCCACAGTTCAAGGATCTATAAAAAACATTAATTTATTTTTGCGTGCATTTGTGGAGTAAAGCTTGAGTGGATGAGTTGTTAATAATGATTTAGAGTGTGATGTCGAGTCACGAAATGTAACCCGTATGTGGTGAAAGGTGATATAGTAATCGATTGTGGTCATTGGAGCTCGCCCACCCTCTGAGCCAGCTTGGACATCTCTAGAGAAGCACCACTATCTGCTATCGCACCCTAGAGTTGTTTTTGTTTCAAGAAAGCAAGAATAACAAAAACAAAAAGCTTTATTTCTGAGTTTCACTTCAGCAAAAACAAAAATATATTTTTGACCAATTAATCTTTTCGAGGACATTCTCGTAGGTATTGTTTGGTAATGGAAGCGAATTTATCGAGGGAGGCGGTTAGACGTCGTTAAAAAAGAAATTCTTTGAAGAAATAATACATCATTGTGATTTCATTATAAGGCCCGTTGCCGGAGAATGGCGTATTGATCCTCGACGATGGCCCTCATTGACAGCTTAATATAATAACATATTCAATTTCCTCAGTTGAATAATGATCTCTTCCATTCGACAAAGGTTTACGATTGACAGACAGGTCTTTCGGTTTTCCCGGGACTCTCTCAATTGACACAATCCGGGTTAACTGTCTGGTGGGCTGTGATGCAAACGGATGCGATTGCTGTCAGGATGGAGACTTTGCCCTAACATTGTCCTGTCGCTGATTGTTATGTGCGATAGGTGATTCAAGAAGCTTGCTGTGGTCAGCGACGGATTAACGTCTGACGTCCCGCGGGACTTTCCGTATGCTATCGTGACTGTTCAAGGACCTCAGACCGACTCTCTTGAGACTCATACTGCCGAAACTACAATCACCGTCGAGGATTTTAAACAGATACCCTACACTCCATCTATCCCTCAAGACTAGAACAAATCGAGAAGAATTGTCTTTCTATTTTATTATTCGTACTCTTTTTCTACGAAACAACTCTAATCTACACAACAAACCGCACTAAATCGTCGCGCTTGCAAATAATTAGGAATCGCTCAAAAAAAACAAATTTTAATTTTAACAGAATGTTTGAGTTGTTTTCTGTAGACGGCATTTACATCGAGAACCTTATGTATATGTTGGCAGGTCAAAAATAGTTTATGAGAAAATCCATCGTAGCAACTTTTTTTAAATTCAAGCTTGTGCAACAAATATCTCAATCATTTGCAAGTGAAATAGGTTTCTTGCTTGACTTCCAGTAATTTATGCACACGGATCAGCGAAGTTTGTTCGTTAAATTTACTTCCTCTGGCATATGACTTCGATCAGACTAGCATTTCCATCAGTCAAGTTGCACATCCGCGTTTCTCTTGCGCTTTATTAGTACCTCTAACTTTGGCTTATAAAATTTTATATCGGTTCCGAAAGTTGTCAAAGTCGTAAAGTCCACCAGAAAGCGCCCGACAGCAAACAGGTGTCATAAAAAGGAATTTTCCGTGACGTCGCCTTATGAGAAGGCGTCACTCATGACCATAGAAAAACTCTGCGAAAATGAGCAACAGCTGCGTTTTTGTTAATGGTAGTGGGTGAATAGTGTAATTTAAATGAACTTCTTCTCGCGTATTTGTGATCGGTGCTTTTAGCCTGAAGTGCATTGAATCAAGAGACTTGCTGCGAAATCCACTTGTAACTGCACTTGATCGATGTTTGGTCGATGCTTTGAGACTTTCTGTTTAATTAAATTGATTATACCTTTTGTAGGAGGCTCTTTGAAAGCTTCAACCTACTATAGGTTTGCCAGAATTGCAAGGTAAGGAATTTACCAAAGATATTCTAATATGTTTGAGACTTTACAAGTAGATTTTGTCATTTCCTCTAACTGCACTGCTTTAAATAGACTTCAATCATGACAACGTTTCGACGTTTAGTCGTTTAGTTCTCTACTTTGTTTTCTTCATAGCCGCAACATGCACTGTCGTAATGTCATAATTCACTCAGAAACCCTTTGTCCGCTGCATATTAATTTATTAACCCACTTTGATGTTTCAACCTATAAAGCTTTATGACTGTTTTGTTGCCGTTGATTCTCAAAAGTGGACGTAACTAATTTCAGTAAATTTTACAGCCATTCTTCTCACTATTCAACTTGAGTTTATAAAAAGAGTCAGACATATGATAACGAGAACATTGATATTTCTAAATCATGACACTCCGGGGAGCCGACAAGCCACACTTGGCCAAGTTAAAACAATTTTGAAAATATATTACATCAAGTTAACCTGCAAGCCAGAAATGCGAAATCGATATTGACAGGATTTATGGCACACCCGAGCCTGGCCGCAGCGGAGAGAACGACCACATAACAGCAAAAATATGTGCAATGAAGCAATGGATTTGTATCTCAATCGAAGGAATTTCAGAGTAAATCGACGACTGAAGAGATATACTGCTGGACTGCATTGTGTGCTTACCTACATCGTTTACTATAATAAACTGCAAGTTCGATTTCTCACAATGTGGAGACTTTTAATTCCGCAATTTTAGCTAATGGAAAATCAGCAGAAAAGCAACAACAACAAATTAAAAATTTATCAGTACTAAACACAAAATTATTGCAACTTTAGTTTTACACTTAACAACGCTTATTTAAGTTTTATAGTAACTAACTTCCATAAATTAACTAATATTTTTATGTTTAAAAGCTGACAATTCTTAATGAAATGATGCTGAGAGAACTTAATCTGGAATCTACTGCTATAGATATGTTTCACTGATTTTAGCAAACTGTACTCGAGTTGGCAAAATATATGTAGTTGAGAATAAAGCTTGATCAGTATGTTTCAAAAAAAATAAATTGTTAGTGTGTTAAATGATATATGTACCTAATGGAAATCATTCATTTTTCGGATAAACAAATAAACCCCATGACCGGGACGTGAACCTAGTAACTAAATTGTGAACGTGCTCCAAATAAATTTATGTAAATATGTTCTTCAGTAATGGCTGATCAATCTAATTTTGTCGGAAACTTGAGTTGTGCGTTGAGCAAAAATACCGTCGTAAATATTTTATTAATTTCGATCGAACGCACTAATGGAAATAAAACATTTGTTCGATATCATTATGATATTATTGTAACGTCGCCGTCGCTTCAGTTACACTCACTAGTCAAACGGAACTGTTTCGAGTGCGCCAAGAAACTTTATTACTGGTCACAACATTAATTAACAAAGATCAATAGATGTTCGCAGCTAAACAGTCTGTTCAGGATGCAGGTGCCTTCAGTTGGCCACACAGTCCAGCGCTTCAGTTCCGGACTATGTGTCGTAACAAAGCGTATACAAGTTACTAACTAGCTGAACAACACTAAATTTCAAACTGCAAATATTTGCATGTTTAAACACTCCGACAACAACAAACAACAACTGGAGTAAAGATTTGATGATTTATTAAAGCTGGAAAATGAATAAGATGCCAACACGTCTCATTTAATAAGCCGTTAGAGATCGGAGCTAACGGCGTCTACATTTCCCGTCAATCAAAATCAGTCATTTGATTAATTCGGAAGAGGTTTTCATCATTTTTGCAGCTTTTAATAGATTCCTTCCTTCGCTTTTGCTACGAAAAATAAGTTTACAAAATTTATTTTTGTTGTTAAATTTTAATTAGTCGAGAGTACGGTTGAAATTGTAATAACTTTGATGTATTTCAATAAATTCTGATTTTGATGTTGACTTAATATTATTTAATATTTCCTTTTGTTTAGTTCACATCAAAAGGCTGTCAGTCAGTTTAAAGTGCTGAAAGTACCGCGTAGAAATAATTATTTAATTAGAAAACCATCAATTTAGAGTTACAAACACTTTAATTAAATGAATAATTAAGGCAATTTTGGATTCTGCTATCGATTCTTAGAGCTATCCACAAAAGTTATCTTTTATCCCAAACTTATACCGGCACAAGAAAAGAACTGCTTTAATTAAAGAATAAGAAAGTAATTTACTTTATTTATAAGACCTCCATCGAACGAAGCGCAATTTTTTAATTAAAGACGTTAATCTATAGCTTTGCATTTTTATCTTAATTTATAGAGGAAATCTAATACGTGTTTCTCTCCCGGTCGTTTGTAAACATTAGGCTGAAGCCATTCAAACGTGAAATCGTTCAGTTATTAAATTATTTCAATATTTGATGACCACAAGGTGCGGCTTTCGTATTCATGCGATGGGGGAGAGTGTTTAAATAACTTGAAATATAAATCGCGTTCGTGTCTTCCCTGAATTTATTTTAAAACTTTATTACAGACATCTGCTTTTAATAAACTGCACGAAGTGTCTGCTATTGGCGTGATCGGTTAACACGAAATTTCAACACGTTTGCTCGAGATCGGCCAAAATAGCACTAAAAGCAAACGTTCCTGATAGAAAACCTGGCATAGATTGACATTTTTCAAGGTTTTGAAATAAACCACAATTTTTTGTTCAAAAACACTAAAATTTACAAAAGTATGGTATGGTAAGTATGGTCAATTAAAAACAAATTTGGGCAAAACGTTCCAAATCAAAATCTACTTTCTTTGCATATAAGGATTTACGTGTTGTTCAGCTAATGTTATAAACACTAGAGAGATTATATTTTCATTAAACTCTACAATTTTTATGAAGTTTTAGTTTCGTAGTACATACATATAGTGTGTCCCCGGATAGGTGACTCTTGTGAAAGATTTTCGATTTAAATTTTAAACACACTTTATGTTGTATTTTACTAAACTAAAATACTGTAAATTTTATCTATAAATTATATACACCTCAGAGCAAAACAGTATTAACCACCTCAGCACAAATTTTTCAGGAGAGCACTTTAATAACTATAATTTTTAGGTGTCTGTTACATTCATAATAATCAAAAAGAGGAAAAACTGGAGTTAATACTATTTTTCTATGGTACAGATATAATAATATAAGGACATGAAATTTTATAACGACTTGTTCAAATAGTTTAAAAAATCTATTGGTTGTGTCAAGAAACAAGAAATTACAACAGAGGGTCTTAATATATTTGCTATGCTTTTCGCTTGAAAGAAGCAATTTTTCATAAAGATGTGACTCTGAAATTGCTAAACTAAACTCGCCACTGATAGTACGTGTTGACAAGATTCACGAGAAGATAAGTATGCAGTAATAGCTGTAATAAATCAAGTCGCGATCGTGTAAGATCTGGAAACGGACATCAGCCCAATTCACTGTTGGAACAGTGTTGGAGGTCGAATCATTACCATAAATCACAGATATTTTTTCTTAATAGCTTACGATCGGGCTATCGCTCCAATTATATCCATTTGTACAAAATAATTGCCGCTGTTATTTTGAGATTTACATACAATTAACCTATATTTAAAGATCTTTCTCCAGTCTTTTGTTATAATACAAAGTATGATGTCTGTGATTCTTATCACAGGTAAAAACAAAATAAGTTGTTGCATCGAAAGTTTTATTTGCTTAGGAAAGATGTTGAGACAATGCATCATTGACAATAAGGATCCGTATATTCTGCATCGTTAAGTAGATGTAGAACTTAATATGTCGTTTTACAAAATTTCATAAGCTTGACACCAGTGAAAAATGTGCACAAAATGTAATAGCAAAAACCACTGTCGGAGTGCATTTATTTTATTCACTATTTGGTCGTTACTGTCTCTGTTGCCGCTTGAAATTTATTCACAACCATTTATATAAAAGAAATTTACAAAAATAAAGTTTGTTTTCAGTATTTTTTTATTTTAAACAGTGATCTGGACTCAGGAAATTCAAACATTTATGTGATGAGAAGGATATTAATGGTCTAATTAGTTTGTTAAGTACCTAACAATTAAGTCGTTTTCTGATTTGTTAACGTATTCATTGATGTACTTTTTTCTATATTAAAAACAGACTGATTCTTTGTTAAATTTAAATAAAATAATTCACGAAATGAATTTGTTGATGTAGCGAAACAAAGAGTTGTAAAGAGTTTGAGGAAAAAGCGCAACTTTTAATAAGGGATAAGAGGATTAAGTACTTACTCGACATGGAAACGTTACTTTTTTAGAGTTTTGCACTGAAATGTAAATTAATTAGCATAAAAATTTTGGATGAAAAAAATTAAGTGACAGGTATAAGAATCAACTTATGCTTTTGATTTCTGTAAACAAGTTGATTGAAGAGGTTGGTGAATTAATATCGCCGGATGGTGAAAAGTTTTAAAGCAATATACCTACCAAGTTGTAAAACTTAATTATAAATCGCAGTTTAAAATAGTCGAGTTAAACTGTTTGGCACTGGAAGACAGATTTTGCAATTTTAATTTGCAAACTTTCCCGATGTTCATCTCCCAAAACCCGTTATTAACGAAGCACATCGTTTGCTTCCTCTCCTCGAACTCATCTCCGAGTTTAGCTCTCGACAATAAACACTTTAAAAATGTAGATGAAACGATAACTTCATCGAACATCGATGAGCTATAATAAAGTGATTTTTACGTAGTAACATTGCGATCGTAATATTTTACTCTATCTCGTATTCTGATTTGAATTGGGGCAACTTCTCAAATGAATTTCGTCAAGTGAAATTGCCTCTGAAAAGCTCGAACATCAACTTGTTTGCGTTAATTTGCATTATTTAGCATTAAAATGTTTTACTAAATTACGCAAATCTTTGTGCCATTGTATCATATAATATAGGAATTAAGGCACGAATAAAAATTCAGTTTCATACTTTGCATTTAAATTGACCCGTTTTCAACAGACGGACTTTCGATATTATAAAATACGTTTTTACGAATTTATATTTTGCATTTTAATGAGAAAAATGCAATTGTTATACAGTTTTTAAAAAATTACATTTAAAGAAACATAAAATTAATTTGCAAACTACAATTTTAATCAAAACACACCAAACAACGACATATATTCTAAGTATAAAATATCATTCACACATTTAATAAAAGTAAATTTATGCAGAAAAGTTTATTCCATTGAGACACCACTTAATTTATTATATTTGTAGATATGTACCATAAATACATTAGGTACTTTATCTTATTTTATAAATTCGAAATTTTGTTTGATATTGTCTTATTTAAGTCCTATTTACTTAACTAAGTTTTCGAAGTATGTCACGCCTGTTCCAACTAATTAATTAAGCTAATTGTATTATTTCTGAGCATACATTAAAATTTTTGAGCCACCAAAAACCTCAAACGTTAAGTCATGACGCAATTAATGTAAGAAATTTAATTAATTAAAGCCCTTCTACAAGAAAAAGATTCTATCCTCAAGCGAGCAAAAAGTTGTTGGTCGATATTGGAAACGGAGATGCAAATTTTTTGCTATCAGATCTCTTGGTGCACTTACTAAACGTTTTCTGGTCTATTGATTCTTCAACAATTCTGTGTCACCGTGCCAATTTTTTTGCGCAAATGTAATTTCTGTCAAGAAAAATCGTAATATTTCGTGTAATAAATCTCTGCCAGTCAACATTGTGCTCTATGATTCGAAACAATAACGTTAAATGCACTGTTTGGTTTAAAAGCCGGACAATAAACCATCATACAAACATAACTAAAAGCTGCTTTTTCTCATATCTTGTTGTGAAATGCTTCTGTTATGACATATTTATGTAAATCCTGGCCGTACTGCAGGGAAATAACGATCTACAAATGTGACAGCAAGCGTGTTTTCTTTTATTTTAATTGAGGAAAATAAGATTCATTCAGTTGCATAAAGCGTGCTTTCGTGATTTTTATAACCGTTGAAAAATTGCCAAAGGAGTTGCATGCTTTAATATATATTTTTAAAGTCAAACACAGGAAGAAAAGTTTGATGTTTTTTAACTACTCAAAGTTTCATATTTAGATTTAAATATGGTAAGCAAACTGAAAAAAGTAACAATTCTTGTTTTATGCACATGAAATAATTTTTAACCTTTTTAGGTGTGTTCTAGTACTCCATTTTGCCCGGTAATACTTTCTTTTCTGGAAATGTTTTAGATGGTCTCTTGATAAGTTTAAAATTTATTATCAATTTACATAGAGCAAAGTAGAGTGGATTTCTGCGCATTTTCAGTATTCATCATTTCGAATAGAGTTTCTTTCAGCGTAATGAGCACTTGATTATAAACATAAACCCTCCATAGTTCCATATGATATTTCCACTAAAGTGTGTGTGTAACTATGTTGTATTTAGGTACATCAACCAAATTAGTAGAGCCCTGAAAATCCGCTTGAATGATATCATTACTACACGTAACATTGGTAAACTTAACCATTTGATTATACCATAGACGTAACTGGTACGTGACTCTGATACTTCATGTTTATCCGACGATCGATGAAAGGAAAATACACAAACTTAGCTAATTATACGCATGCACAACTTCTCATTACATTAGATCGAATAGTTTTTGCCGATCTTGAAATGTTACGATATTGAACAGGGCGAACAGGTGAAGCGCTATTTTCAATTTTAAAAATCCGATCAAGATTTCTATCTCATATCTTTTCAATAGCGTTTAACTTCTAACTAAAGCTGGATTTTCTGAACCTTACTTTGATTAATTCCAGTTTTGGCTGTTTGGTGCAGCACGTATTCGAACCCAATTGACATGTCTGCAACTTCAACTACAATTATTGACACAAGCAACTCACGAACGTGAATGTAACCACCACAATATGTATCATTATTTAACATAAAGACTAGTGTGATTTTGGTCGAAGGTCTCAACTAACTTTGCAGCACATTTAATATACAGAATGCGCCAGAACTCGCGCCCCAGAGAAAAATTTCAAATAAGATAGGATATCAGGAACATGAAAAAAATGTTTAAAAAATTCTATCTGTCAAAAAATTTACATTTATTTTTTGACATTTGACAATTCTAGCAGACAAAAATTTTTGACTTTTATTTTTTGATATATGACATTTTTTTATGTCTATATAATGATACTGATGATTTTGTATATGTTTTTTTACTATTATTTAGTAAAGGGACAAAAATTTTGCCAATAAAAGTCACAAATAACATTGAACAGAGTTACTATTTAGGATACAGCTTTTATTTTCTCTTTTAATAGCCTATAGCAAAAAAACTTGTAAAATAATTTTTCCAATAGAAATAAATACAGTCAAAGTGCAAACTTTAAATCCTTATAATTTCGAAATTTTTATATATAAAATTTTTTTAACATTTTTTCCATGTTCCTGGTATCTTACCTTGTATGCCATTTTTCTCTGGGGCGCGAGTTCTGGCGCACCTTGTATAACTTCTGTTACTACATTAATACTTTTTTTAATAGTCTATATAATAAAAGCTCCTTAAAGCTGAAATGAATTAAATCCGGATATAGACAATATACAATGCTTTACGTTATATTCCCTGTCATCTCGAATAAAATCATGCCTTTGCTGTGCTTCGACGTTTTCCATATGCAAATCCCACCTTATTGGTTGTCTATTCTCGTTTCAATTTTTTCTAACATGAAGATATTCGCTAGGATATAAAATCTGATACTACAATATTACAGAGATGCAGCTGCGTTGCCAATAAAGTATATATTGCTTATTTTATTACTTTTAACGCTAAGTAGTATTCACTTGATGAATACTGTATAATAAACGACAATTCGCTCGAAGATACAACATGGAGAAATGTTGCAAATAAATAGTAGTTTGGGTCAATTCCCTATAAGCAAATCGAATTTGACATAAGACGGCATAAGACATAGAGATAGAAAAGGCAATGAAGCAGTATTTATTTGACTTTAAATTGTAACCAGTTTACAGATCTTAATCGATATGTGTTGTACATTGAGTTGTCATGCAGCTCATTTAACTTTGTGACATGTGTATTTTAGTATACCGCGCTGGTTTAGAGCTGAAAGGGCTGGAAGGGTCACGCTAACACTCAACATGCACACTAATTGCTCTTCTTCATACATAATTAATCTGATAATGGAACAACGCAATCAACAATCACACCAATCACCGAGTTTGAAGTCTTTACGTAATGGAAAAACTTGGAAAAATGATCTACGTTTCCAATAAAAGGGTGCAAGGCAACCGTTGAAAACACTTAATTAATTAAATGTTGGCAAGGAACTATTCTAGATAACAAAGCAATTGTTGCAAATAGAAGTCCATTTGTCAGAAACATTGTGTAGAGGATAAAACAGCCAAGAGCACATGAATCCTAATAAAGCCCGCCAGGAGAAATTATCTGTTTTCCCATGGTGATAACGTTTAACAAATGCGGTTTATTTCATTTAAAACTTAATTTGGTTTTAAAACTGCAGCCAACCACAATATAGCCTTAAAAATATTAAAAACGAAAAAATGCAATTCCAGCACACAGGCAAAGATGAAAGTGGAAAAATCTATTCAAATTCTCAATACAAAAACATTAACAAACATACTTGTAACGACCGTAAACATGATTTGTATTTGTCTGTTATTTTATCAAATTCAAACATTTCTTTTTATACCTACTGGTTTAAAATTTTAAATTGGGTTACAGAAATATGACTTTTGTTTTCGTCATTTAAAAAAAAATTGTGTTATACGTGTGTTTATGTGTTTGATCTTTTTTAAACAGAACTATGGACTAATTTCTGGTAAAGTTCAATGAATCCAAGTCAGTCGCCTCACTTCCCTGCCTAGTGACGAGTCAGTCAAATTGTGCAACAAATGTTACCAAAAGGAAGTGAGGAAAGCCAGAAAATATTTTATAGTTTATCAGCATTAATTGTTGCTGCTCAGCGACAAATCAAGTTTTTATAATAAATTCAGTATAGATCGAATCGCCTACTGATTAGTACTTCTCCATCTCTTTGGTCCTTCGAGCCGGACTTGAATCAAGAAATGACAGAAATCACTAATAGATCACCTAAGACTAGAAGAAAAGAAGTTGGATTGAATACGAAAAATGATTGAAAACATTGTACAAAAAAGGAAAAGAAGAGGAACTGAGGGCACATTTCTGACATCAATTTTTGGAGTCAATGACGAAGTGTATCGACAAACCGGTGAATTGGATAAAATTCAACGTGACCTGATGTAAGCGTCGAACCATCAAACTAAATTTATAACGACATAAAAATTAAAATTGAGTAGTCGATAAATCATATCAATTTCAAAAAAAACTTGATGAAGCGATCAAAGCAGTCAACAATAGTTATGCAATATTGGTACAACAGAGTGGACCAAAACAGATTAGGGATACACATACTCGTACTACGTGTTTATGAGATAGCCAAAAATTACGTCACCGAAAGTGAAAGATTCTTATATTTCATATTTTTAGCTCTAAATCAGTCCCACAAGTATTGCCAATAATTACTGTTTTTTTGTGTGTTCTGTGTCAGTTTAACTAAAAATGAAATTAGAAATGAGCTACATAATTGTAAGACACTAAAAATGATGTCAGATTCGCGACACTTGACAATTGCCGAGACGAAAACTCTGGAAACTGTACATATTTTGACCGATTTCAGGAATCGTCGAGTGAAATTTCAAATATATTCCAAATTTAAAACACTCGTCGAGTTGGTACTCTACGTTACAGGATGGTACTTGCTCCTGTGTAAAGCGCCGCATTTGATTACATGCGTTCTAAATGTTGCTTCATGAAGCATGCTTCATGAAGTATCTCTGTGTATCTGCTGCCTAAATTTTTTTCATATAAGGTTGATTTATCGCTCTAGCTCCCTTCGGAAACATTTTCGGACATGGGTCTATAAAAGTTTTTTGTCTTATTTTGACCTAGAGAGAACTACCTCCTGAAATCTTTTAATGTTTTTTTTTTCGGACACCCGCTATATCAATTACTATTTACATTTAGAACAACTTTAACATCGAAGACTTGTGTATAACAGTTTAATTGATTTCGTTTGTAAGTACATAATTTAGAATTTGCTCTTCTTTAAAATAATGAAAACCTTGGTGTTTATTTTACGTTTTAATATGGACGGTAACTTGCAAGAACGTTAACTTGAAAAGTTTACTGAACAAGTAAAGTAGTACCAGACGAGTTACTAAGTTTTGAGCTTATTATTTATTAAGTAGATTACTAAATGAAAAACTATATCAAAAGATGAAGCCATAGAAGTACTTAAACATCTTATAACTACAAAAGTCTTTTCATAGATTTTGTGTATTAATTATGTGTTTATTTTAGTTTATAAAGTTTTTATTAATTTTCTATTCTTTATTTTTCCTATTTATAAATGAAGAAAGTAATTATTTGAAGTAGTAGCAGCACAACATTTGCTTTTGGTTGGGCCCAATTAAATATAAAATGCGAATTTCCCGTTTAACAATCTTCGCTCGTTGATCACTTAAACGTAAAGCTTCTCGACTTTCCGCTGAAAATGTATGCAAATGTTTCGCTTTAATTTTTCGTAATGCCACCTACCCTAACGCATAAATTAAATGTTTGAGTAGAATTTTATTGTAACATCAAATACATTTGCTAAGATAACGTTAATAAACGCAGTGCGGCAGTTAGTAACAATAAAAACATCCACGTCGTGAGATCGCGTCCTCGTTTTATTATGCGACAAAGCGTGCATACATAGGTAGAGGATTGAGTTAGTGGGACAAAACATAGTCTGATCGCAAGAAATTCGCTCCGGATTACGTTACAAATATCCCCGCCTTCGCAAAACACCGCTTTAGCGAAACCTATCGGGATTATAATCTGTAAGTGTGAAATCTATCCGCTATTATCACTCACACACACCCACACAGTCGTGCATATAATCCCATACTCGCTTAAAACGGGAACAATTACGCGTCCCACGAGAATCACGTCCTCGGGGATGTGAGCCACTACTTTGTGCATATTTCGGAGTGGAGGCGCGTGATTGCCGAAGAGTCTTTGTTCGGTCTTTGAATATTGTTAGGGGCAGATGGTGACAAAAGGCACGGTTTGCGCATATCCTGCAAGAAAAAGAAATTCGCTGCACCTGACTGTTGTCCTTGCATAATTTTGGTACTGCTGTTGCCTACATAATATCCGAACAGATGGATTAGGGACAAAGCTGCTTTGATCCGGATAGACCAGTCGTTTTATTTTGCTTTTATTAGTTTACTCGAAGCTTAAATAAAATAAAACTATAATATTTTATCGAAACATTTCTGCACATCTGTGCTTCTTTCTTCCATATTTTTTGAGGACGTTTGCCAAGGCAATAATAAAACGTGCCACTGCAAAATGACAATCTATAAAATATACGCTTTTTAAAAATCTCATTGTTTCTCTCATATACAATTTTTTTTTTAGTCGTTGTAGGCTAAAGGATAAAAATCATTTTTATAATTATTTCATATTTCTTAGACTGCCTATGCTCCAAGCCCGCATACACGGTCTGTGGTCCACAGGATCAATCTTCCGCTCTGATGGAATATCGAATATCTTGATTTGTCTTCATTTAATATTGCAGACAACAAGAATTTATAACGTTTTGGTGGTCATCTCAAAAGTTGATTATATTGGATGTAAATTCCTGAAATATGTTGTTTGAGTGTATAGCAATTTGCTTGGAAAATTGAAAAAGTTTTGAAAATTATAAGAATAAAATTGATCAATTTTTATATATTTACTAAATAATCTTGCAAAGTTTTTCGAAATACCTTTTGAAGTGTGTACACGCTTAACCCAATCATCGCAGATTTAAAAATACGAAGTTAGCGTTGTGGCTGTACAGTTGAGTAAACTAGTTACAAGTTTATGAAAGCCTTTCACGCAAAGTTGCTTTCGTGAAAATTACCTTTATTATTCATTTGTTTGTTATCAGTAGATGGTTTTTCAAACAAAAATTAAAAACTGGCTGCCGAAAGTAATACCAACAAGTAATAATTTCTAATGGTGGTGGATGAGTTAGATTGGTTTTATGTAGCGGTAGACTTAATTTTCATCGATGTGATCGAATGAAAACCAATTTTAAATGGATAAAAATAATTACTCACGTCCCCTTTCTGATCAATTCTAAATTAAAACGTAAATGAATGCTTTGGTTCAAATTGTTATCTGCAATGCGTGAATTACCGTAACAGGCTGTATCTACTACCGATATTCAATCTTCAACTCGCACAAATTTGTTGATTAGACTGTCAAAATTTTGGTAAGTGTGAGGGATTACATTCTTAGCCAATGTACGTCAGACAATGTTTTTAAGAAATTTTTGTTATATATTATTTATTTTCGCTCTCTTGAATCACTTCTATACATAGTGTTAGCCGGCGAGCAATGAAATTTCATTTGTACATACCTCAAGTTAATGTGAAGTAGAAGTTTCTACGCGGAAAGATGAAAGTTCAACAAAAATCTCAGTGACCGTACAGCAAGTTGAATACATACAATGGCTTTAAGTCTGGTAAAATGTTATAACTTCTGCCAAGATTTCTTGAGTACCATCTCAAGCTACCTATTCAATTATAGGGTCAGAGATAGTCTCAGGAGGGAGTGGTAAAAACGATCCACTTAGTTGATTCATGTAGTTTATTCATGTCGGTATCTAGCGATGATCTCTGTAAAATTCTTTCCGTCACTTTAAAAGTTTTGATTAACGAATTTTGAATACAACCACACAAGAGTCGACTCAACTTGTTTCCATTCGTTTAAGTGGATTTCGTTGAATACAAATACTGCCATTTAGACAGACCCGTCTTTTGAAATGGCGTCAATAAAAATATACTGAACAAACACCTCGACTTCTCTTCCATTATTGCTAAATAAAAGCGTTGGGGTTTCGGTGCGTTGCTGTCCCCATCTATAAATTATATGATTCTCGCCATTGATTTCTATATATCATTGTAAACATAAAGCTGTTTTTAGCGCTAAAATGGTTTTACAGTCCATAATTTAAATCGATGCGATCGGTTTCATCCGGCTTGTCCGACATAATTGACTGCTTGACAAACGACAACAAGCTATCACATATAACTTTAACTTAAATTTCACATTTTAATATTACATATTATGTTGGCTTGCACATGTTCTTATATCGACCAACGTTTCTACATTTATTAATGTACATCTACAGGTGTAAATTTTGGCATAATATATTAATTTATTCTTGCTTTCAGTTTCAACGCTCGTCAAAGTTACAGCAAAATACTTACAACAATCTTACTTATTCAATCTGAAAACAGATTAGACTACATACAGTGTGTTTGAGGAGCAAATATTTTAACCACTAATAGGACTCGTCAAAAGAAACAACTTTCGTTATTCCAACTTTTGTCGAAAGCACGTCATTTCTGAGTTAAAATTAAAAATATTTTGAGGCTGAAAACCCGTCCCCGCCTATGTCTTCTTAATACGATGTTTACAATCATTCATAAGAAAAAACTTTGGAACGTAAACAGCGTAAAGACAAAAAAATTATCGCTACATTAGAGTAGATCAGTGTCAATGTTAGTGCTATTATAAAAAATTGCTCGAAATGTGGTCATCCGTTGGCAATGCACACTTCTTCTACTCTTGAAGCTTGCGTTTGCACACACAGCCCTTCGAAGGTAAAAATTTGAGCTGCGTACACTAATTCACTAATTGTTTCCTGTGAACCCCCAAAAAACACACGTATTTAAATCTGGTGACCGGCTACTAATCCATCTCTAGGGAAAATGATTTTTCAATCTATTGACGACATCTTTGGCATAATCTGATGGAACTTCACTAGTAAATACCGCATGTGTCGCCAAGGGCACGTCCTCGACCAGATCGGACAACACATTTTCCAAAAAATCCAGATAAACGGCACTAGTTAAACGTTGAGGTAATATGTGGCGTTTGAGTAGTTGGCCATAATGACATGATTGACAATTTGATTTCAAATCGATGTGCACAATTCATCCGAAAGCGCATTAACGACTAACTAAACTGACACGTGTAAACAAGTGATAATTTTTTTGGACAAAAAGTTTCCTTTTTTCTGTATAAAAACTTTCACGGTTAACATTCAATGCAATTTATTTTCATTGATATTTTTACTTCCAACTAACAAGGACAGACACACAGAACGGCGTGTGAAAATCATAGGGGGGAAATAGCAAAAATAAAATTTGGATACGGAATTTCTTTGGTCTTCAATTCGACTTTTCATAAGAAATTCTCTTATTAGTGGTTAAAATATTTGCTCACAATCCACAAACACCCTGTATAAACGAATATTTAAAATATAGAAGTAATTTAATTTTTTCTTAATTCTGCACATACAGAATGTCTAGAAAGTCGCGCACTTCTTTAAAAACGAGTAATTGGGTAGTCCCCCAAAGTACTGAAAAAATGTATTTACTTATTACAAATTTTTAAAGCCAAAAAAAGTTGTACATAAATTATTATGTAAATAAACGTTATCGTGATTTAGCCAAGTTATAAGAGCTTCTAAAAGAAACATCAAAGGCGATATACTAAATAAAAGACTTAAAAATTAAATGTAAAAAGCAAGCTTTGTAACGACTTTAAGAAAAAGAACAAATGGTAAAACTAAGGTATTAATTAAAAGAAAAAGTAAATTTAAAATCCTTTGTTTCGGATCAAAAATTATTTAACCGAGCTTAATCAAAATGATGATGGTTGAAAGTGTTTTTTAAACTTAAAAAAATTGAATTAAAACACTGCAGTTCATGTTGTGCATATACTTGCTAAACTTCACTTTGCGTGTACATTCGCTATTCACTTTGACGACACACATTCCGTGCAACGAAACTTACCTATTAAACAAATAAAATATTTATAGCATAGGTTTCTGTCTAGCCACTTATTCATTTTTGTTAAAATCAGGTAGGTGTTTAAATTGTTTTGAACTGTCTCGGAATAATGAAGCTTTTTCAAAAATTACTACAGTTCTGCACTTTACGTTAAGAAAGTTTTATAATTACTAAGTTTTATTCAAATTAAATATAGAATCGTCTCAGAGTTCTTGACGTCCGGATGATGTGGACTAGGATGTTAAAAGGAAATGTTTTGAGTTTACGCGGAAATGACGGGCTGGAACGGTGGGTTTTCATTAATTTAATTAAATGAAAAACCTACACTCCAAATTTTTTTAAAGAAACGAGAGAGCTAATGCCGACGGCAATAAAACCAGACATAAATGTGTTTTACATTGCAACTAAAATTGCGATCGAAATCTGCTTATTCACCATAAATATTTAGCGTGCTTTAATAAAAGTTTTTTGTGGAACCTATAAAAGTGCAACAATTTGTGATTGCCTACCTATTTTCTTTGTCTGTTTCTGGAGGCTTCTTTTATAGTGATTACTGATCTTACTGAAGTTATTATTTATACCTACACAACCTACATTTATATGTATTTAGTATGTAACCAACTATTTATTTATTTTAATTTTTGAACAAATATAAAATATTTAGTATATAGTAAAAAATATAGTATATTTAGTATAATTTTGAATAAACAATGTTAAATCAATTAATTTGTTTTAGAATGATTGAATTTTGTGAAGCGTGGAGATAAATAAAATCTCTTCTGGTATTGTGTTAAAAGAAGTTGGTTGGAGATATCAGAAATTAATGGGCATATTGATCAGCTTTATAAGGAATAAAAAAGCCCGTAGAGAGAAGAACAATACCCCAAGGAGCGGCCAAAAATCAGTTCGGCGCAAAAATGGTCCAAGAACAAACATTCGATTCGTGTGATTTGTATGGTGAGATTTCCGGGTCTTTTATAGCTAGTAACCGTAAAATCCCGCTCTGGTGAAGAAACGCTTTGCATTCTCAAGTTGAAATTTAATACGGATGACACCGCAAGTCAATCGGTTCTTGTTTGGGAATTCTCGTGATTGAAAGTCAAACGGAATTTGCAATAGAAAGACTGCTGCATCTTCTAGTTTTTAGGAATGAATTTAAATCAATTAGGGACTTCAAAGAGCCTTGTATGGACAATATTGGAAAAACGACGAAGAACGGACTATTTCTATTTTGATTTTGTTTAGTGTTCTTGTTTTTTGAGATGGTTGCGATTTTGGTCTCAACTCAAGTTTATTTTTTTTTATTTAGAACAAATTTTAAAGTAAAATGGTGACGCAAAGTTTTGCTAGCTTGCAGCGATTTATTCTCAATAGAACGACACTTGTATCTCGGATATCGTTCTATTTTTAGTTGAACTCAAACTCTCC
Organism: Tribolium madens; assembly: GCF_015345945.1. NCBI lineage: Eukaryota > Metazoa > Arthropoda > Insecta > Coleoptera > Tenebrionidae > Tribolium > Tribolium madens. Next base: position 3,272,215 of record NW_025401006.1, read on the forward strand.
AAAATTGGATTAGTTAGAGTCAAAATAGATTATCATTGCTAATATATTCTGCACTGATGTTTACACGAACTAAGCTGCAGCGTGAAACTATTTAAGCTCATAACATTATCAAACCTTATCAAACTTCAAGTATCGATGAAACTGGGATTTACCTGTGATTTTTTATTATTTCGATTAAATCTGGTCAAAAAACTTTCGACTAATGATGTTACGTTTAGGTATTATTTAGCAACTTTCGCTTTGTTAACTTTCTAATTTCATGAAAAGTTTTTTTTTTCTAGAAAGACTAGCTTCTAAATTTAATTTATAATAGAATTTTGGGTTGCTTTAGGTGAAATTTGGTAGTCGTGAGAAACTTCGTTAACATTTATGACAAAACAAATAAAACGCTAATTCAGTTATAATTATAAAGAAACAACTTGCTTTTTAAATTTGTATTTTAATTTCATTTGGTTGTTTAACAGTGTTAATTGTGACGGGTTATAAAAGGTGATTTTCTCCGAATGTATTCTATTGAGTTTCATCAAAGCGAAACTTCTACTCTAGAGATCTTAATTTAATTCAACTTGTTACCACGCTTCTTGGTAGAAGCACTAGCCACTCCATCAAAGTTTAATTTCATGTGTACGTAAAGTTAACAATTCTAAATAATTGGATTGAGGTAGATACAAAATCAGAGAGATGCATCTTCTGCATTAGCTTGGATAATGTGGTTTTCTTTCAGACAAACCGCAACAGTGACAAAAAATACTCTATTTCGAAATGTATATGTCGTAGTCATTGGGCGTAATGCGTCATTCCGCGGAAAGCCTAGTCTTTGGCCGTACTGCCGACAGACGCTGTAATCAAATAAATATTCCTTTGTTTGACTGAAATTTTACGTCATTTCAGGGATTGCCTACTTAATTCTCGTCAAGCAAAGTAACCGGTTAAACCACTAATACATGTTACAGCGTTTGACGAAAGTGTATTTAGTCATTTGCTGAAAAGTCTTGAAATGTTTGATACTTTCTGTAGAAATGTAAATTTTTGGTAGAAGAAAAGAAAAGAAAAAAAACTAAAATATTTTTATTGTATCAAAATATTTGTTTCGTTTATTTCGAATAATGTAAACATATAATATTATAAAATCATACAAAAAACGGTAAGTACATGACCTAAACAACAGTTAAAAATGTATTTTTTGCCTTCAGGTAAATTAAACAAAAATAAAACCACGGTTTTTTGGCATCTTTGTTTTTCAAATAATATTCATTTAATTTGTCATACTCGTAAAACAAACTCTTATGATTATCAATTTTCAATAAGAAAAGTCCAACAATTACTAAATGTTACGGCCCGAAATACTACACAATAAAATTTCAAGCTTTCAGCAAATGACTAAATACACTTCCGTCAAACGCAGTATCATGTAATGTTTTAACCGGTTACTTTGTTTGACGAGAATTAAGTAGGCAATCCCTGAAATGACGTAAAATTTCAGTCAAACAAAGCAATATTCATTTGATTACAGCATCTGCCGGCAGTACGGCCAAAGACTAGGCTTTCCGCGGAATGACGCATTACGTCCAATGACTACGACATATATACAACTTAATAAAGACAGAAATAAGGTGATGCTGTTCCAAGTTTACTATTAAAGTATTCATCTAAAACTTTTGATGTGTTTCTAGAGCCAATACACTCGCTAAAACACACAAGAAAAACTTAATAAAATCACAATAACAATACATCTTTCCTAACTGGGTTAACAGAGAGTTGGAAAGCAGTTTTTTCACTATAACCGCAAATACCTTAAAACCATTTAAATAATTCAAATTATACTTTTATTTTCTGAATTAAAATATTTTCCTGGTAATAAATTACCTTATTGATTTTTTATTTATTTTAAAAAGATTGTACCTACTTATTAGGAGTATTAAAATTGAACAAAATTTGTCACAAACATCTAAGCCACATTAAAATAACATGTAATCTTTACTAGCATAACTCAAGTCAACTTTATTTTATTGTTCTTAAAAAACTGCATTATATTATATTTATTATATTTTAATCTTCCATTCAGTGACTATATAGAAAAATTTTTTTGGGTGACGGCTGGCTTCTTGGACTTTTGATGCCGGCAATGGAAATGACAAAAAGCATCTCTTACTTGATGGTAAAAAACAATAAACGATATTTTGGCTATTTACTTAGTTATAAATATAAATCAAATACAAAAATATTTGTACAGGTAACGTAAATAAAAATCCTCTTTGAACTGATATTAAAAATACTAAATTTAAAAATTAATCAGTCATCTAGGTGTGATTAAACGGAACACGAATGCTCCTATGTATCAATATTAAGAGCAGAAAATTAATGAGGTCACAAATAGCGAACCTGATCCTCAAATTAATTATTGTTAAAATATCGATTAATCGCACAAACATTAAATATTTACAAAATATCGGTATATTTACTTGTGATTTTTAATTCGTTTAAAATCTTTTATGTAACAAACGAACTATCTACTTTTAATTTTGCAAAAACAATAACAAACCTTAATCAGATTGAAACATAGAGAGCTTTTCGCGTGTGCTCTTCAAAAATCCATCTAAAGTAAAATTGCGTGACGTAAACTAAACACAAGCATTACCTGTAGATCGGAGATACGACCTATCAATCACCATAATTTGCCATGGCATAATCAACTTAAGATTTTCCGTGATTTATTCATGCTTACGAGACTTACCAGCTGTCACGTCCATTGCGGCCTCTGCGATCGCAGCAATGAGTAAAGAAAGCGTGAAAATCAAGTGTTTAACAGCCATGGGAACGATATGAGTTTGCCGACCGCGTGCCGCATGCCGACTGACGTTAGCGTCGCGACGCTCAACATCATCAAAATAAAGGCGCAAGCGCCCGTATTCCTGACCTATGCAACACTCTTTCTCTCATGAAGATTAGAATTCATCTATTTACATGATATGTACCAAATTTACACAATGTCAAATTTTAAACTGTAACTATTAGAGAAAGTTAAACATTTACTTTAGTAGATTGTAAAATTATTTCATATGCAAACGAATTCTAACTTATGTATTTTTGCACTAGTATTTGGAAAGACTAAATAACTCACTTAGAAGTAGTCGGTTTTTCAAACAATGGTAGTTTTTAAAGTAGCCATAAATTCGGTTTTTGAATCCTATTCCATTACTGGAAACAATCAATAGAGGGTTTTTATCATTTCATGCTACGATTGTTCTGAAATCAGCAAACAGACATTCACACGACTGCTTTGTGTGAGAGAGATGAGATTAAGCGGTTTCTAACATACTACCTGCCGGCTTATGTCAAGATATATGTATCCAAACAGTTTATTTCATTTATTTTAAATTGTCAGAACTGATTTATATGTGTCCAAATGTATTTTATTGCTGCTCAAACAATATTAATTTAACTAAAGCTTCATCAAATTTTATTCTTTATTTTTTACTATTGAATCCAACACTGATTTGATTATTATCACTGAATCAGCTTCTGTTCTCTGCCGCATTCATAAACAGATCTAATGTTGTTAATTAACGCCACATCATCACAGTCTGGTTGACACATATCATAGAGCAGAAGCTTAGTTTTTTGTCACTTTGGTATAAAAACTCGATATTAAGCTTGAAACCATTGAACATGTAAGTAGTGTGTGAGGCATAAAGCCACATCCGTCTCGCTTTATCCGCATGGGGTGTAAAGTCAAATGTTGCTTCCTGTTTCCTGCACGGATTAACGAGTTCTCGTGCCATTTAGTTATGTGTCAAGTTAAAATCAGTTTGCCATCAACGGCGGTAATCATATTGGACGTTTCTCTAATAGATATATAGCTATTTTGTTTCATAGAAGTTCTGAAATCATGACAGCTTCCGCTTCGCTGAAAACTACAGAATAGGGGGCAAACAAAAGCTTTAAATAAATTAACGTCATAAAGCTTAGAATTAGAATGCTTTGAACTTGGTTAAAGATGCAGATAGATTTGTTTTCAGTATCCAATGAAAAATTCGATCCAAGAGATACATTGATATGGAGAAAGAAGAGGGGATACTGTAATGATCGAGTGAAGTTGCTGTAGCGACCATATTACTGCAGCGGCATGGATTGGATCAAATTGATAATTTTATTAGACAGATATGCAGTAAAGTAAACCTTATTTATACTGTCTTAGATGAAATCTGTTTACTTTCGTAGAAAACATACTATTTTTTGTATTCAATAATAAAACGCGTTTTCTAAGGCACAAAATCACTTTAAAAAAGTAATGTGTTAATGTGTATTTTTCATTTGATAGTTAATTAATGAACCATATCTAGTTAAATAGATTTTGAAGTTATTTATGTGTTATTGTTATATGTATACGTTCGATATTAATGAAATTTTGCGTAACCTCTAGTATTAGCATTATAATTGTATTATTATAACAAATTGAGTTTGGTTATTGTGTTTGGCCATACGTCTATCTTTATTGCAATTTCATTCTCATGATTTCTATCTAGGTTTCTATGCTAGATACATCATGTTCACTATTTGTGCATATTATTTATATGTGTTGTTATTTAAAACTAGTAAAAACATGTGAAAATTTGCTAAAAATATTTTCCTCAGTGAAATAAATTGAATTTTTTATTGTCTAAAAATAAAAAGAAATAAGAAACAGCATGATTGCATGCAGACCTGTATGCACTACATTTCTTGAAGAAATTAAATTAATTTTGTCTCAGAAGCACTTTAAAAAGCATGTATTTTGCAAGGGAAGGATTTATGATTTTCCACTGAAAAACATAATAATGCTGCCACCTGTGCGAAAGCAATGGAACTGAGAATTAAAAAAAAATGTTTCAATTAAGGGAACTTAGCAAATTGGCATGCAGTTGGACTATATTTTTTTGTTTAATAAAAGTTTGTGTTGTGTTAAAGGTACATCACGTGTTTTTTGATTTCTTGTGTAATTGATGAAATTGACCCGTTCGGTATTTTTCTTCGGAACATTTCAGTTAACGAGTGGATCGACAGGATATTGGTGTAATGCAGATTAGAGAAGCAGTAACGATGTTGGCGCTAACAGTTACTGAACGTTTTCTAAACGAGCTCGTAAATCAGACATTGTAAACAGACACTTCATTTGAAAAACTCGGCCGCTTTTCTCGCTTTTGTTCTATCGAGCGCGAACCTCATAACAGCCATTAGGTTATCATTGTGACTTATTACTAGCTTTATAACCTGCACCAAATCGAACTTGGCCACCTGCGACTTCATTTCAATAAAATATGATGGGCCGCTTCCTGAAAACTGAATTCAATTACAAGAAAGAAATACGCGGAGGCACTAAATAACCGACTCTATCTTTTTAATAGCTAAATCTCCAAAGAATTATTTTTAGGAAAATAAGTCATCTTTTGATTGTTGTGTGTTGGTAGAAGTGTTTGAAGTTAATTTATTCGCCTTACAATCTCAAAATATAAGCACCGGTCATGAATGGAATCAATAGTCATTTAACAGTTTGATTCCTTTCTCAGTTTTCAATTTAAATTTTAATCTTGGAAAGTCTCCATAATTGAAATGTAAAGCATTAAGCGAGATGGGATTTTAGCATCCGAAATATGAAATAGGCCTTGGAAGAAAAATATGGATGCTTAATATTGGTGCAACAAATGTAAATTTTAAATAATTAAGTACTCTCATCCTTGTAACAGGGTACGAAGTGGCAATTTTTCAGTAGAGGATCGGCTCCATTTCCTAATCAAAATTTTTATAAGCTTTAAACCGTTATCCCGACCGATTTTTTTACGACCATATTAATCTTTCCTTTTCTAAGACCGCAAAGTGAACTTTTCCCAAGGGTGGTCCCGAGTGACCGCTCAACTTGTCCCTTTCAGTAAGATATATTAACTCATTCTACCTGACCATTTAAGCTATATTTTTCGATTGAGTCTAATATTTAAATAATGTATGTCAGCTTCTCCCCAATTTCCTTGAAATATTTAAATTTAGATTTGCAGTCGTGAAAATAGCTGCGAGTGTGAAACGTCTTGTTCGGGATTAAAATAAGAAAGTTTTCTGGAGATTAGAACTCACTCCTCATTAATAATAAATTTTAATATTCATTTTGCGTTTCTTAAATGCTCTCTCTTCTCTTTTGCAACTAAGTCGACTTCAGTAAATTTAAATTCTGGTATATTTGAATGATAATGGAATAACGGCGCCTCATTCCGGGAATGTCGCACTGTTGAGACGGGAAAGCTGTGAATGTTGTGATAAGCTCTGTAAGCCAGTCTGTTGAGCTTCCCTATAAGCATATAATAGGACCGAGTTGACTAGGACACTTCGCACAAAGGAAAATATTGTATCTGGGCGGTAATCCACCGCACATTATCCTCGAAATATTGCCGCTTCAATCCTAAAATTATAGTTTACAACACAACTTCGAAGTTTTGCAGTACTAAACGACAATAATAAAAGCGAATTGAAATTTTTTCATGTGTCATGCCAACACGCTATTTTATAATCATTAACAAGTCTTTAAATTTCACATGCATCACTATTTTAGAGTGCACTAAAAACGAAACACGATATACCATTTTTACTGCAATTGTAGGTAAACGTCAAACAAGAAACTACTACCAGATCACTCAATCAACCAAATAATTGTTAAGTTTTCATTTAAATAACTTTTTATTTCAGTATTTAGTTACAGTTGCGGAATTAAAATTTCGGGCAGTATTGTCATTTTCATAATGTAAACTCTAAAACAACCTTTACATTAATAACCTCATTTTTTGCTCTTGTCATGTTTATGTCATTTTGACTAACCTATACCTATACTTTCAAAAATAGCGTCACGGACAGAAAAGTTTAATTGTCAAATGTCAGTTATGATGACAGTACAAGGTAGTTTACAGTGAACTTTTTTAAGTGACACAAAAATACTACCCGAAATTTTAGTTCCGCAACTGTACATTCAGTATGTGTTTACAAGAGGAAAAAAAAAAGATGTTTGATTTTACCCCACAACTGCAAAGGAAAACCATTTTTTGCTTCACCTGAAACGAGCAAATGTAGTTAAAACTTTATTATTCTGATTCATTGAAAAGAAAAGTTAATTTTTTTCTTGATTTTGGACTTTTTTTCTCTCTGTTTTATAAGTTCTATCACATTGGCGGTTTTATTTATTTGACAACTATATATCACTTTGACAATTAATTTATTAATTAAATAATGATAGTTCTTGTTAAAAATGACTTTGTTTTTTATCTTAAAGCTGTTTCTTTGAGTTGCTATTTATAAAAATATTGTGTGTTTGAAATACGAAGTGATACAGAAAGAGTGTGTCTGTTGCTAACAGATTTGAAAGTATTTTTGTTAATAATTTGAAACACTGCAACCAGATACGGTTTTGCTTGACGTACCCTCAAGATTGTTGAATTTAAAGTCACGATTGCCAACAGATACATTCATTGTGGATCACTTTGTATATTTTAAAATATATTGAAATATATTTGTTTAATTTTGTATTTTCTATGCAATATATAGGTATTATTATTGTTGTAATTTATATTTTGCTGTGTTTGACAGCAATATGAAGAACGTGTGAGTTTGTTTACAAGTTATGTGAGTTATTGTACAGTCATGTACAAATAAAACTGGATCAAAAATGCCAAATTTACAAATTTGCATTCTTTAATAACAACTGGGTCACAAATAGGTTACTGTTGGTATGACGTTGCACCATGGAGGTAGTATACTAGGACCATGCGTTGTACATACATGTAAGTTTGACAAATAAAAATATTAAAAAGCAAATAACTTAGGAAAGACTAACACTTGGTCATGGAACTGTTACTGTCCAATATACAAGCTACATTTGAAGTTGACGAAACAAAAGACGGTAATGATTCTGTGTGAAATTACTGACACTAACAAATGTTGACAATTCAATAGTCTGATATACATCGATTAGAATTTAAGTGTACCAGTTTTATTTGTTCATCGATCGTTCAGTGATAGACAGTGAATTTCGTCCACTCAATTTCTGTGAATTCACAAAAATTCGCTGTGTCATGATAACTGACATTCAAATACGTATTGTCAAATTTAATCAAATTTGAACATACAAGCAGTAAGTGCGTTTAATAAAATAAAAATTATCTCTCTGGTACAAGAAGGTATGTCTCAAAGAAGTGTCTCTATACTTTTGGGCATACCGAAGTCTACCATTTCAAAGGACAAAGGTAAAAAATAGCAAGAAGCATCGAGCATTCTGGTAACATGACAAACGTTAATCCAAATTCTGAAACAAGGTTAGGAAAACCTAAAGGCTAATTTACACTTTTAATCTGTCAGGGAAATTGGGTGGACGAAATTCACTGTCCATCACTGTACATGATATGTCGAATTAACTTAAATATATATACTTATTAGGAAAATCGTTGCAGTCGCCACTTTTCGCTGCCGAACACACACGCTTATAATGCTATATTTGGCTCAATAATGACAAAACCATTTCGTTCGTGCTTCAGTTACGAACTCATTAAAATATCATTTGCATCGGCGACGATATGTAGACTGTCATTTAAAGATGTCATAGCTGCTATTTATGTTTCCTACTAAAGTCGTTGAACAAACTTGATTAAGTTTGAGTGCATTACAAAAATAATGCAAGAAAATTTCTGTATAAATTTACAGAGTATTGTTGTTAGAACAATGAGGGTCGGTGTGATTTAGGACTATCCTGAATAATTAAATTAATAACAAAAGGACAACCCATCTTGAGTCTTCACAGCAAATATCTACAAACAATGATGTAAGATGCTGAGTATTATTCATAAGCCGTTGGGGGAGAAATGTCACAAGGAAATACTTCGTATTTGTTATTTCGGATGATTTGTGGACGTGCTTCAACGGCAGATTTTTTAAAAAAGTTTGTCATAAATTATAGCTCGACGTGTACCTGTTGAGCTCAGTGTGAGAACACGTCCGGAAAAAAATATAATATTGATTGTTTAAGATATTTATTGAAATTACATAATTATGAATTTTTGTTTTTGTGCATGATACAAAGTTTTCTGAATGGTAAACTAAAGTTAAAGCAAGTTCACTTTCTTTACTTTAATAAGTTTCCTTTAATTTAACGAAATTTACATTGGTACAGAACCAACCATATCGAGAAACTTTCAAACAACTAGAAAGAATAATTGAATTTTTATTTTTATTTTAGGCAAAGCTTACAATGGAAACATGAAATTCTAGCAGAATGAATATTAAAATATCAGAAACTTTAGCAATTGAGCATAAAATTTGTTTGACATAAATTTTCTTGGAAAATATATTTTACAGTGGCCGCCAAAATTAACCGGACAACTAAAATTTTACGATTTTTCATATATTAGAATATTTTTGTTATTTTTTGTCGGAATTCGACGAATTTTTGTTCGGCTTAAAAGACGAACATTGCAGAACATTGTAATTAAATTCAGTAACATTTCTAGTTTTGTCTTGTAAATGTTATATTTAAAAGATGAGAGCACTGTTATTTTCCTTTTTTTTATACTGAGCTGTAGTGTGCAACAGAGACAGAATTAAAAATATAAAAATATTAAAAATACAATGAATTAATTCAACCATGCAAACCACAAAAAATAAATTTACTTTTTGGTTCCCTCAACATGAAAAATAACCATAGTTTTTTAATAAATTTTGTAGGGACAAAAACAAAAAGCAAACAAAATTTGTGGCTATGGAGATAAGTTGCTACCAATTTTTTCACCAAAATTTTGATTTGGTGATTTCCATTTAAATCAAAATCAGACTTTATTATGTATTCACAAAACTCCCGTGACGTTTACAATCTCAAACCAAAATTTTTGTGTGTATCTTAAACGACACAGATGACTATTATTTCATCTGACTGTACTTGAAGTCAAATTTCCATGGTACACGGCACATGCGTCAAACGATAATAATTAAATAATTTCAAATCAAGTGATAGCGACCAGGTTGTTAAACCTTGAGTGAAGTGGTCACCAACATAGCCACAGTGACTTTTTGTTTAACTAACTTAACGTCATTTTGACATGTCGGGAGTTTATACACTGTGTCAATTTTAAAACTTGCAATCGGCAATTTCTCTCAACTGAAAAAGTTATTAATAATCACTCAAACCCGTTTGATGTTTCCTAGGGGGAATTAAAATGACATGACACACCTCCACCCAACCTTGAATATAGTAAAAAAAAATGAAAATTTAACGTCTTCGTTTTTGAATAATTGGAAAAATAACTGTTGTATGGCATTTTTGAAAAGCGCTTGTTATGGGCTTTCCAACGATCTATCGCAAGTAGGGTCGTGCCATTTAAAATTTTCAACTTAAGGTAGCTGTGGCTTGAAGGGTGGGTGGAGGAGCGTCACTTACCATGCCATTTTGATTCCCCTTAAAAACTACCGAAAGTGATTCTCAATAACTTTTTAGTTCTAGAGATATTGGCGATTGCAAGTTTTAAAATTGACACTCTGTATATACCTTATCCACATAATATCGAGAGATCAAGATAACGAAAAGTAAAATGGCAAAATGGGCTAGAATTAATCGCCGACGTATAATAACAAGACCGTTTATTTTTGAAGGTAAATCATAAATTTAGTTATTAAAATCATCATCTTTTTAATCATGCTTGTCTTTTTATTTGACGTTTCACAGAATACGTTTTCGGAGCCAAAGATGACTCAATTACAAATTATCTTGATCTGTCGATACAAAGTTGGCTCGGTTTGATGTTCAGTATCCCAAATTTTCAAATATGGAACTCTATAAGCGAATAACTTAATGTTATTGAAGTTCGAGAAAAAGTATCTCATAGAAAAATGCAAAAATTTCGAGGAGTCTGATCCTGCTCGTGTTGGTGCAAGGCTATTGTAGGGAGCAAAGTGAACCGATTTAGGATAGTTTTTGGAAAAAAATCAAGGATCAAACTAGGGTTCGGCGAAATTCCGGATTTTTAATGTTATCGTCTTGGCGTTAAAATGAAAAATTGTAAGTTTTTAGGAAATTTTGTGTCTACCAAAATAAAGCCGGTTTTAAGCATAGTCTTATTTAAAACCTTTTCCCAGAAAAAAATGTTGGGTTTCTTACGTGGTAGTCTCAAACTTAGCTTCCAACAATTACGTAATATAAATGTCGGTAGTTGATGACTTTGACTAGAGTCTGGAAGCAGGTAAAAATTTCGATTATTAAACAAATTTAATACATAATAAAATGATATTGTAATGGTAACTAATTCTCAAACGACAACCCTCCAGGTAAAAACAGTAAGATAATAAATTCGTACACTTCCCACCTAGTTTTCCAAGATGTAACAGCTGTGATAGATAAATAAAAACAATAACTCCCGTTTTGTTGATACAAGACAAGACAGTTTGTAAATGTTAATGTCTTGTAATGATTATATTAATTGACAAATCTTGTAAATTGGGAAAAAAAACCTTGGATGATGCTTAAATAAAAGCAAAACCGATTAGGACCATGAAAAAGTTTTTGCTTAGAGAAGGTTTTTTTTCTTTTATCCTTAACCTTTGAGATAACTTGTCAAGCAATTCTGGTCAAAACTTAAACGTTCTACTCAGAAATAGTATTAATTTTGTATTTGTATATTTGTATGATAAGACATGTTAGAGTTACAAAAATAACATAAAATAAATTATAAGTCTAATCTCCTTGAAAAAGGGATAGATAATATTCTTCAACAAGATGTTTCACAGTTTGTTCTGTTGCTTCACATTGACAAGACGGAGAATCTACATCATTCCATTTGAAAAACATTAAATTACAACGGGCATGTCCAGTTCTAATTCTATTCAATTTTGTCCAAAGGGTCGGTTCATCCATTCCTGACACAATTTTGTTCGGGTCGATAATTAAGTTTATATTAAAACAATTTTGATTTGATTATTATTAACTAAGTATTAACTAAGTTCAACCATATTGGAAAATCTTGATGATAATTCAGATATTTCAACCAAAGCATCTTTAAGAAATGTTGTCTTCTTAGTCGAGATGGTGGAGGTAACTATTCTATGATAGTGATATTCGCATAGCTGTATTTACTTGGCGTCGATTTTATGTGAGTGTGCACTATTTAACCAAACAAGACTACAATATTTATTCAAAATACCAAAGCAAGGGCCGAAATTCGAAGAATATCTATTCGCATTTGCTTTTCACGTAGAACCACCCATAACTTAAGTAAAATATTGTTTCGAGTTTTCAGTTTTTGTCTTAATTTTTCCAGCTGGTTTTTGTATGTTAGTGAACAGTTTAGTGTATCATTAAGATAAATAAGATTTGGATTGTATTTTAACAAAATACTATTTAGAGAAATATTTGTCTTTTTGAGAATTAAAGATGAAAAGATGAAGCTTCGGTTTTTGACTCATTTAGACACAACCGCTATTTTTTAAAATAATCATTTAATAAACAGTTGTCGCTCCATTTCTTCTTCATGCTGGTACAGCTATGTCATCCGTGTAGCAAAATTTTCTAGCAGTTGTATGAGGAAGATCACTCGTGTATAAATTGAAAAGAAGTGGAGATAACACTCCGCATTGTAGAAGACCGTTGTTAAGAATTTTTAATCGACTAGATTGGTCTCCAATAAAAACTTTGAATTTTCTATCTGACAACATGCTCTCAATTAAACTTTAGATTACTCGAAGTTATTTCATATTCAATGAAATGTTGATTTGTTATGTATAAACTACATAAATATTTTACTGGCATTAATTTTTGCAGATATTTAAAAATTTATAGTGTTTTAAAGCTTTTTTCGTCGCTGTATGGTTGTTCATATTCATAACAACAATGCACTAATTTTTAATAATTCGGTTTGAAGCAAATAAGTATGTCAAGTGGGTCGTCTTTAAAGTTTTCTGTTTGGAGAGAAAATTACGGTAGTTGTGAACAAAACCGATTAGGTGGCGCTTTATCAACAGGTCACCAAACTTTTCTCGACCATTTGAAATTCCCTTTTCATCTCGTGTCACCAGTTTTTTTCTTTGCTTTGTCCGTACATCTCCAGCTTAGTTTAGACTTACGTCGAGATTTGTCGTGACTGCATTGTTTAATTTTGCATGCTAGAACTTCCTTTCCTAATCCTCAATTATATAGAGACAAATTCCATTCATTAAAGTTGGTGAGGGAAAATTAAACGAGCAGTTAACCAACTCTAGCTAAAACTAAAAGTCGTTCAGCTTTAACAACTCATAGTTTTACGAGCAATGTCGAGAATTTTTCGGATCGTCATCTAGATTTTATGTGGCTATATAGCTAAATTGTATTAATTGGGAGAGTGACGCCAAAAATTCGCCGACAATTGAGCTTTCTTTAATAATAGCAGGAGGATTATCCGAGTCTGCTGCTCGAATCCAAATGAATGTGTAAGTTATTCGCTAAGAAATCAAAACATAATGTTTTGCGCAAGCGTCCGTTTCATGTAAAGAACGAACGTCGGGACGGCAGCGTCAGTCGACATGCTGCAGGAAGTTCATGCTGTACCCTATGGCTGAGACACGCATCGATGTGCTACTCGGAGTATCCACTGTTTTAGTGTTATTGCTCTCGTACACGGTTTCAACGAAACTTTTGGGTATGCTTTTGATAAAAATCTAGCACACAAAAATTATTTTTTGCACGAGCGAAACTTGGATAGTTTAATCAAAATTTGTTCGGGATGTCATGCTACTAATTCTTTTTTATTGCGTGAGTTTGATGTGAAATACGTTTGAAATTATTTCTTCCACCAAAAAGTATTATTTACAAGTTATCACGTTATTACTATATATTACCATAATAAGAGAATTTAAGTTTGAATTTCATTTCTTTCTTCTTGTTTAAAAGCAAATAAATTTTGATTTTCCGGAGATATTATTTACAATATGCGTTAGCAGTTAAGAAATTGTTTACTTAATTCGGTAAAATACATGAGATATTTACGTTTCTCAAATAGAGGTATCGTACAAATAAAAACGGTTTCATGTTTATTCAATGTCAACCTCATATAAATTGAAACTTTATGAGGATTTGCGTTATTGAATTTGAAATCATTTTTCGACGAAAAATCTCATTTAAATCGAGTCTTCATTCGACTTCCCTTTTTCATTGTAGCCGGAAAAAACATTATTATTTTTGTCGCTTTGAAGTTTTAATCAAAATCACAAGAGAAAAAATTACCTTTTTCAACCACTACAATTGCTTATTTATTAACACACTGAACTCAGTTGGCAAGTTTACTGTGCATTTGTCATCACACAATTCAATTTCCGGAATTAAAAATTGACTATTTGTAATCAATCGGACATTTTTGCTTATTTTTGTTATTTCTTTCCTTTCGTTTTAATATTTAATTGTTGTTTAATTAATCTTTTCGTTGGTTTGTTTATTAAATCTAAATGAAGCGTGCCATGGCTCTGACTGTAAATCATTCAACAAAGGCAACAAATTAGAGAGCACGATTGATAAAAGCAAATAAATTTAGACGGAGGATGGTAAAGTTGATAGAGCACGCGTCGATTTCTCTGAGTATTTAATTAAGACATACTTTATAATTAAATCTTACGCCAAAAGCAGTGCAGCAATAAGGGTACTCTTTGCAATTAGATCGTCGCATAGCTGGAGGGTGCGAGAACAGCGCTCTGAAATCTGTGGTCAATCTTAACATTAGCAAAAACAATTAATTATAGACATTAAATCCGGTTTATAATCAATTAAACTGTGTTAATTACTCCTATCATTTAACGCGGCTAAACTAGGCGCGTCTGCTCAGAAAACTCCAGCATTTTACGTGGTTTCAATTATTTACGGTTCCTGCTTAAAAAGGTAGGTAGTTTCATGAAAGCTTAAAATTTTAACTAAAAGTTTTTAAATATAGAATCAGACATTAAACATTTATTTTTTAAGTAAATATAAATACAATGTTTTAAAGGAACTTTCTTGATCGTTAAATACAAAAAGTTAAAGCGAAATATTGCCGTTGCTTTGCTAATTTTACCCATTTCTGACTTTACTGGCAATTACTAAATAGATTACATGCAAATGAAGTCAGTTGATGAACGTAAACATATTTGGAGAACGTACTAAGCAACGCAACCATGTAGAAGAATCAAATGGTGAAGGCGCCAGGATAGTGAGCGTTAATTTCCGAATTTATATTTTAATTACAAGTTACTTTTGTTTATTATGTGCATTTTTTAATTGATTCAAAAAGTTATTTTGTAAAACTGTTTATTAAGCGCAATTATTTTATTTAACCTAGATGATCACTTTTTAAAGTAAAATCTTTAAAACGATAGACTGTTTACATGAAAATACTTTAGAACTGAATGCTATAAATAACATTTATCTAAAAAAAACAATCAATTTTACATTAAAAATGGCACAAGCGTTGTAAATCGAATTTGGATAACATAAACTTTCTTATTTATTTAGGGAGATCCACAAACGTACTTCAAATCTAGTAGTTATTTCTGCGTATAATGGATTTTTGTTTGTCGTCGAAGAGGAAAATCGTGTCGACTTTTTATATCCAGTGTGGATGAATTGCGTTTTGTTTCGTTAAAATAAATTTTAAGAGCAAAGTTTTGATTATAGGCTAATACAATGTAAAACATTTGGCTTCATTTGAAATCAGTTAGTAGCCGGATAACAATAGGATTGAAATAGTAATGTTAAGATTGTTAAGGTTCTCCCGAAGGATCTTTCTTGTTATGAGGTTTCTACCAACAAAGCAATAAGTCAAAGGGGTTGTTCCCATTGTGTTCCATTTAAATTAAAGGCAAAATCCAAACCACGGCAGCGCAGTTTTTAATCTCACTGCAATTTTACTTTCCCAAGAGTCTCATTAGCAATGCAAAGAGGCTAATAACAGAGAATATGTTGTAATTGGAGATACTTTAGACTGTATTTAACCTGCGGCGGTTCTCTAGTAGATTTTGTAAGCAAGGAAGTCGTTTGCGTTTCGTCCAATTTAAACTGATTTAATCCATCATTCCTCTTTTTATTGTAACGGAATTAACAACGGTTACCAATAATGTTTTTTGCGGTCATGTGCTTTCTATTAACAGCGATGATGTTCGATTCGTATTGTCATCGTTTTAGGGATGGAAGGAGCTGATTTTCCGGAGCTGTCAGACTAATGTATAAATCGAAGCAGACCATCCGATCAGAACAGATTACATCTTTGACATGTTTACCATTAGTTTAACTAGTATTGCGATCAATACGTCGTTTCGTACTATGAAAGTGTATTGAAAATACACACACATACTAATATCACTCAAAACATGTTTGCTTGTTTGAATTCAACAATAAGATTAGAGCTCGATAATGTTTCAATACAAATTTTATTTCTTAAAAGGTTACCAAAATAAAGACTGACAAAAGACAGCAAGCTTGGCACCAAGACGCCCGTGAAAATCTCATCAATTTTATACACATAACACGTTTCTTTATTGCACATTCTTAACGTGATTTTGACTCTATTATGTTACGAGAGTCTTGCTAGTTTTATAAAGACACAACAAAAAAATAAAACTTAGTGTTTGAATCCATAAACCCGCCTCACATAGTCTCCCAAGACTACAAGAAAAAATCACGGGGTTGCAACATATTACCAAAGTGATAAATGTTCATTTGTCAAAGACGTAAAAGATAAAATCTTAATTTTCTTAAAAATTGCATTTCGTTTATTTATTTAATATGAAAAGTTTTGTTGGCACAACTACACTGTTACGTACATTTTCTATGCGGCTTTTGTGTACCAACTTAAGTAGCAATTAAGCATTTAATTAATTTTATTGCATGATTGTGGCTACGTTGATTGCTGGAGTAATAATATTCTAGATGGAGTTTGTAGGGCACTTGTGAAATAATTATTTTAATTTATTGAAATGGAGGCGGTGGTCGTAAGAGTCCCTCTGCCTTTTCTCTCAATAATAAGTTAGTTTGTTTCTTCCCTTCGTAGGTAAATCTCACCGTGGGAAACAATAAATTCGTTAAGCTGATTAGCAGTGAGTATCGCAGTCAGCTCCGGGTTTCCATTCGCAATTGAGAGCTAATCCGAATGAACTGCTCAAGTAGATACTGCTTTAAATAATAGGTTCTCTCTAATGCGCTTTAAGATACCACTTATATTTATATTCAAAGTTAATTTCGTTTTGAAATTTATTTGGCACGTTATGTAGAAAGATCAAGATTTGAAGTTATTTAATAGGTTTTATTTATCTTTTTTTCTTGTTGCAGAAAGCCCTAAATTTAGTCAACCTATTCCTAATAATACCGTCGCCGTAGGGCGTGAAGCCATCTTAGCCTGCGTTGTTGAGAATCTCGGCTCTTATAAGGTAGAGTATATGCTTCGTTCAGTAATTAAAATCCCAGTCGGTCAGTCGATAATATGCCTCAGGGTACAAAATAAAATAATTTTACATTGATTTGAAAATTGAAACAAATTTCGGTTTATTGATCCAACATCAGGGACTTGATAATTCAGCCGAGTTTATGTCTTCAATAATAACAAAGTTTGCAATAATGGAACAGTTCCTGTGGACACTCAGCAGGGAGATACGTATCCATAACTCCAGTTCCCGTCTGGTTTCCTTCTCGCCGTTATCCTCCTATGATGGTCACAAGCAACGTTTCCGCTTCCTCTCTACAATATGTGTCTAAGTCCGAAGACGAAGTTTATTACTCCCAAGTTGCAAACTGGTCTATTATGCACATTCTTTTGTATCTGTAGTTTAATTTTTACTCGCGGGGAATTAATTTTGAGATGAAAGCTTTGTCAGCGTTTCGACCACGTATTTTTTTAATTTCCGCTTTGTGTTCTAACTCGTGATTGCGATCAAATATTTTTCCGGCGAATATTTCCATAGAAATTATGTGATCATGGCATTGGCAGCGATAAGCCGGATTATTAATTGCAGACGTACTTGGCGCATTTTGTTTGCAGAAAGAATACACCAGCTTTGATTTGCAGTATTATGTTTGAGCAGGTTGTCAGTTTACGCTGCCTGAAATCCTATCTGCTCCACAGACGCATTCGAACCCACCTATGTTGCATTATTTCCGGTCAGCCGGTTTGAGTTGTATCGCACAATCACTATTGTTAGAGCTTGATATGCAGAATAATGACTCGGTGTCGCTGCAGCTGTCATTATAACCGAATAACTTACAATGTCTGGATGCTGGTGACTATAAATCATTGTGGATTTTTCATTACTAACTTTTTCGCGACCGTTTTAATAGACGGTTATAAATTCAGATAACAATTTCAAAAGATTTTCTTTTTAATAAAGAAATGAGAACGGGCGAGACGCAACTTTTCCAATCGCAAAGATTAAAAACTGCATTGATTCTACGGTGACTCATTTCTTACTTTCACCTTCATCATCGAGTTTGTGCTTTTGTTGTAATTCAGACGAGTTTTAATTTAATTACCGACCATTATTCTGATTGATTCTTTCAGCATATTAAATTTTACTCCAGAAATTATTCCGATTTTTCTTTGTTTATAGTCATTCAGCGTGGAACAATCTACCATAATCAAGCTTTTTGTTTTTGCAAAGGCTTGAAAAAGCACATTAATCATTTGTATCGACGCTTTGTATTGATAAACATACTGTCGTGTGTTGTTTAAATTTTTAAAACTTTTCATCAAATACAAACACACACACCTGATTAAAAGCGATTTTTACATAGTACAATGAGTCGGTAACTTATGGCATTTTCAAAATTTATTTTCTATGCGGTGCATTTTGGATAAGTTACGATCATGACTAATCAAATGTCATCTATCTTTCAATGAGGACTAAGGCATATAATCCGGAAACCATCAAGCAGCGGTCGTAAAAGCCGGCGTAAGCCTGACTTCCCTACAATATGGACAAAAGTTTCTCTTTATGGTTTTAACAGTATTTCTCTCTTTTCCCCAATATTATTTTGAGATTATTTGATTAGTCAAACAGGCCAATAAACTGGTTTTAAGTTTTTTTTGCCAGCAATTTGTCTTGGTTTTTTTTAGTATCTAAGCATAGTTTCGATAACCTGTGAATAAAATAAAATGTCTGGGTGTAAGTTTAAGAGAGTTTTGCAGAAATTTTAAGTTATCTAAGCGTGAACGTAAAACCGTACAATTCTGAAGCAACTGAGTTTTGAAAAGAGGGTAATTCGATATTTTCATTCAGATATTTGTTCCGATAAATTTAAAATTTCTTTCAATAGAACCAGGCATTTCTTAGAAAAACTTTTAGTGAGTTTCGGAAGCTATCATATTTTTTTCGACTTCACAACTGAACGTCTCTACAAGTTGTTTTCTTTAATAAGGTTTTTTACTGTGATGAATGTAATGTATTGATTTGTTGCGGTCACAGTTTTGCATTTATTAGGTTTTTTGTCTGTGATGAATAAGTTAATACACTTAAGAGTTGGCTGGCATACTCGTAAGTGAGTGAAGGGGTAAGTAATTAAAAATAAATTTCAAGACAAAGAGCTGAAAATGTCAACGGGTAATTACATAGCTCGTTTAAGATTTAACAAAATAATTGGAACAAGGGAGAAACCGTTTTATTAAATTTTTTTTACAAAGTGCGTATGGCATACCAAAGTACCTAATATTCTGAAACCGTTCCAATTATTACAATGTGCGCCATTGCATGGGTTGGTTTTCTTTCTTCCCTACAATATGAGTTTATATTTAAAATACGTATTGTGATATTTTATGGTAACCCTTACGGTTCCTTCGTTTTACTGTCTTTATTAATACCACCCTTAAAATGTCATACGTATGTAGTAATATTATTTAATCGCGTTAGAAAATGTCACAACGGCATTATTAAATTTATGTAGGGGCAACTTTACAATGGGCCAAAACAAATTTGACGACCCTTGGAATTGCGTTATAATTGTGATTATTAGGGTTCTTTGTGTTTTTGTTCCAGGTAGCGTGGCTAAGAGTAGACACTCAAACTATTCTTACAATTCATAATCACGTCGTTACAAAGAACCACAGGATTGGAGTAACACACAGCGAACTCAAAACCTGGTATCTTCACATAAAAGAAGTGAGGGAGACTGACAGGGGCTGGTATATGTGTCAGATTAACACCGACCCAATGAAAAGTCAAATTTGTTACTTGGATGTCGTAGGTGATACACTTCTCACGTTAATAAAATTTTTAATTTTGAGTAATAAAAATTATAATGCGTTCATACTGGAATAAAAATTCATTTCGTGCAATTAAAGCTTTTGGGTTTATGCCGTCATAAAACTCAAGTGAATCCCGAAACAAAATTCGATTTGAACAGCGCTATTCAACGTTTAGACCTCATTTCTCTCTTGTCTTGCTTCTTTGAAAACGGAAACAAAAATCCAATACCCACCGCACCAAATAAAATCCTTATCTCATCCTTCAAAGTTTTAAAATAAAAGATGCAGTGGTCCGATCACGATTGTTCTCTAGGATATGTAACTTTTGCCGTTTTTTTTCCAAGAGTATTTGCCTTTGTCGGTTGTAGACTATATATTTCGTCCGGGAGATATTCGCATAGCCAAGGATCTCAACCATTCATGGCGTGATTTATCTTTGTTCAATTAAATGCGTATTGTTTGGATTTTGATTTTAGTCTCGCCTGATATTCTGGATTTACCAACAAGCGCCGACATTGTCGTGGACGAAGGGGCTGACGTATCCTTGCGATGCGTCGCAAAAGGGTCGCCAGAACCCTCAATTCTGTGGAAACGAGAAGACGGGCAACTCATACCGTCAAGAATGGGGAGCGAGGGTAAACAATTTCGTATTCTCTAAATTACTGAAAATTTGTTTTAGTTGCTATTGCTAGTGGTCCCACACTCAACATATCAAAAATTAAAAGAGAACACATGGGACCTTACCTTTGCATCGCTTCGAATGGTGTTCCTCCCTCCGTCAGCAAAAGAATAACGGTGGTAGTACAGTGTAAGTAAAAATCAAGTAATTCCACTCCATGTCCTCCAACTTGAGTAGTGCACACATGTTGGCAATTAATCGGTCTAATTGACGCTTCCGCCTCGGTGACAAATTATGATTGATGGTGTTAATATTACACTTCGTAGTAGAACGGGTACATGAACTTGATTAAGCTAGATTAGATTGCTTTGCTTTAAATAGATTTAACTCAAAAACTTCATTAAATTTATAAAAACCAAAATTTTGATTGAAATTAATACATTTTTAATTAAATGTTTTAGTTAATTTAAAATTCGTTTTGAAGTATTTCGTCGCACCTTGAAACTGAGTGAACCATAAATATTTAATTCACTTGGTAAAAGTTTATACCATGTTTGAATAATTATTGTTTATGTGCAGAAGTTTTAAAATCAATAAACACTCGACCCAAGTTACTGTATTGGTTTTAAAATTCTGTTTCCGACAGTTCCTCCTTCGGTGTGGATTGGCTACCAATTGGTAGGGGCATATGACCATCAACAGATCACTCTTGAATGCCATTCCGAAGCATATCCGAAATCCATCAACTACTGGACTAGGGATAATGGAGAAATCATTCCCCACAGTAGGTTCTCAAACGATAAAATAATTGAAGTTTCGAAAGTTAATACAATTTTGCTGTCATAAATTCAAATTTTCAGGTGTTAAATATGTGCCCGAGATTATCGAGGATGGGTATAAAGTGCATATGAAATTGACCATAAATCATTTGGGACCATTAGACTACGGAATCTATAAATGCATATCAAAAAATTCTTTGGGTGATATGGAAGGCACAATAAATATTTATAGTAAGACCTTTATTGGTTATTGATTCAAATGAAAATTTTAACTTTTTAGGAATATCTAACCCAGCACTGAAAAATAGCTCGCTTCATGTCAAAAGCAAAGGTATAAACTGCGCTTCTGTAACTATTTATAAAATGTAAGTAATTTCAGGTTTCAAGAAAGTAGCAAATGATATAACTTATCAAATAGGTTCCACAGAGAAAGGTAACAGTCAATTAAATATTTTATTTTTCAGGAAAGTTTATTTTATTGTTTCAGACCGCGCTGACTTGCTATATCTGGAGGATGAATTTTACAGTTGTGCTTATCAACTTGATGTCTCGCAACTATTTACAATTCTATGGTTACGAGTACTTCTGTACTGCATCACATTTATTTAATATGATGTGTTTCAATAAGAAAATTTTAAAAGACGAAATGTATGTAGCGTTGAGTTATACAGACTAACGTTAAAAACTAACTTGCTGAAAGTTTTATATCATTACGAACTTAGATAAGGATTATTTTTGTACGCTTATTTTAGCATAGGTGGTAATAAAAATTTTATAACAACATACTTTGAAATGCTTACCTTTTTCCTAACCTATCCTGCGCCGCATCCAGATCATCTCTCTTTATTTTCTTAGCGTTACTTAAATCATGAATTTAATCAAAAATCAAAATTTATGCTATTTGAATTACATCCAAGTTTGATAATCTTTTGAGACGTATATCTTCTGTTGTCGAATATGTAAGAGAGATCATAGAGTTGAAACCGCAGTCATTAGAAGATTAGATCGCATACCTTGATTACGATTCAATGCTTCATCTTATTGACGATTTCGCTGTATCTTTTTCTTTTTAGTCTGTGTATTTATCCCATCTTCTCTGTATTGGATCAAGTTTTATCTTTTTAGTTAAAATAAACACCCCTTGCATCAGTTACTATCTATCCTCACACCCGTAAAAATAACGAAGTAAATTTTCTTCAGTTGAAAAATCCAATTGTTAATGAAATGTCTCGTCTATTTATTTTTAATGAAAACTTTCGGTATTGCAGCATTTCATGTCAACCGTACTTTTTATTGTGTCGAGAAAATAAATGTGCTACATTGCCAAATAGAACGTGACACGCAATCTGTTCGAATTGTGCTTTAATAATCGAAAAATTCTTTTCCATTGTCATTATTTGCGAGATAATTAATTTTAATAAAGTTTTTTAAATTGTTGCCGGTTTTAAACACTATGCAAATAATTTCATAAAACACATGAATTAGGAGAAAAAGAAAGCGATAATTCATAGTTAACACTTCGCGCAAAGCTATTAAAAACGTCGTCAGTGTGATTACATGCAATTTGTATGCTGCTACAAGCAGCGCAACTGAGGGTAGGACCTTGCACCAGCTTTCGTTTCGAAGTTTAGTGTTTTATGGATCGGAAAAGTTTGACTTTGTTATGTTACAAACCACCAATGTAACGTTAGTCTGAGGAACGTGCTGAGATCGGGTCGCCTCCAATTATCCTGTCAAGGACTCCTCATGAATATATATCGCGTTAATCAAAACCAATAGCCTGATTTGCTTCGACCCTATTAATTATACTTTTTGTTAGTTTCGTACATAACCAGAACTATAGTGTACATAATTAATAGCGCGGCTACAGAAAACACGAAAACATTATATCATTCCACAAACAAGAGTAAGTTAACAAATAGAAATTAATCTTGGTACAGGGGTTGAATGCAGCTTTGTGAAACTTGGGGTTAGGCAGTCTAACATTTTTTATTTAAAATTTCTTTTGTTGCGTATCACATAAATTTTGTTTATTATTTTCGTGCAACAAAAATCTAGTTTCATTTCCACGTTGCATTGATTCCGTCCAAATTATAAGGTATAATATAAATCAATAGTAATTAATAAGTCAGTTTTTCTACGAACAGATTAGGAAACCACATTTTTGCGTGCTTCTGGTTTTATTAAAAAAAAAACGGGAAGTAAACTACATCGTTTTTACGGTGGTTTTCCATAAAATTTCTAAATCCGTCCATTTTGTATATTTGATGATAAATTTCACGGTCCTTTTAACAGAGGCGAAATTCTGCTAAGAAGATATTGTTTGAAACTTTCTTTTGTAAAATAGGAGAACTTGCTAAATTGTGTCAAGCGCAGCTCGATTTAGCACAATAATAAAATATTTTGTATTTTCCTTGAGATAAAGACGTTCTGCCGTCATGTATTTTGACAATAACGTTCAGAAACCTCACTCTTACAACCTGCACGTTTTAATGTGATAACATCTAACGATTCGAAATAACAGCGCGGCACCTCATTGTGATAATACCTTTTGTAATGTAGATGGCAAAAACTAAATCTGCACGAATGTACCTTTTGTGTTTCCTTATAATTACAGTGACATTTTGGGTGTTGAACACGATCAACAGTCGACTCAAAATAAACCAAAAG
The DNA here is from genome assembly GCF_015345945.1 of Tribolium madens. Lineage (NCBI taxonomy): Eukaryota > Metazoa > Arthropoda > Insecta > Coleoptera > Tenebrionidae > Tribolium > Tribolium madens. The sequence goes on from NW_025401006.1 coordinate 3,296,499, forward strand.
TTTTACCGATATTACTAGGGGATGCTTGCCAAATCGTTATGTTCCTTCGAATACGCGTGCCAAGGATTTTAAGTGCTGCATTTACGGGAGTGCTAATGAAATTTATCCTGCCTTTTAAACCTATACATATAAATCGGTTTATTGTGCGGTTCATTAAAACTGACGCTAAACAATCAAACCCCACCAAGATTATAGATAAATTGCAAGAGCGGAATATAAATTGGGTGGAAATAATACATTTCTTTTTTAGAAAACTATTTTATTTAATTTTAGTAGCAAGTTTTTTTTACAATACAAAATGGAATGTTACAGCTATTCACATACTCGTTTTTTATACACAAAGAGAATAAACAACCTAAATACGAAGGAAGAAACATTTGATCGGTTGACTGAGGATATGCATAGCGACTTTCAGACTTTTGAACACTAAATTTATTTTTATTTAAACAGAGAAATAGAACAGATAACCACAAAAGCTCAACAAGAGACTAGTTTTGTGGACAGCCTTTGTCAAAATTCGTTTTCTCATCAGTATGTGCATAACTTTGCTACACTAAGCACTTGCATGTCGCTTGTAATCCATATGTATGCGGCCCTGACTGCATTTAATCCACCTATTAATATTATTATTACACATACTGCCAATAATTTTATTTCTCAAGCACTATTTTTTCCTAATTTATACTTACAAAGAATACAGTTATCAGTCGCAACCACTAATATACATTCGCCCTTTCTAACGATTGTGTATGGTATTATGCAAAAAAAAAAGAATGATTCTCCAAATGAACCTTATCACTAAAACCACTTGTAGCAATGGAAGCATATAAAAAATAGTTAAGGAAGAGAAATTCATCGTCTGAACAACACAACTTGTTTCAGCGTTAATCTTGAGATTTCTCTTGTACACAGCACAACATGAGTAAGATTTATTGTAGGACGAAAGGCATCGCGACTAAAAAAGCTACAAAGATAAGTCCGGTTTTTGCACGTTCCCCGGCACCGTACTCCTCTTCTTGGAACAAGGAATCTGGCTGGTCATCCAAACCTGAAACAAACCCGACAGCTTAATTTCAATCACGACACGTCCTTACTCATCACCAATCAAAGGCACATTGTCTTGGAATAATTATTATTCCTAGTAATTTATCGATAATAAAATGTGTGCTCCATGCTTAATCAAATGCGCATTGCAATCAATCTCTTGTTCCGATAAATTACTCGGAACAATCTGAAACAACCCCTGGCGCGATTTTTTTTTATTAAATCTAAAATTTTGGCTGAACATGATCGCGGAAACTGGAGCAATGGGCTGGCTTTGATTTCGAATCAATCTCAGGGCTTACGCGGCAGATATTAAAAGACATGTGCTCCAATGCTCTCATAAATCATCAAGCTTCGATGCTTGGAATGAGAGGAAAACAGCAAAAAGGACGGGAAAAAATTTATGAATACAAACAACAAGCTTTAATTATATAGAAAGCCAGAGAAAATATTACTCTCCCAATGTAGTATTACACAGGTTTTGATAAAATGAAAAGAATTGTTATTATCCTTGAGATGTGCAAAGTTGCTTTGAATCGTAAACTTGTTCACAAGTGTAGTACTACCTACCTTCCAACTTGTATATTTGCAGATGGTGGTATTAATGTTTACAGACAACGACTGCAAGCACCTTTATTGTTTCCAAGACAGAAAACTATAAATTGACAATATTAAAAGTTTAATACCGCAATATCCCTGTTTTAATTGTTTACTCCAAACGTCTGGTTTTAAATCATTCGAATGGTTACAAAAACTTGTGATGCAGTCTGCCGCTTTATTAAAATTAGATACGGAAACAAGAAATTCGTTGCAACTTTGCTTTAATAGAATGCAGTTTGTAAAGAACCGAGTAAGAAGTGGGAAAACACCTATTAGCGAAACATTCGTTGAAAGGTTCAAATTTGAAATGAGATTTCAAGTGATAAATTCAGTTGCATTTACAGCGTGATGCTTCGCGATGTTTTGTAGAAGGATTCACAGATTATTTCTCAATAATTTAAAGTCATTTAATCGTTTGGTAAATAATAATAATAATAAAATATTGCACAATTTATATTGAATGAATTTACCACTATGCAATATTTATGGCACTAGTAATTTCTTGTTTTTATTAGTTTCACCAAAATTTAATATTGTAAAATTGTCTCAAAATGTATATTACTGCGCAATTATAGCGTTTATTAGCACCTAATACACTTTTTTGTTGAGAAAAACTTTGTTTTATACTAAAATTAAATCTTTTAAATGTTTTCTTTGCTTCTATCAAAAGCTCTGGTGCAGGTATTTCAAATAATTAACTGATCTTCTAACCTGTCTGAGGTCTTCTATAATTTATTTTAAGCCGCCAAAGTTAAAAGACTTTTTCTTCCTTGATAAAAATTTAACAGAAATAGAAAGTCTTTTACAACTGTAACTGAAAGAATTGTCGTCAGCATATGTAAACAAGCTTCATGTGATAAAAGCATGGACACTGTTAACTTGTATCTTAAGTTTTTTACATTTTCGAGTAAAAGAATATAGTTTTGCGGTGACTATTACGTAAAAAGTTTGTGGTTGAGGGTCAATCTATTATTTATGGTCATTCCCGTGTATACGTAAGGGACCACAAGCAAGTTCATAAGATCCACGAAATATTCATTGCAATATGAATAATTTTCTAGAGCAATTGATTACTCACCGTCGGTGATATTTTCCAGTTCTCCAATGACGTTGTTGGTTTTCTTTTTTAGTTTGTCTGTAGTAACATAACGGCAAAAATTAATAAGAGAAAACGCAACGATCCCGTTCTAATATATAATTTATAAAACGTAACCGGCGTTGATTTGTAAGTGAAATAAATTATGAAATTGCATGTTAACATGACGTTTCCACCTAAATTCGCTGGTAAGTGACTGGGAAGTGCGGAATCGTGCTTGTTAATCGTGACAGTCTGCGCCATGCTGAGCTTTTGTATATTAATCAAGAGTTGGCGCGAACTTTAAACCGCGCTTTCTTAAAGCCGGATCTCGGACGGATTTTACACGCCTCAGTGCAATTTATTCACTTATTATTAATAACTCGGTTAATTAATCGAGGAAAACGTTAGACGTATGGAACATAAATACGCATCACCGCACGATAAATTACCGACACAGAGAGCCGGGTTAGTTTTATAAATTACGTCACGTACCTTCCAACTTTTGGGGTAAAATGTTACGAACTCACCTTTCCTTGATAAACCATTTGAAAGTTTTGATGGCTTAGGTATGGCTGTAAAAAATATAGACTCCAGTTAACATTCCTCAATCATACGAAATATGACGCTTCTACATTTATGGACAGCATTAACACCAAAAATTTTCCAATAAAAATTTTATTACGCCAATATTACAGGATATTAATCTGATTAAACACACTTTGCAATTACAGTATTCATGCTTTTTCTGTAATGAATAGTGTTAAAATTCTGCAATTAAATTCAACTAAAGTAAAATTACCGTCGGGTTATCAATCTTAATCATTGAAAGATAAAATAAAATCTATCAAACCACAAGGGTTTAATAGATTAATTTAATCACGCAATAATTAGAGCAACTATTTGCCAACAATTTCCACTATTTTCCAGCAATCTGACTTCAACTGCAAATTTAGCAACAAAACATGAATCAGCAGTTTGCAAATAGAAAATAAATTTTAGCTCTAGTTTTAGGACAATAAACTGTTTTCACATAGTTTTAAATCAAGAATAAAGTCTTGAAATATAATGTTTCAAGAAATTTTTTCAGGCTAGTATGTAATTAGTAATACAGATTTGTATTTATCAAAGAGGACAGCTTTATTTAGTGTAGTATTTGATGCATAAAATACGATTCCTCGGTTCGCTAGTCAAAGATGAAATATTTCAAACGAAACTAAGAATAAATTTCTCCTTTGGGTTCATTCTTTACCTAATCATTTAAAATTTATTTCGAAATATAAGCGTAATTAACTTACCGAAAACTTGTATTGTTCCGTCAGTATCGCCTAAAGAGTTTTTCGATACACATTTGTAATTCCCGTAGTCCTGTGGAGTTATCGACCGTATGGTCAGTTTCATGTGGATCTTGTAGCCGTTCGTCGAGTACGATGGTTCGTATTTTCCACCTGAAAATACGGAATAATTTATGATTTATATCGGGTATAAAATCTGGATTATAATTTATAATACCGGAATTTTCAGCATGAAAAATATTGATTCAATTGCGTCACTACCGTATTACATCGATTGACGGCCAATTTGCCACGTTATTGTTACTGATACTTGCGAATGTAAAGTTCACGCAAGAGCTATTGCCGCCACTTGGCACATATTTATCCACTATACTAACCAAACATTTTTTGTTTTATGACAACAAATGAGGGTTTATAACGAATCGGAATCGTAAAGCTATCAAAATTATTTCTAAATATGTAGCAACTAAAACCATCACTACAGCAAATTGTTGTCTACAGAGAAACTAGTAAAAAAAAACTGTGTTAATATTTTATTAAAAACCTTCTAACATGTGTTTGGTAATAAATTTTAATTAAAGTGGGACCACTAGTGTGATATTATAGATATGTCGGCCGTGTTGTATCAAATTGATAAAATTATAAGCCCCCAAGAGATCAAAATTAATGTGAAGTCACTGGGCTCGTTAATAAAAAAATGTAATAAAAATCCGGAGACAAAACCCGAAAATAAGGATTAAACTGCTAGCGTAATTAAAAAAAAAAAAGAGAAAAGAAGAGCACAATAATACAATAAAGGATGAGAAAAAAATGTTGAAATAGACAGAAGTTGTGATCGTGCTTTTTGCTTTAACAAACCAACGGTCAAACCTGTCTGGGAAACTTATCTAAAAAGCAACACGTCTTCCTTTTATACAGCGAAATAATAAAAAAGTACTAACTTTGCGGAACGATTTCGCCTTTATCAGTGGTCCAGTAGTTAATAGACTTTGGAAAAGCCTCCGAGTGGCATTCTAGTGTTATCTGTTGTCCCTCGTATGCTCCTACTAGCTGATTCTGAATCCAGATCATTGGAGGAACTGGAAAAGAGCTGATGAGAATGATCGATAGACGTTTTTTAAACTGCTTACAATGCACGATGAGCATGATGCGTTTGCTGACTGATGGAGGAATGCCGTTGGAGGCGATACACAGGTAAGGCCCCATTTGTTGCCGACTCACGCGACTGATATTCAACACAGGACCATCAATGCTTGGCACTGTGAACATATACAATAAACAAAAAATCTTGACAATTAATGAACATAATTTGTTATCCAAATATTGACAAAAATATTTTTAATTCTGACCCGGCACCTCCACCAATTTTATCAGTAGTATCAAAAATTTGTTTCCTTTTGACTGGCTATTGTAAAATGTATTATTAAGTTCAGAATTATGATTATAAAAGAAATAAATAACTTGATAAAAATTGGCAAAATTCACAGTTTATTTAAATGTTCTGGCATTTAAAACTAGTTCTACAATCTTGATTTTTGAAAGCTGTAGAAGTCAAGTCAAGCTAAAAATGTTTTTCCTTTGCAGTTTTGGCGTAAAATCAAAGGTTAAATTTTTTTTCCTCTTGTAAACTCAATCAAATACATTTCTTTCTTAAATAAATTTATGTATTTGTAATTTGATAATTTGAGCAAGCTTGTTTATTATAAACACAATTTAATGTACCTATACGTTATAATTTAGGCTCATTGAAGTAATTTTCACAAAAAGTCAGTTTTCGGGTCCGGATCAACTTAATAAATAAAGGTTTTTCGACACATTACCTGCTCTCCAACTAGTTGGTCTGAAACGCTATTGCGACAAAGCGCAGCCCGAGTACAAAGTTAGACTGGTGAATAGTTTTTTTCCCCGGGTGTACGAGTTCATATTTTAGAATGTGTGCCGTGGGACTACGACAAATGTAAAATTAAACTATTTATAGAAGTCAACAATTTCGGAATAAGTACATTGTAGATCACCGGCATTTAACATTTCGCACTACTAGCTGCACTAATCATCCACTAATTAAATTAATAAACACTTTCAAAAATCTCAATACATGTAGATTAAATACTATACTGACATATGATGTTCATAAACAGAACTAATAAAACCTTGCAACCAAGCCTCCGAATTATTTTGTTCATTAACTTGCTAATTAAGTGTTGGTTTTCACTTTCGATTTAAATACGTTTGCGGATAAAATATAGTATATGTTACTGAGAGTAAAAGTGAGTTTATGTGGCTCAGCGGAATTATTTGCCTCATAACGTTCGGCAAAATAAACATTCAGCTTTGTGATAAACTATCACTTTTACTTTTACTAATATAATGTACTATTGCCTGAGTAAACAAATACTAAAAAGTGGCATATTTTTACATGCCCTGTAGGTTGAATATGACACCTCGGTCGCTGGTTAAATATTTCAAATATTAAGTTAACTCCATAGTGGGTTTACGGTTTTGCATACGTTTTCTAAAGGTTAAACTTAGAATGTATGTTATATGTTGTGTAACGTTTTTAATTTCGTGTGAAGGAAAATGTCAGTGCACTGCAAAATATTACGTGAAACGTCATGAATACAACTTGTTTTTTGTTATTTAAAAAAGCAATTGTTTTTTGAGTAAGATTTTGTTTAGTGTGGCAAATTGGATAATTAGGCAAATTGAGTTACGTTGTCTACACGCTCATCATAAAGTTTAGCACATTCTGCAGGTAAAGTTGGCAAAGACATGAGTAATGCCGGCTGCTTTGTAGTTAAGACACGTTGGAGATTTCGTTTTGAAGCAATGATAAATTTTCGAGCAAAATATTTTCGCTGCATTTTGTATATTTATTTAGAAGATTGTGCCACTTTTAGCGGCAGGTTGTGCTATCGCATTAGACGATTACGTGTCTTCTTACGATGTGTGCTTTGCCGTGCTTCTGAAGGACCTTCAATTAACGTGAAACGCCGCTTCTGACTGAGATAAATCTCGGCTCGATATGATTTCTGCGCAAGCCTCCCAAACCAGGCAAGAATGATGGAAATTAATTATTCATTTGAGACCCAGCATAAAGAATGGTTCTTTTTTGTTTGCGAACGGTGTGAATCAATGGAAGAGTAGCGAAGTGTCTTCTGAATTTTCAACAAAACTTTCTGTTACGTTTTTTCTCGTCATTTAACGTGACTTCTAAATACTTACATTAAGCCTCCTTCTAAATTTACCTATTTTTTTATGAATTTTCGATAAACTCGGCATCGACTTTCTTGCGTGACAATCGCACTTGCTCTCGCTTAACGTATTTTTTCTTGAAGGATTTTGATCCGCTCAATTTTCGATGTTTTTAACAATAGCAACTTTATTCCGAACTCAGGCAATTTCGAAAATTTCACACCCAATACACCGCACTTGAGATTAATATCTCGATAGGTACACACCCAGAAAGCAGAGCAGATAACAAGCGAAATCATTTTTCACGAGCCGTTTCCAATTTTTTAACGTTATACATATTAGACTTTATGTGCGCTGAAAGCGACGCCAAATTCGAGAGTTACCCTACCGAGAACCTTCATTAATTAGTAATTGTGTGAAAAATATACTCATGCCTTTATGCTCTCATAACCAAACCATTGGATACTCTATGATTAACCAATCGATTAACCAAAGCGAGACATGCAGCTAAGCCACTTTCCCTGCTGCACTGTAATTTAGTGTTCAATCTTTTCATGATTCATTAACGTCACTTTACAACGCAAAAATATAACAATACAATCGGTTCCATCATTCATCATGTCTACGTCTAGTACAGGCTTTTTCTTCACAATAATTTATAATTACCTTCTTCTCCTGTTAACAATTTAAGAGGCTCCCCTGTTTCTCGTCTCCATGTAATTGAAGGTTCTGGTGATCCTTTGGCAACACAGCGAAGATTCACGTTGGATCCCTCACGTACCACCATATCGGTGCTCGTAGGGTAGTCCAAGATATCCGGAGGCACTAAAAGAACAACAACAAACTCAGTTAATGCAAAATACACCTTTCAAGAACTTTATCAAATCAAATCTAACAATAACACGATCCATCAACATCACAGACTAAAAACAAGACTCAAATTGTGACTAAAGGCTTTAACTTGCAGAATTTTCATGAGACTCATGAAACTCTAAAATACCTAGAAAACTGTTTATTTCTAGATATAGAAACTTTTGAAATAATTGTCTTTATGAGCTAAAATCTATTTAAATAGATTTAAGGAAAATATAGATCTTTTAAACAAGGGTTTTATAAAATAACTCTGGTAGTCGAGGTAATTAAACAAGTTACACTGCGTTTAAGCTCAGACGAAAAAGTTTAAAAATTTTAATCCCTATTTCTAGTGCTGTAATAAAACGATATGGTGTGGCGATGAAGTCATAGAGACACGTTATCTGGTGAAACAACACTTTTTACGTTGTATTTAATTCTATTAAAGTCCTAAATCAGCAACAAATGATTTGAAAATAAAGAAACAAAATTTGTGTTGTGCATTCTATAGAAATGTAGGTTTTGGATTAAGAATAACGAAATTAGATGGCGGTTATAAGCTACCCTGTAATGTTACATACGACGCGCTGCACAAGAAGTGATGTTAAAACGTCCTATGATTCGGTGTTATGTAATTTGATGGCTGTTTTACATACATTTGCATGTTATTGGATGACGGGGAAAGGTGGTTGCTGAAACACGACCGACTCACTAACCACGCATGGGGAGACAGCTATTACAGTAGCAAATTTAGTGGCTTTTGCAGAAGTGGTTTTACCTGATGTCCTCGGATTAGCTTCGGTCTGTTATCCTACATTTATTATAAGAGCTTTGCTTAATTTCATTATTAATTTATTTGGAAAGTTGGCACTAAACTCCAACAATCCGCTAAACGGACTATATCGCCCCACCCCCGCAATAATCTCCAAAAATTAACAGAAACTGCACAAAAATCTAATAAATATTTACTTGACGATGTGTTAGTGTTGTTGAAAAGCTCCTATTTGAGATTTTTTAAACGATGACAAATAAGAGGCAATTTTGTTCTTGACCTCCTTGCCAAGTCGGGGCACGTTTCGGTACAAAATAAGGGACCAAAATACAATCCCTAAGATTTTATATTACATACATCTAAAAACACCAATAAGTAGGGCCGAAAAAACTTGTGCCATCCTTGAGAACGGATGAAATTTCTTAAAAGCAATGTATGTAATTTAAATTTAAAACTGATAGAAAAATTCATTATCTCGACAGAAAGCAGCGCATTGATATTACTTTCTTTTAAAGAACAAATCACAAATCGTGCCGCTGCGCTGGTATAAATAAGAAATGCTCTCTTTCTAGACATAATAGTGCAGGTGCCATTGATTTGTTGGATGCCGATATTTGCTTATTTATGAAGCCTGAAATCAAAACCAGTTAGGGAACGGAAACAAAGCACTTATTTTACAAAATAGACGTTTAATAATAACACTTGTAAAATAGTATCATTTTATTTTGTTAAAAAAACAATACATTTGTATACGAGAAAATAAAAATATCTGAATTTCACATGGATTATTTTTTTATAATTTTGTGTTTCATTTTCTACTGCAATCAATGAATTTGTGAATTAAAATATGTATTGACAAATTAATTGAAGAAGCATAAAAATATTTAAAAGTAAATCTAGTTGCGCTGTCACATCTAAACGTTATTTTGCTGACAATGGCTCAATAAATTATTACGAATGTCGGAAACATTATTTAAAAATTTCAAAAATGCTTATGGGAAAAAATGCATTCTCAGACAGCAGTTATTGCTTTCTTATTCACCAACGTCAAATTTAAATGGACATAGAACACGCGATCGGTACATAACCGTTTTTTTATTATTCGATTACTTCTAGGGAAATAGAAATCTATCGCAATCAAGCTCGTGCAATTAATTATACGTAATAAAACCCGTTTGTAGGAAATTCGATGTTGATTAAAACGAAATAAAAACAGTGGATTTTCGACGGGTGCAATCTCTTTGCGCAAACAGCTATAAAATCCTGACAACACCGCAATGATTTTAAGTCTGATGTTCAATAAACGTGGGATTGTAGGCTTTGTTTCTGTGCTACGAGTATCTTAATAAAAATTGCCTTGATAAGAAATATGAAAGGCAGTTGTTGCTTTTTGGTTTAATTTGTTTGCCGAGTGATTTGAGCGTCCCCAAACACTCTAATGCACTTCAGATTTATTCAAATACAACCATTCCTTGAAAATGCAATATAAAAGTGTGTGTGTGAAGGTAGTTTTTCTGTCGTACGAGCTGCGGCGACTATTGTTCAGATTATACTATTAAATTACAAGTCCTAAGGGAAGTTTTCCTGAGAGGCAAGACGATGAGTGAATCGTACAACATACAAACAGCAAATAAGAACGAGAACGGGAATAAAACAATCCGTTCGTGGAGATCTCGCACACTTGCTATTCATTACTTGTCTCGAGAGTCCTCTTACGGCCGACCGACCTACTTCTAGCAGGATTTGTATACAATTTGCCACGGATCACATCATCTTGCTTTGACTAAGGTTAAGGGAATTAGAAGGAAAAGTCGGGTAAAGGAAAAGCTTTTTACCTGTACATTTTTTATCGACGACTTACCGACCACATCCAGATATCCAATTTGGCTTTTCATCGGGTCGGTATTTATCTGACACATGTACCACCCTCGATCCGCCTCACGCACTTCTTTTATGTGCAAGTACCATGTTTTGTGTTCGCTGTGGGTCACTCCGATCCTGTGGTTCTTCGTTATCACATGACTTTGAATGGTCAGGATGGTCTGTGTGTCTACACGCAGCCATGCCACCTGGAGCAAAGCAAAACAAAAATTAATAAATTAAACTCCACCAACCGTTTTTCAACAGATTTCGTCCTTCATGGACGTGTAAATATCATTTTCATTTATTAGGTTTCCAAATCCAACTTTTATCTATATTTTTTGCACACACAAGAAAAGAGAATTAAATTCCTGACTTGTCTTTCGTCTCAATTTCGAACTACTTCTTTCTCCTCCTTTTCTTCTCCTTCAAACGATCAATATAATGATATTTAGTTATATTTTAGTGTCCAGTTTACCATAATTTTCTTGTTAATTTCATTTAAGTATTAAAAATTCGGTCACTAGTCACTAATCACAAACAAAACTTCAATTTATCTGGTAACGATTTTTCCAAAACAACAATTTTGTTCATGATTAAAATGAAAACGAATTATTCAATTACTGCGACACAGTTGTCAATAAATAATAAATGTGTCAATGGAATAACCGTTTTAAAAATTATTTCTCTTGTTTATTGCTCAATTTGTACAATTTTTGCGAATTAACGGATAGATCTAAAAAAAGTATTTTATGCTCTGCGTATTTCTACAATTATGTGAATAGAATATTTCAATATGTATAATACATCAAACAAATATTTTACATTTTCATGTAATAAAGTACAAACAAATTTTAGAACAATCCTTTATCCTAAGGCTAATTTCCAAATTAACGTTACTTGAAGATCAAAAACAATGTTATCAAATGACAACATTGTTTTAATTTTTGGTCAAAGCAATAATAAGCCTTTTACTTTATCTAACTTTATATTTATTCACAAATAAATGCAAAAATTAATTACAAGACGAGCACTTTTTTCAGTTTATTTTGCATTTGTATCTACTGTCAGAAACAATATCAGGATTTGATTAATCATTTGCTTTTTGCAATATTTATATTGTTGTATAAAGCTAAGTAAACCTGTTTTGCGTTTAGGTAACAAATATTTGTTATACAAATATGTATAAGAAAATCACAGGAGAGAATTATACATAAATGCAACAAAGACCTAAAAAAAACATGCTACGAGACATGCTTCGCATCCAACGACTGCCGTTACAGAATGTGCAAAATGTTACCGTCGATTTCCTTTATTCTTTACTGGCGATCTTCCAGGTATATTATGGAGTATTGGATTTTAACTGCAGACGCATATTTTAATTTTTTTATTTTAATCCATTTTATTTTATTTTAATGCATTTTTGTTTGTTATTGTTGGAACATAGGTTATTGAAAAGCATCAGCTTGTTTCATGAAAACGTTAAACTAACTTGGCTAACTTGGTTTGCATGTAAGTTTGAGTCGCCACACCTTTTAATCCCTTTGGGTCTCTATTTAATACAGCTTTGTGAATCCGGGTTTTGAAATTACATTACGAATATACCTGATATAGGTGTTCCGCCAAAATGCAAACTCCAGTTTGATTTTTTTAATTTTATTATTAAAATAGTAATTATAACTTGTGTCAAAAAGGAAATAGAAAAAAACAGAGATATTTTAATTAAACTTGTGTCGATAGTGGGTGAATTTATCAAATCCTCCATCACCTTACGTGGTATCCCCATTGCATGATCGATCCCTATTCTTCCAGGATGACAACGTGGAATCAAATAAGACACGCTAAAGGAAATACAAAGGAAAAAAATTCAGATATAGAGAGCAAAGAAAACCGGCAAAAACGCAAGCTGCCACGTCAAAACTAATTTACTTCGGTGCTAATGACGGTTTAGCAGACCAGTTCGGTGTTAAGTGTCGTCGAAAAATGGTTCGAGTTTCTGTTTTTGCGGCCCACCTCGTCGTCGACATTGCCATTCCGAAATACACAATAATTATTACTATCCCGCTGAATTGATACAATTTTGGGAGGAAAATTCAATTAGGACTCGTTTTTGTGCTCGTCTCGTTCTCATCATGCAATTTGGTAATTGTACAAACTAATTTTTGTTGCGGTGTTTGTCAGTGTCGGATTCGGCGGCTGAAACCGAAATTGCTACAATTAATGAAATTTTCATTAATTTAATAAAATTAAGTTCATAATTTTTGACGGGGTATTAAATAAACGCCCATAAAACTGAGACACTGTCTGGAATGTGTCATTCTCATTTGCTTGTCCGTCATTAACAATCTCATTAGCAAAATTCGCTTGTTACCAGAATATTAATTTACCACTTGTTTGGTGACAAAGAACGGGAATCGCTACACTGAGTGTACAACTCCAACAAAACAGATTGTTTTCCAGTTATTATAGTCACACTACACAGCGGTTTACCATGTTTCCATCAAATAATATGGGACGTTAATACGATATACATTTTTTTTTGTAGATGTAAATGACCATTGATGGAAAATAGTCCCAGTAGAATACTTTTACCAATCGAAAAAAGGAAAACGTTTTTAGATTTTATAAAAAGAGTTTTTAAACATTTTTCAATTTATTTGAATTCATCAATCATAAAAAGTTGACTAGTAGATTAGAGATCCTTCGGAATAGTTTCTAACAATATTGAACTTGATAGTGTATGATGTACACATTATTTATGAAAGCAAAGCTCATACAGGCTGTATTATGAAAAACACCTCAAGCCATAACTCCATTATTTTTAAAGTTATGACAATACTTCTTACAACAAAGTTGAACATTTTTTGTCATCTATTGTTTGGGATAGATGCTAAATTCATGCTGTTTTATGTTTCACCGGAAATGACATCAACTTTTTTTTTTAATGGAACAGCCTGTATGTTTTATTACTTTTGGATTCTTTGTGTAATTGTCTTTTAACAAGTTTTAGTACCATATGCCTAAAACCAACCGTTCGTGAGATATGCGTCAATTAAACAATTTATTAAAGTAGGAAGTGGAAAACAATAATATCAAGTAATGTTGACAAATAATATTACTTTGCATTTTCTCTTACTATTTTTATACTTTTTGGTGTTAATCATGGCTGATAATATGTTAACAGAGATGATTCAAGAATATTTTAAATGCAATAAAAATAGTTGGAGACCACAACGTCTTTACACTGGGCGGTTTCCAATAGAAGTTCCAATGTGAGGATGTTTGGGTTTTTTATAAAACCCTAATTAGAACAGTCGCGTGTCATAAACCAACGTTACTTGAAATTTCTTGAGTTCATGTTCTTGCATTTTCTTCAACAACCATCTAATTCTGTATCTCTTTGAAATTGGTCATGTTCTAATTTGGGTTTTCTAAAAGCCCAAAACATACTCAAATTTTCTTTAAGTCGCTTAAATTTTCGACCATTTGGAACGTCTCTTATCAGAAATCACCCAGTGTATAGCGTAGTGCTCTCCCATCCCACAATTTTTACTTCATTCGAAATATTCTTGAATCGTGTCTGTTAACACATTATCAGCCCTGATTAACACCAAAAAGTATAAAAACAGTATGAGAAAATGCAAAATACTTATATTTGTCCACATTACTTGGTATTATTGTTTTCCACTGCCTACTTTAATAAATTTTTAATTGACGCATATCTCACAAACGGTTAGTTTTAGGCATATGGTCCTAAAACTTGTTAAAAGACAATTAAACAAGAAATCCAAAAGTGGTAAAATATACAGGGTGTTCTATTTAAAAAAAAAATAAGTTGATGTCATTTCCGGTGAAACAGAAAACAGCATTAATTTAGTCCCAAACGAAAGTTGACAAAAAATGTTCAACTTTGTTCTAAAAAGTATTGTCATAACTTTAAAAATAATGGAGTAATGGCTTGGGGCGTTTTTCATAATACGAGTATTAAAACACATTAAAACTACTTCTTATTGGATCCTCTTGGTATGGAAACGATGAACAAAAACACGATTAAACCCGTCACACCAAACTTTTATTTCAAACACAACGCGTTTCAACCAAAAAGTGATCATCCTCAAGTGACGTCTTTTTGTACACTAAAACTGTATTTCGAAATAAAAATAGTAAAGGAGTATTAATATTTCACGCCTTTTACAAAAAATTTTGATTACCTGCTTTACCATTTCATCGCTTTTCTATACAGTTAAAGAGAATCACTCAAAACCGTTGTTGTGGTTCCTAGGAAGAATCAAAATGACATGGTAAGTGACACACCTCCACCCACCCTTGAATATAATAAAAAAAATGAAAATTTAAAATCTTCGTTTTTGACTAATTGGAAAAGCGGCTTTATCAAATAGGCTGTTGTATGACATTTTTGAAAAGCACTTGTTATGAGCTTTCCAACGATGTATCACATGTAGGGTGATGACATTTAAAATTTTCAAGTTGGGGTGGCTGTAGTTTCAAGGGTAGGTGGTGGTGCGTCATTTACCATGTCATTTTGATTCCCCCTAGGAACCACCAAAACGGTTTTGAGTGATTCTCAATAACTTGTTCAATTCTAGAGTTATTGCCGATTGCTAGTTTTAAAATTGACACCCTGCATAGTTGGTTTAATAAATAATTGCCTTTGTGTTAGTTTCGGCTTTAAAAAGGATAATGATTACATGATTTGCAACAGATAAATATTAAATTATTGAAAACATGTTGTCATTTACCTACTAATTTTAAAAAGACAATATTTATTAAAACCAGTATAATTTATGTGAAACCGTTCTGGTTATGTTTCACAAGTTAAATCTCTTTGAAAAAAACGATAAATTGAGGCCGCATATTATTTTTGACAGTGAAATGAGCTTACGAGTAATATGAAAGGCGGTCAGTAAGCTTATTCAACTAAACACCACTTTTCATGTCAGCCTAGGCGATGTCACAAGGTCATCCCAAAATAACTACATGGGATTTATAATTGCGGAATATCGTTAGCGTAATCTCAAATGCAAATCTCTGAAGAAATCGTTTAAAAAGCCATTTCTCGATCTTAAAAAAGGTGCTCGTGTTGAACTTTATAATTAACAGATCGATAAGATTTATTTTTAGTATAAAATTATTTTAATAGTACTGTTGTGCTTGATACGATCAGTTTCAACGGGTGTTATAAGTACTTAATTTGAATTTTGCCCAAACACGTGAGAATTAATTTAATCTTTTGCAATTGACATAAACTGCACTGGATTGACCCCAATTTTAGCCACAATTTACATAAGATGCAAGTCTACAGTTTGTGGAAAAATGGAAACACTGGTAAAATAAGATTCAAATCATCATGACTTTCATAGAAAATAAACTTAAAGCTTATTTCTTTAGCCAAACAGTGAGCTGTTTTAAATTACACAAACTGTTTTATGGTTTTAATTAGGTACGCTACTTTATGCTAGAAAATATTATTCTTTAAAAAATAAAGCAAATACTATTTGAATTATAAATTAAATAGCTTCAGTAGCTTAATGCAGGTAATGCCCTTTTTTGATTATTTTTTTTTCTAAATATAAATAAAAATGTGAAATAGGTAAAACATCACTAAATGACCTAAAACTTAAGCACATTATCAAGAAACAATTTGTTTAATATTAATACACTTAGATTATAAAATAAAAATAAATACCTTATATCCTCCCAAATCTTCGACAAGACAAGCTAGAATTGCTTCTCTGCCAACTGGTACAGTGACGTTAGTGATGGGTGCACTAAACTTGGGATTTTCTAGAAAAAAAGAAGATTTTTTTAATTTTCCAAATTCATGCTTGCAAAACGTAAGTAATAATTCAAAATGTAATGAAATATGCATCCACTGTGTTCTTAATAACACCACCGGTTTATTTCCCGGGTGCAGTAATTTAATGGAGTGTGTTAATGACTGGCTGCGAGCGAACCAGAGCGACACAGATTAGCGAACGAACAAAGCTCCACAGGACTTCCGGTCCAAAGCCCGGCGACTTTCACCCCGTCACGTATTCTAATAGTGAGTACGTTATGAACAAAGCTAAAAAGTTGCTAGTTTTGCAATGTTCCTTGCTTGACTTAGTTGCACATAATTTGTAAATATTTCTTCGATCGCGGAAATAAACTTGTGGTTATAAGTTTTCTTGTAATTATTACATAGGGCGTTAGTTTAAATTCTAATATTGTTTCAGTGATGAATTTTAACCGAAACTTACGAGACTATCATGCTGCAAATGCTGTACCTAATCGTCTTTAACAGTTCGGAGGGAAATGTAATTAAGGCTATAATTAATGTTCCGGTACAGATGATGGCAGTACTGCAGGTAAAACTAATAATCTCATGGATAGAAGATATTTTCGTTGAAGATTAATTCTTACTTATGTTGCGTAGTGATAGTAATATTAGAATTAAGTTTAATTATGGAAATTGTAATTTGTATTCAGTTAAAAACGAATCAATTTATAATTAGCACGCACTCGTTTAATTTCATATAAATCACATAAATCCGATTATTTTGACCTACTTATTTTAATTCCATAATAAATTTAAATATGCGAATAGAAAAATACTATTTTGTACTACAATAAAATTTTTATTTATAATAAATTGTCACTTTAGTATCTCCAAATAGAATATAATAAGAAAATATGAATATTTTACATGTGGGTCATTCAGGATCTAAACCTTTAGATTCAATTTTATTGATCGTGTCTGGGTCACTTTTTGTTGCTCTTCAAATATTTACTCTTTGGACAAACATAAACTTACCAATCCTCTTTAAATTGTTATTATTTCCTGGCTTTATTGAATCATCACTAGAATATTCACAAATAAAAACGAAAAAATATGCTCAATATGTTGTGATAAATGTTTCTTAATTTCATTTCCCGTAGACCTTTACTTATTATCAGTTTGGAGAATATTACATAAATTACTCGTATTTATTATTCATTTCTAAATAAAACCTGTAAATTCACTTTTTTATTATTAAAATGTTGGCATGTAAATCAAAGCTTAATGGCTCAGTAAATACAAGTTGTGTTCGCATCTGAAAAAATCTAATTGCCTACTTTTAGTTTGCTTTAGAGTGGTAATTCGAACACTGAAAGCAAATCCCAAAGAAAAATCCTGAATAAATGACAAAGTATAATTGAATGTTTGTCCTGCTGTTCTTTCCTTGAGGTATTTATCATTATCAGTCTTTGGATCTTCCACAGCGGACCCTGAGAGACTTCTCTTAAGTGATTGAATACACTCACAGTCTCCAAGCTCTTCTCTGATCTTATACTCTATCCTGATTATATTAAGTGATAGTCCTACGTCATGAACTTCTAGTGCAAGACCTCTTATTAAATTTATTTTCATTTGCCCTGCGTTTTTATTACGTACGATAAGTATTTGTGTTGTGTAGGTAGCATATTGCAAGTATATTTGTCGTTATGTATTTAATTTGCCCATTTCAACTTTCTTGAGGCAATAAAGACGAACTTCAATTCAGTATTAATTTATTGAATTTTATTTAAAATAAAAACAGAGGTAACATAAAAGTGTATTTTTGCCAAGACATTTTGAAGTAACTGTAAAAAAGAGTGCACTTGTAGACAGTCTCGATGGTAGCAAACAGGTGTCATAAAGCAAATACGTGCGATCTCAACGCTTTACTACCTATCTTGGAAAAAGAAACCGAATGTTAAAAACGGAAAACTTGCCTTTTACATGCACAACCTACCATATAAAACCCACCATTTTTCCGAATAAAAACTCAAGTAAAGTCGTTTCGAAGTTAATTGACCCGAATTTTGTGATGGATTTTCTTCAGTCATCTCATTAAGTCAAGAATTCGTCAGAGTTTGTAATTTATAATTAATCTGCTTGGAAGAACCAGTTATTTCGTTTTTATGCCGATTCAGGCAAAGTTAATGTTTGAATTTACTGGCTTTGAGTTAGAAGTAAAAGAAACATTTGTTTTTTGTTGCTGGAGTCACTGCAAATAATGGCAAAGCTGCTTCAATGTTTATTTACTACAATTAATTTTAAACCAAAGCTTTGATGACACTATAATTACGTTCCGCCCAGAAATTTAATACAGAAATAGATAAATTTTGACTGATAAACTGGTAATTAAATTGCATTCAAAAACTAACCTCATTTGATGGCAATATACGAAATTTCTGCTATTTATTTTGAAGTTGTGTTTGCTGATGCTTGAGATTGAGAACACATGCATTTGGTTTAAATTAAAATCAAAAAGTACTATCTCTTTGCGTTGCTTGTTTCAAATAGGTTTTGTAATTGTTAAAGGTCATGTAAAAGCTGTAGTATGTTGATTGCGTTACAGAAATCTACAAAATAGTTTTATAGCAACAAGCTGTTAATTAGATGCACTTTGCGCGAAATAGCTCTATTCTGTGCGCCTCGAAGAGTTCATAAACTTCACATTTTTATTTATAGCGCTCTATACATACATACAATCTGGTGAAATTTGTATTTTATTCCGGCAACTCACGCGAATACGCTGACTTTACATTGATTTTATTTCTCAGTCAGGTCAGTTTGAATCTTTCTGCTCATTACTGCCAATATCCAAACCGAAATGGCAACGTCATTGTTTTTTTTTCCATTCCAATCAGATCCGAGTGCATATTGTAGAGCATACGCGACTGCATCATTCGATTTAAACCGGGCGATTGAATCTGACATTTGTAGATTTAAACCGGCTGTGAAAATAACAAATAGCTAATATTGTGCGCAATCATAAAATCCCGAGAATGCTTCCACTTTGCGGAAGTAATATGGATTGAAATCATTGGACCGGGAGCTGTGGTGAACGGGGACGGCGGCTAAGCCGCCACCTATGCATAACATGCAGGAAAAATGAACGCCGACGACGGGTGTATAGGCAAAATTGTGCTTTATTGCCTTGTTTGATATTTAAGGGGGCCTAAATTAAAGACAAGAAAATTTCATTTCTGCAGTGATATTTTCTATGTATATGCCTCCCGGTCACGCTACTTTTAATCTATCGATCTTTGGGGCTGCACAACCGAAAACCACGATCGACAACTTCTGAATTAATTATCGTATTTGTGATTATTATCAGCACTAAAGCACTAAGGCAGTTTTTTTTTAAAGACAAAAATATTCGGTTTGCTACGTTCGAATAAATAAGGATTCTGAATAATGTAAGCTTCAATTACGAAATTATTCACAGCTAATTACACAGCAAACGTCTGCTTGAAAGGATTATGTCTCTCTCGGGGAGCTCAATTTTTCTTTGGCCATACGCTCATGTTCTCGTTTGTCACGGCTTTTATGCCAGAAACTTTTCATAATTAACACAAAATAGTGTGTACTGGGAAAATTTATTTCAACTTGAAAATTATTTTACTAATTAAAAACGTAGGTACTGAAACACTTTGTTAAAATTCAGATATTTTTTCTTCAATGTGATATATATCGCATTTTTGACTCGATTCCTGTTTCATGACCCGTAGTTCACTCTAACCCGATCTGTGGTTCGAATGATTCGACCCTACTCGACCCTTTCTCGCCAAAAAAAAAAACACAAAGTTACTTAGCATTAATCTAAAATTAATTTCTTTGAAATATCCACTGACTTTGTTTTGTCAAAGAAAGAATTATTAAGTAAAAAATTAAAATACACTTATTATTGACAAGAATTATTTCTGCAATGGCATGTGACTTCCAGAATAGCTTTAAATATGTTACTTCGGAAATAAGGTTGAATTATTTGTCGCATAATTCCGGTGCTTTTGATATTGAAAAATTATTTATAACTGAAAGGAACGTCAGTCAAAAAATGAAATTGTGATGCCCGTACTGGAACTGGTCCAACAAAGCACAGCAATTTAATAATTTCATCCAAAGCGATAAAACATTCATCATTTCATCAGCAACTTCATCCGAAAAGGATGTTGGAACTGACATTGGCTTCAGCATGCGATAGTGTCATGCTATTTACACAGTTAATAATCAAATTTTCAAAATTCCAATTGTATTACATTTGTTTGAAAAAAAGGGTAAAGCAAAGCTTTACTAATATCGGTATAAACCAACCAAGAATTTCGGCTGATTAACGTCAGAAAATTTAATAGATTCAATTAGGTAGTTAGCTAGCAAGTTTCGTGTTATGAAAATCCAAATAAATTAGTCTCTTGGGTAAATCTTTTGTTGAAAAAAACCTAAACTATGAAAGTTTAGACTGGAAAGTTTGAGAGAGTTTACTCTTAGGATTTTTTGTATTTTAATTATTTCACTTTGAGAAAATGTAAGCTTCAGAGTGTGACATTATTGAGTTGTTCATTTGAGATATTGATTTAATTGTTAATAATTTATTTTCATTTCAATTTATTTAAGTAATGGAAAATACAACCCTGATTGTTAATTAATTTATTGTTGAATTGAACACTAAACTAGATTAAACGGATTGTATGTCTCACAATGAGTTAAAAAATAAACTTGTTAATTGTCTTTAAAAGCTGCTTGTTCGATAAAAAAAAATGTATCACGTATGTAATTTTTTTCATTGATTGTATACGTTTGTTTTTTTATGTAAAGGTATATACATATATATAAATGCCGTTAAAAAATTATTAAACTAAAATTATTAAGTTACTTATCGATCGTCTTTTTGACAAATTACCAGCGATAACAAGATCACTAAAAAATAACTTGATTGATAACTTGTTGACTATATTTGTCGTAATTTTGTTTGAATATATCTACTTGTCCTTGTGCATTATTGATAAACCTTTGTGGTCAAATAAACCGTGTCAAATCCTTTCAGTGGTAGAATTTTTGTTTGTTTATGTCGCTTGTGGAAACTCCTTTGAATGTAAATAACATTTCAGGTACATAAATTACAACGAAAGTTAACATTTTGTCTTCCATTTTCTCACCAAACATTAATTTGAAACTTATTGAAACTTCTTTATATCCTGTATAACTAGATTACGTAAACATGCAATTAAAAAGTAGGAACAATAGTTCCTCGAGAATCATTTATTACCGTCAAGTAAATTTAGTCAAATATGCTCATGCGAGGTCGCTAGATTTCCAAGATGCACGTGTATCCAACTTACAAGTACATTCCTTGCAAGCAAGTCGAGAACATAAATTTCTAATATGGTAAAGACAAAGCAGTAAAATAAGACGATATTTCTATTCCTGAAGCGGAGAATTTACAATGTTGCCGCTTCGGAACATTTCCAGAGACCGTGGTCTGTGATTTACATGAGGTCGATGTTTTTTCAATTGGAGGGATGCCGTTTGTTATCGATTAGCAATTAATCCACTACGAACCTATTTTAAGATGTGAGTCCTTGATAGGATGATAGGACGCGGTAAAATCAACGTATGTGTATTCTGGGCTCTATCACAGGTGTTAAACATTTGTACCAGTTCGTGTTAGGGTAAACTACCCTCAGACATCGACGTTGTTTTTGAATTCGTTTAACGATGCCTCACCATTTAATAACGAGAACGTTAGAACGACATTTTCATAAAAGATTCTTATACCTACTCATTTAGCGACCCCACATTCACTTGGAATAACCTGTCCTTAATCTCTTGCAAGCGTTATTTTTATAAATTGACAAATTTAAATAATTATAGACGTAAATAAAACCCCATTTTAATCATGCAAATAACGTAGTTACTTCAAGTAAAATATGCCCATCAAAAAATGTTGCAATTTATCAAAGCCGCGATAGCATATTAGGAACGAGCAGATGCAAGAACAACCATCAGTAATTGGAAAAAAGTAAGACGCAGAAAATAGAGAAAAGCATACTTTTGATAAATATCTTAATTGTTCAACCAGTCACTCGTATTTTAGTAAAAACCACAGAACAATTATTATCAAAATTTGAAACAATAGCTTGAATGAACATTGCAAACTTAATACTCCGTCTTCCAGCGGTAACTGTCAAGATAATATTTACCGTAACAATAATTATCAGAATTAATCTTTGAAGTTGCTTATATTAAAACAATACTGTCTACTTGACAACTTAGCTGATTAAATCAAAACACAAAATCTCTAAATGATGTCCCGACGATCAATAAAAGTATTTGTTATTTCTCTTTTTCCATATTAATTTGCAAACCTTTTATACAATCTCAAATCTTAGAAAGTCAAACAGACTAATTCTTAGTTGAGTTTATAATCAACAAATCTCTAAGAAAATGTTTATAAAAGCTTATTTTCTTAGCAACATTTTTTCTCTCAACTTTTCTTAAGATAAAATCTGTATTTCTTTATAAAAACAGCTTTCCTGTTTAAACCTGGGCTCTACCACTGATAAAGTTGGGTTGAATGTAAAAAATATTTTAATGCAGTTTCGATTGTGACCTAACACACTCACAAAATCGATGTTTCAAGTTTATGTATACTGTGTTGTTCAGAACTTGCGCCTCAGAAAAAAATGTGAAATAAAATAGGATAAGAACATAAAAAATATTTAAAAAAATTCTATCTATAAGAATTTCGATATTATGGGTATCTAAATTATGCACTTTGACCTTATTTAGTTTTGTTGAAAAAATAATTTTACTTGTTTTTTTTTGTTGCGGGCTATTAGAAGACGAAACAAAGAATAAGCAGTATCCTGTATTGTAAATTGTTTGTTTAACGTTATTTATAGTTTTTATTAACAGTTTTGTACCTTTACTCAATAATTATGAAAAAAACATACAGGATGATTCAAAAGTGTCAGACCAACTCTCGAATGGTTATAGCTAAACATAAAAGTTAATTCAGATTTTTTTTCAAGCCTTTTTTGAGAAAAAACAGAACTGATAGTTTCCATATTATCATGGTTTTCAATGTTGTCGAATTAAATTTTTTGTTGAATTTGCTAGTTTGTTAAATGTTTTGTACACCATAAGACACAAATTGGCGATTTTTTTTTCAATAGGTGTCTATTCAATGTTGCAAGATCTGCCGTTTCTTCTACCTACTTTCAAAAATATATGACCTGAATGGCCAAAAACTTAACCTAAAATCTATTCTTAAAAGCTATTCTCGTGAAAAAAGGCCCAAACAATTTTTTGTCATGAAAACTTTTAACACAGTTGGATATCCTTTATCACTACACATAAGATGATTTGACACTTTTGATCATCCTGATATAATTCAAAATCATCGGTAACAATAATCAGAAATAAAAATGCCAAATCATAAGAAATAAATGTGAAAATTTTTAACACATTGAATTTTTTAAACATTTTTTCCGTGTTCCACCTTATGTTGCTTGACATTTTGCTCTTCGACGCGAGTTATAAACCACCCTGTTAAAAACATTGTGAGATATTGATGAACTCAAATTAAGGTCAAAATATTAATATATTTTATATTGCATAAATATTAGAGCTGCTGTAAATGGCGATAACAATTTCACATAAAATATTTATCTAAATATTTTGTTTTTCATGATGAATTGTTATGAAGCTTTTGAGGTAATCGTATTTGTCATCGACGTTTTCTGAAGGTAATGTAGGTAAGTAATACTGATGTATTGAAAATTGTGCTTTAATAATCTATATTTGTTAATTAATTAAAATCTTGATCGATACAGCGCTACGATATCATAAATACCGAAAACAATGAACTTACCCTTAATTAAAAAATTGGATAACGTTCTTAATTTATTTCTAACATATTTTTCTCGCAAATTTGCGAGATTAATTTTGAAACAGTGTTGTAATTCGTACGTCTTAATTAGATAAGTACGGAGATTTAATTGCCGGCATGTCGCTGTTAAAATTAACTCCAAAGATTTTCCACGCTGAAATTTCTCACCCCACTTCACGGATTGATTGTCGAAATTTCAATCATAACTGTTGTAAATATCGATAGCGTGTGATGAATTATTTATGATTTTGTTTTAGTGTCTCAGACGTTGACAAATTATTTCTGGAAAGGTACAAACATGCCTCGACTTTTTGTGTCTTTTTTCAGAGTTGTTGTAATTACAAGTGAGAAATGAAATTATCGATTGCCAAAGCAATATTTACTAATGGACTTATTGAGTTCGTCAAAACGCAAGAAACGGCTAATGGATGGGCGGCTGAGAGGTATTGAATCATGTCAGCAAAACACGATATTTGGGCAGTTCATTAAAATCTCAGAAAATATACCGGACTAAAAAAAAATACTGATGCATATAAAATTACATGAGAAAGAAAAAATCCGTAAACATGAAGGAATACTTTAATCACTAAAGCAATTTCTTATAGTTTAATTTCGAAAAAAACTAACTTTTAATTTTTTTGATTGTATTAACAAAATGTTGGAATTTATGTTTACGTAGGTAAATGTTACTCGTATTATAGCAATTAAATCACTATTAGTGGGTATTTGGTTTAGTGAAACCACAACAAAACTGAAATTTTTCCCTAGTGGAGACCTATTCTCCTCTCAAACAAGGTAAAATTATCTATAAAGCGTTCCGCCATATTAGTTTTACGATAGTAGATGATAGACCTGTGTATTTGGGAAACTGTTTGCTATGTAAACCAAACTGGCTTGGTTTAGGAGAAAATGCTAAGGTATCCTAAAATTTAACAAGGATAACGCCGCGTCTAATAAAATCTACATTACACAGCTTGTTAGAGGTTGTAACCTCCTATTAGGAAGCATTGTAGCTTTATTATTCAGCTGAGTTTATGATCAACTTTATTTCCTATTAAAAAGTGATGTTTTATTTAAGAAACTTATTTATACACAATGCAATACACCCATATTTAAATGTCAGGGCATAAAATAAATAATGCAGACAGTGAGGATGTGTATATCCAATCGGAAATGCGTTAATGATTTATATTTTTGTTAGAGTTATTATAATTTTATGCGTGTTCGTAACAGATTTAATGCAAACAAAAGTATAGAGTAAACTCTACCGTCCACATGGATCGCTATTAAATTTTTCATTATTATTGTAATGAGAGCAAACAAACCTTGTTAGCACTGTATCTTATTCATAACTCTCATATTTCCGCGGGTTTAGTCAGTACTTTCATTCCGTCATCTAAAATTTGCGATAACCGAGGCGATAACCCTTTGAGATAAGTTTCACATTTAATTAAAATTTAGGACTGTTTTAACAGCGATCACCGAAACCATTCTAAATTTATAAAAGTCACTTCCAGTAAATTGTAAAAAATGTTTCATAACAGTATGTCTCTGTAGGATGTCGATATGTTTATTAAATACATTTATTAATACTTCCCAAAATTTGGTGGCAGGAGTTTAAACAATTTTTCAATATTTTAAAGTTTTTATATAAATTATTACTAAAAAACAACAATCTAAACTTTGTCAACAAGATGTTTCAGAGGCTTCTAGAAATACAAAGTTTTGGACTTTTTTCGTTTTTGCGACAATCATAAAATAGTAATTAATATTCGTAGAAATAACGCTTGAGGTCGATGGTGTGCTACCCCAGGGTCATTGGCTCGAGGGAAATAAGTCGAACGAAAGCGTTATTATTTCCATAACACCCATGGTGCCTTCAACTTCTATAATGTGCAATGAGTTTATTATTTTATTGAAAATATTTTTAGATAATTTTCTAATACAAAAAATCAAAAAATTGAAATAGCGTTGCTGCGGATACACCATATCAATTTCACCTAAAACAATATTTTCAAATAAAATTATAAAAAATTATGTTCGAAAATAAAATCTGCATTTCTTTATAAAAACAGCTTTCCTGTATAATTGTACCGCTGATAAAGTTGAGTTGAGTGTAAAAAATATTTTAATACAGTTTTGACTGTAACCTTGGATGGCCTACCACGTTTGGACCTTAACTTTGTTAGAATTTTATTTTGCTCAAATTTATGACTGAAAATAATGTGTGTGATTGTGAATAAAATAGCATACAAACCTCGGTGGTAATGGCATTACCGCTTGTGCTTGTGCCATACATAAGCACTCGGGGTAATGCCATATTTACCACCTCGCTTGTAATGTACTATTACTTGCTTGTTGCTACATGCTAATAGCAGAGGAAACACAAAATAAGCTATATCTTGAATTGTAAGTATGTTTAACGTTACGTAAGACGATAAATTTTCAAATAATAGTATACTATCTATACACACATAAACTCACTTTTACTCCAAATAACATAGATTTGTCAACAAGAAATTACCACCTAGGATTTGAAGTTTTAGGAAAATTACGTTTTTCATGTAACTGGAATTTTCAGAAGTAATTTTGAATGCTTACAGCTGGTTACCCCTTGTAGTTGACGGTTGACGTTTTCTGTCAACCTGCTGTCCACTAGCAATTTAATTCCATATAAGCTGACAGGCGACTTAACTTAAATTTTGACACTGGTTACGATATCTTTTGTTTGTTACTAAAAATCAACCTTAAATCCTAGGGAGTAATTTCTTGTTGATACGATAATATTCTATTTTATCCGCAAACGTATTTAGATCAAAAGTAAAGAGCAACACAATAACTATCAAACAAATGAATAAAATAATCAGGACAAATGTCAAGTGTCAGGTTCGGAATTTGTGTTGAGATTTTATTAATTTAACTAATGAATAACTAGTGTAGTGCAAAATGTCGAAATCGAAATGTCGAAATGATAATCTACAATGTACATCTCCAGAAAATGTTGAAGCAGCGAAAGAAACAATAAAGGGACAGCATTGGTATGTAAATGTCATAGTAAATGTTAGGTAAAAGTGAAAAACGCTTAGGCGAGAAAACAGTGTTTTTACTTCGTGTCTGAAAACTTTTACTTCCTATAAGACATTATTTTAAAAATAATGCCCTTGAGCATTATCTCTTATCCAATGTATATAGTTTAATAGAAGGTCATTATTGTCAAATAATATACCAATCGGACGTTAATAAATTTATATTTTTAGCTTGTGACGACGATTGGGGAAATTAAATCCAACTCTCATTTATTTTTTTTGTATAAACACTACTTCACAATTTATACTCTGGACGATTTATATTAATTATAAACTATCAAAGAACTTGGAATATTTTTATTTAAACCAATATTTTATATTAGATCCAACAGACAATTTTATGTGAAAGCGGCTATATAGTAACACTATTATGTCATTGTCACAGTCTACTAAAACAATTTTAGAACAATTTTACCGAGTATGTCTCAATCTGGGTGGAAGCCTTGTCATACTACATTTATACAACTTTACCACACAAAAGTCAGAATTGTTAGTTTCTGCGTTAGATTGAGTGTCCTTTTGACCTAAGCCTTGTTGTAAATTCAGCATCGTTCCTCGCCCATCAAGAATTTGATTGTAGCCTGAGGTAATGTGCACTAAAGAATTTCTTTATTAAATAATAAAACTGGATGATGTCTGCGCGAAATTAGCTGCGAGCTAATTAAAAATCCCCAGGTCGGAGTAGCCGTTCCAGATAAATCAACACTAGTCCTTGTAGAGTAGCGAAATGTGAGCTTTCATTTCACCTTGATTATTCATAGTTTGTTTGTTTTTATCGCAATTTACGTCCAGTCACAAATTTATTTTTATTTATTCATATCCTGGCCCTCGACATTCCCGTATAGAAGATACGTCGGAAATCTTGTTAGAAACCAGTGGGGTGCAATGAACGTTTTCGAACGAACGCCGCCAGAATATTCAGAAAAAGCTTAGGCCGCTCGTACGCCACTGTTAAGGGACGCTTAAATTCATTTTTAGCGACGTTATTAGATTTGCGATATGTTATACAGGGAAAGTGCATCGTTGAGGTGATTTCCATGCAAAGTGCAGGTGCAGTTGTGCGGTGATCCGACCACTCATCCGCGCTATTTCCCGCTTAGCTTGTGTTTTCTCGGCGGTAAATGCGTTGTTTATCCCCTGGGAACTCATAAAAGTGATCCAATCATCTCCCACATCGTCAGCCACTGCCGGCCGCTTCTACGTGCTGACCCCTAACTCTAAACTAAATTTGTAAATGTTCACGTACGCCCCGAACTCACGTTCCTTCGCTATCAACTTATGCATTAAAACATGGGACAAAATATACCCGCATGAAATTCTCGTTTTTCGACAATCACACGCCATTTTTGAGCACGTATGGCCGTTTATCTGGCCAATATGTTGTTTTATTCGCAAAGCACGAACGAATCGACATTTAATTCGCTGCAAGATTCGACGTCGCGAATTATGGGGGCACATTCCACCAACTATTCTACCTCGGACTTTATTTGGGGTCAATAAAATAAAAATTATGAAGTAATAGTATCATGTGAGCAACGGAATTTTGATTCAAAGAGGGCATTGGAAGTTTTCACGATTGTCTTCTTTTAATTTTGAGTACATAGTTGAACTACTCGCAGTTAGTAACTTGTTACTTTGAAGCAAACCACTTTCTCCGGTATTTTAATTTTAGATTAGATCTCGTAATTTATTTCTTCAATTGTGTTTTTCAAATGTAGTCACAAAAAAGTCACAGGAGTGTTATCCCATCACTTGTAAGACCAAATTGTCTCTGTATTTAAACTAATCATGCGATCTCCAATGATTTGCTTCAAAAAAGTAATGTTTTCAACGTGTGTCTAAAAGTTGAATTCAATTATTTCATAGTTATTATAAAAATTGTTTATTTACGAGCGAAAAGGTTAAGTTTACGAGAGACGAAGTCACGAGTGAACTTTTTTTCACGAGTAGATAAACAATCTTTATCGTTGTGTATAATATTTCGGTTTATTTTGTACTCACCTACCAGAATTTCTTGAATATAAACAATGAATAAAAATTACTTTATTTCACTAGACGATAAAAGACTACTTTATCTACTGAAATTAGTAGATAAAAGCACTCTTTAACATTAAGTACAAAATAAAAGAATTAAAATTACACATGTCTTGTATGTCTGTCTCCCTCTGCCAGGGCTAACTCTGAAACAAAATTCCGTTGCTCACCCGTTGTATTACATACCAAGGTAGGAGGTGCTTCATTGCCAAGTCGCAATTTGATGACCAAGACGCTAAGTGTTGCGGTTAGAGTGAAAACATTGTGAGAGGTACACCGTGACTCATCTAAATCCTGCAAGCAGCTTATGTGATTTGAATGACTCACGGTGTACATCTTACAGCATTTTCATTCTAGCAATAATCAGAGGTACGATAAAGCAACGAGCACCAAGTTTGTACTCAACAGTGGTTACTTCCTTTCCTTATCAGTTTTCAGTTTGGGAAGTGGCCATTTCCCAACCTGAACTGTCCTATTACCACTGTTCGGAATCTCTCGGTGAGGCGGACAATCCCTTTCGCCTGTACCGATTGCTGAATGTGGACTCAAATCACGGTAACTCGCCGTTGCCGTTGCTTTGGTTTTGACCGAGGATTTGACTAAAAGGTAGCCGAACAAACAGCTACTTAAATAGAATAACAGCGCAGCAGCATGCTCCTCGCTAAACTGTTCGACTTCACGTTTTTTGTTGTGCCATAAGCGGCGCAAGTGAAATGTCGGGCACATTAATTATTTTATCTTACAGGTTGAGTTTTTGAGCTACCTTAGACCATTGTTTTCGATGTTAGAAATCAAATATTATTCACAAGTGAGATAAAGTACTCACAAGTGAGTAAATTTGACTATTATATTATATTTACTATTATATTTTTGTGGGTGAATGTTTTACTTGAATGAAGCTTCATTTTTTGGATAGTTGCACCTGTAAGATAAAACGTCGTATATCACACGTGATCGAAATGCCATTATGAAACTCGTGAACTCGTGAAGAAAATTCTCACTCGCGTATAATGATGCATTTCTAACACTTATAATGTAATGTACTATTATGAACTCAAGCTCAATAATAGTACTACTAAAAAATAATCAAGTTGATTAAATAACCCTGCAATACTATTTGGTAACTTCCAATACTACGATTGTGTGAATATGCAACCCGGCATACGTTCTTGGGGTGGTTGGTGCGTCAGTGGATTTGTTTCCGCTCATAACATATTATATTACATATCGACTGATAAGGAAGTGACCACTTCCCAACCTGAACTACATATTTCATATCAATTCTTAAATAAAGTTGAAATGTCATACTTTCCAGTTTTGCACATGAAAGATAATTTGATTATTACTTTATTACTTAAAAGTGGAAAACATTCTTCCAAATTTTTGCAAGTACCTATTTCAAAACTAATTTTGCACGGCCCAGACACCGTAAGCTACTGAATCAAAAGCTGCAATCTTCGAATAGACAATATAAGGTCTCTTTAATTAATAATAGGAGTAATATATTTACTTTCGGTGATCTCATAGATAGAGCTTCAGCTTTGAATCTCGTTTGAATAGTTCTTCATATCATAGTTTTTATGTTAATTTTCTTTTTTATTTACCTTGCAGATATAACTACTATACCGTTTTAAAAGGTTACGACTTGGAGAAACTTTTAACTTCACATCTTGTCGTTAAATTGTTTTTTTTTGACATCCTAGCAAAAAGTTGGACATCGTTTTTTATTCGTTTCACTAAGAACCTACCGTGGGTGTGATTTAATTCAATATCATTAAAAAATATTAAAAGAAGATGAAAAAATGCTTTCTAAGCTTAAAAGTAATCCGGAAGGAAAATTTTAATAAAGTTTATGGTTTCCTATTAGCTTCATTGCTAATATTATACATATAAACCTACTGTTTATTAGCTTTTGTGAAATACGACACTTCTAGTCTTCGGTCTCTTTATTCAAGATTTGATTTTAATTATTTTAATCTACCTTACATCTAACAGCCAAGAAATACGATTTAGGCGTAAAAGAGAAACCGCCTTTGGAATATTAAATTTCGCTGATTTTTCACACGAATTTTCTCTTACTGTCGCTTCTTAATTTAACAATATCCTATTAAATTTTCCCTTTTAATATATTTTCCGCAAATTTGTAATGGCTGAGATAATTGAGTAGAAAATAATATAACGTGCTAACGACATAGTATTCAGAATCAAACAAAAATCTGTGTGATTTTTTTAAAAGTGTACATTATTCTTAAAATAGTATTTTACTTCTCTATATTTGACAAATAAATAGCGGAAGCAAGATCGAGCAGCAAATGTAGTAAGCAGCTTGTAACAGGATTTCTCTTGATTATTTGATACAATTTTTCTCAAAAATTGTGCTTTTTCTAGCAAAGCTACAAAACAAATTTCTGCCATTTACATATTTTGAGAGAAAATTGTAGTTTTAATTAATTTTGTAATGACTGCATAAAATGTACATTGTCAACAAAACATTAAATATCAATACAAGATTGAAAAAATGTTTGGTACCAACTTTTTTAAATTATAATTCGGTCACATAACTACATGTCATCTATATCAAACTACCTTTGCGGTTATTTTAATTAATTACTTCAAAAAAAGTATTGACTTTAATCCGAGCAAAAGCAATTTATGTTGTGTAGCGTCAAATGTTATTTGTAACGTATGCAGTGAAAATCTTGCGGAAAACAATAATTCTGAGTGTTATGCGCGGATCTAATGAAACAGAATTAGAAACTTACTCCCAGTTTATATTTACGTAATATGTTTAGTAAACTTTAGTGTTTTAATAACTTTGAATGAGTAAATTATACATTATACCTAACTTTAAGAGCAATATCGCAGTGTTTTTAAATAAATTCTCTTGTATTATATAGATAAAAAATAAAATTTGTTCGTTTTATACAACGAGATGTTTATGTTCTTAATTTGCATATTAGCTACGCCCTCAGGTTTCTAGGAACAAAACGGCCCTATAAAGAGTCCTTAATATTTTTTATGACGGTACTAACGAAGGCATAAAGAATAAAACAAGGAAAATATGAAAACAAGACGTTCCATACAGTTATCGCTACCTACATCAAGAAACTAATAGCGGCAAGAGCTCGTAAATCAGACTTGAAAACTTGGTGCAAAATTTAATTGTGCCGATAAATTTTCTATGGGATAATCTGAGCACTCCTCGGCGAAGTATGACAATATTTAAAAGTGGTATTTTATAGAGATTAAAGTCGGATATGGAAGGTGCCGTTTAATGAGCAAAGTCTGCTAAGTTGGTCATTGGAAAGGGTTCGTTTTCGTCGGAGCAATAATCTCGTTAATATCGGGTTATTTAGTGGCGGTGCATTTATTAAGTATTTCGGTCTCGTCTGGACGCGTGCTGGAAAGTTTGCGAAGAAGCGCTTCAAGATTTTAGCAAGTTTAAACGGTCCGGCATGAAAGAAGATTAAATTTGGCCTATTAACGAGTTGAAAATTGACACCTGTCGTAATTCACCTGAAAAGAAAACTAGAGTGTTATCTTGTTAACCCCAACAACCCCAAACGGTCCAATTAGGTGAGGGTAACGGAGCGGTAAAAGCAACGTGAGGGTTATGAATGGGAGCCACTTGTACCCTCACCAATATCTTATAATAGTCCTGGATAAGGTGGCGGCCCGTTCGACGTTTTATGAATATTTAGTGTATTATTCGATAGGGTGGCATCATTTTTCCCCGGAACGACCTTACCGTTATGGTCATTGACTTGGCATTTTCTGCTATTATTATCGATTAAGAAGGGTAAAGTAATAGAAACTCGTTATTTATTCAATGAGTTTGCCGCCTTAGTAGATGTAAAGTAGAAAATCCGACCCTTGACCGAATTTTTATAGATCTCGTTTGCTGCTCAATCCGCCTACTTTTACACTACATAATACACACGCAACTTTCGAATTTTCTATAATAAAAATAATGTCACTGGAGCCATAAAGTCTGCTGTAAAACGATGCCGCAAAGTGCAGCGAAAGCCTCACCTAGATAATCGGCTGCCACTGCGACGACCACTGCTGCCAGAACCACGATGGACCGAAAACGCGCGCGTTTTTCAGCCATTAGACCGAACGTCGGGTTCAGGCTGAAGCCACATACCGACTACCGTTGCCGACGCCGACGACGCCGTGACCACGATGCATGATTGAAGCGCCTGCGTCACTGACATTTACTCTTGTTCCGATCGTCAGATTGACTTTAAAATACTTGTTTATCACGTAAGAGCAAGTGCCATGTTTCGACGTAGAGTGATAAGAAGAGATGCTCATTAACACGTCGTCTATTTATTGCCGACCCGAATCTCAGCGAAACAAGGTGTCCAATAGAACCGACCGAAGAAAATAATAACGAGGCAAAAACTACCAACTTCATTTCCGGATAAAAGCTCTTGGCAATATTTTGGCATTTGTCTTATGACAACCGCGAGCTATAAAATTCGACGTCCTTCAACAAACTTTCCGAATAATGGAAACATAAACAGAAAATTAAAAAGCAAATAAAACATTATCCGCTTTTGCTTGCGTACACATACATTGCGATCATAAAATAATCCCCTTGCAGCATTTCCAATACAGCGTCATCAAGAGATATCAGCGAGAATTTGAAAAACGTATTAATATTGTTCTGCTCCTATAGTATACTGAAAGCATACCTTTTTGTTTAATTAAATTAAAAATTGATTTCTGTCTACAACTACAACAAGTGTTAATTGTTAATAATTGAATTGAAACAAATGTGTTGAAACTATGAGAAATTATATAAATTTTGAAAGTAGTGCTTTTGTGTTTAACCCAATTACAGTTTTGGAGAAAATTGTTCTTGTGGTAGGTTAATAGTTTATTTCCATGCGAAACCATATACGGCTTTAATCGAAATTGAACCATGGCGAAGCACTGAATATTCGATCAAGTCCAGACGGTGCTCTCCGGTTCAAAACAAATTGAGTTCGTGTTTTTTATGGATTCTTCTTTAATTTGGATGTGTTTTATTGTTGATTTTTATTTTCCTCCAAAGACTTTTATTTAGGTTTAAGAACCATATGTAATGTCATAAACGCCGACCAAAATCGCTTTAAAATGTACTTAATTGGTTTTATTTCAACACTTACCGGACTGTTATTTCTGCCGTAATAAATCTCAAATCAAACTTTTTTATGGTATTGCAAGGGAAGAAAGTGTATCTGTTCCTCTCACAAGTCGAAGTTACTACCCAATACTTGTGACCGCCAAGGAAAGAAAAGACACTTTCCTTCAGTGTAATACATACAGGGTGTCCCAGCGAGTTGAAAAAGTGAATTAGTGACCTTTAAATGGTAAAATTTAAAAAAAAATGTATAGGACATTGATAGATACTAATCTAGTGCATCACCTAAAATTATTTTCAATCATACAGCATGGTACAACCATAATAATTCCACCACGGATCACTTATCCGTTGATTTATCCAGAGATTGTAAAAGTCGTTATAAATACTGAAATTCGAATTATTTTATTGTAAAAGTAAAGAATAATGGATTCAGTTTAACACAAATCTGATTATTAAGTGACATTTATTTCATCTCTTGTGCAACTGTGCACTTTTTGTCTACTGAAACAATAATAATTATCTTTTTAATGGTTAACGTTAAATATATTTTTAGTTATTGATTATAAACACCTAAAAGTAAATAATTTTAGGAAGACAATTTAATAATCTTTTAAATGCAAAAACAATAAATAAGGTGTCCATTTAAATTTTTTAAGTTATTGAACTTTTAACAAACGTCTTAATTTTTTTATCTTTGCAAATGCAACACACTAAAAGAATTTTACAACCTTATAGCTTGTATGTAACTTCTTCTTTTTGGTAGTAAACAAATATTTCTAGATGTCTTAGTTTTTGTGTAATAAATTTTTAAAAAGTGCATATTTTCGTCAAAAACCCGTCTAATTTTTAAAACTAAGGAAAATCGACCAATAAAAATTTAGCTTAAAAACATTGTCATAAAAATCTACATCCAAAAACGCTAAGAAACATATAGTGTTTCATTAAAAAAAACAAAAGTTTGTATTGTAAGTTATTTTTGAGACACGTTCTATAGTTGAAAATAATTTTAGGCGATGGACTAGATTAGTATCTATCAATGTCCTATATAATTTTTTCTAAATTTTACCATTTAAAGGTCACTAATAACCTTTTTCAACTCGCTGGGACACCCTGTATGTATAATTTTCCCTAGAAACAGGAAAAAAAAATCAAAACAGTTTCTTTTGATATTCCAGTATCGTCATTAAACCTAGTAGCATATTTTTTCGTATCTATGGAAGAAGTAAAGAGAAGTAAAATTTTTACTTTCCTGAGAGATTATACTGTGTGTCCCCGGATAGGTGACGACTTTTGTAAAAGATAGATAATTCTCGATTTAAATTTTTATTTTTTATGGTTTAGCCCTGTTTGGTTAAAGACTAATTTCCAATATAATTTTAGTTTTGAAAAATCAAGTATGCCCTAGAAGTTTTTAAAAAACCTATTTTTTGTAGAGTAAAGTGGTTTTTGTGTAGAAAATACGACAAGAAGTTATTTAAAAAAAGTTGTTTAGAATCAACATCACCAACTATGATGTCAATCAACTATGATTTTTCATTTTTTTATTAATTCACAAATCAAAGAATTTTATTTTTAACAGTTCTATTATTACGAATAAAAAAAATACATTTCGATTATTAGTCATAAATAAATTTTTGACGTTTCTTTTAATAATAAGCAATTTTATTGACAATTATTATACTAATAATTATGTCGATTCCTACCTAACCCTTTGAAATTCGGGAAATTTGTCATTACATTTTTTCGTCGAGAAATAATTTCTGAAAGATTACTAACATCAACTTTGACAGAAAAGCAGATATTTTATTATTGAAAAAAATGTAATTGTGAATAAAATAGTATACAAACCTCGGTAGAAATGTTATTACTCCTTGGACTCCATTTTGGACTGCGTCTCTCTATTCCCTCATTCCCTCATGGGTAATGACACATTTTTCACCTCACGTGTAATCTACTATGTACTATTTACTCTTTTACAGTAGATACTCATTTCGATATTCATTTTATTCGTAATATTAATATTAGAGTTACCAAACTTACAACGTAAATTAACGTGTGACATGAAATTAAAAGCTGTAAGCTGTTAAATGTTTTATTTTTGAAAATATTTGAACTTTCACAGCCTATATTAAAGCTCATTTAATTTAACAAAATGGTTATAGCTGCGATTCTACACAAGATTTTAATCTCAAATATAAATATTTTTTATTAAAAAAAGCGTAAAATGTTTTTGTTAATTTTATATGTATTTACAAAAACTGAAAATAAAGCGCTTATTACTTTTGTCTGTATTTATGAAAATAGGAAGACACAAGAGGTACAACTATCGTCGAATATTTAACCACAATAGCCACCTCAATGAATTTAGCGGCTTTAATATGCAAAACAAAACATTATTTTCTGAAACTTTAAAATATTTTCCCGTTTATTAAATAGGTACGTATTTTGCGGTTAATCTTATTTGGGAGTTTTTCATTTCGGTTAAAAAAACTGGCGAGTTTTCTTTGATCATGATTTTTGCATGGCCGTGTAAATTAATAAATGTATATGTTTGTTCATAATTGGGTTTAACAACAATCTGAATCCCTTGAAATTTCCTGTTGGTTTGATATTTTTTCGCCAAAATCATGTAGCAAATATGGCTTGTTTGTTCGTGTAACAAAAAGCAGCGGTAAGCAAAGTCGGAATTAGTTTAACTGAGCGTGATCGGAAAAAGCTTTTTAAGGCATTCTGCGTATTAAAATCTGCCAATTAAAATATCCACTGAAAAGCTGAGCGCGCTCCATTGTGATGGGGTGAACGGAGAGTTATGATAAAATTAAGATAATTCAATGAGCCAACTCCAACATATTTACTATCACAGTTGAATGCGTTGCTTGCCGCATTTGTTATCATTTTATCCCGCGTTAGCGTGATGTGTTAATATAACTGTG
This sequence comes from Tribolium madens, assembly GCF_015345945.1. Taxonomy (NCBI): domain Eukaryota; kingdom Metazoa; phylum Arthropoda; class Insecta; order Coleoptera; family Tenebrionidae; genus Tribolium; species Tribolium madens. The sequence continues at coordinate 3,334,076 of NW_025401006.1, forward strand.
CTCGCTATTGTTGAGCTTAAGTGCTAATCTTGATTGTGCTATTTTTATTAACAAAATTCTGTTGGATTGTTATTTGCTTAAAGTGCAGTAAACGTGACGCGTGACCAAACTCGAATATACACACACGTAGCTACCATTCCAGCTATTACCGTCATAACTGACATTTAACACATTTAAATAAAAATTAATTAAAAACATCACGATCTACTTAATTAAATTATACCAGCTCTAAGGCAAAACAAAAACTTCATTCATTATTCCCCTTCACTTAAAACCTTACAAAAATTTCCTTTATGCCATGTAAACTTAATCGGGGTATTTTAGTTAAGATCCAATTAAATTTACATAGAAAATGGCAAACTCACAGTAGCTTTTAAACATAAATTCAATATCTTATGTGAGACAGCTCCGTGACAAGCAATTAAAAACGTCTCTCGTAGACTTAACAATGCACTAAATATAAACCAGGTTCAATCAAATGTTAGTGAGAAAACTTCTACAAATAATTTACCTTTCCTTGACCTACCACCAATTAAATCTTACTTATGTACTTATGATGTTATTTCAAATTAACCTATTTATAATCAAGTTAACCGTATTAATTAATAAGATATTCTTTATAAAATAATCAGGTTTATTTAAATTTTGTTGCATGTTTTTTATCAACAATAGAAGCAAAGTATATGTTTAAATTTATTTTTATATTTACAATAAAATAATCTTTTATAATAACTTGATATTACTTTATTTTGCTAAGGAAAATATTAAAAAGAAACTATCTAACTATGAACGCTAAGTTCTAGAAATGTCAAAATATTACGTTCTTTTAATTAATTAATTTAACTGTTGATTAGACAAATTCTGCAATATTATAATTTCCATCAAGGTTCTTATATTAGTAACCGGCTTAGCCCATAAACACGCAATAGGTCTCCAAATAAAAGTCGACATCTTATTTTACGACATCCCAGTGGAAAAGGGGTAAAGTAATGGTCTTCTATGTTATGTGGAAATAAAGAGTTAATGTGTTTCGTCAATTAAATTTTCTTGAATTATCCACAATTAAGCGCCATAAATAAATTTACCTTGACAGCGAAGAAATGTGGCGACGAGAAACATTTTGTTCTTCCGTCCGAGAAAAAACCGATAATATCATTTGAAATCAGCGGAAAAATATACATAATTCATAAAGGAAGGAAGTGTATAATCTCAGATTCGTTCACGAAATGTAAGACAATAGTGTAATATTAGAAATGTATAACGTAAGGCATCTAGATATTGACATTTGGAATGGTGCTGATGTTTTTATATGGCTTCTTCAAAGGGGACGCAATGTTTTCATTATATCCATTGTATTCGAATTTTTCTGTTCAGTAGTTTCTGGTTTTTCTAATGCCAACGTAAAATTATTTACTCAAAGCACAATATGTTGTGCTTCATTTCGTATTTTTTATTAGTGCAATATATCACCTAGGGCAATGTATCAAGATTAATTGTGTCATCAGGTGTTTTATAACTTCCTTTATATTTTTTATATGTAGAAACAAATTGTTTTTCTTAGAAATTATGAGAAAAATTGCTTTTACTATTTATTTTTGTTATATATGCAAAGCTTTATTAAATTTTCATATAAACTAAGTTAACTGAAGCTTTCAAAAGGAAAGCTTCTGTTCTAGTACATTGTATCATTTATGCAATGCACTATGCATTTCTGTGAAGCCATAAATGTAAATTTTCGCTCGTCATAGTCAATTTAGTGACCGTTTATCAATGGTGCAATTACATATCTTGCTCACATTACAAAATAACACATAACACTGGCAAATTCCCTAAAGAATCTATCTAAAGCATCAAATGTTATAAAAGCATCATGTCACAGTGTCCCATTTATTGAATTCGTGTAGCATCCAGCTTGTAACCTCATAAAATTGGAAACAATAGTGGCAACCCATCAACATGCACGTCGCAACCATCCTACAATAATGCTAATGTTAGTTAATACCGAGGGGACGTTCTGGGTCTAATCCGCTCATCGCTGTGATATTAGCCGCGTACAATATTAAACAGCGGCTTGTGTAGTATTCAATCGGCCGCCACCAAGTTCCGGTTCACGAGGCCCCAATTTCAGATACCTGTACATTTTCCACTATATTATGCATAATATAATAGTATAGTTAACTTTCTAATGGCGTTTTGCACCCGACTATAAATAATATAATGCTTAAGATCTGGTTTCAATTGTTTATAGCAGTAGAGCTCACAGGCATTGCTTTCTATTGTGGTCTGAAGGATAATCATATAGGATTAATTTTACATGCAGTCGCCAAAAAAAAACAAACTTCAGGGCCTGATCTATTATTATTATATACTTGTCTTAAAATAAGTTAAACAAGCCAAAAATAAAAAAAAAAAATAAAGCTTAAAAGCTACTTACTTCTTTATTAAAAGGTCTTTAGGTACTATTAAGTAGTATTATTTAATATGGTATAATAGTATATTATATGACAAGGTAGAGAAGAGATTTTTTATAGCCGAGCTGTTTATAATAAATGCGAGGCTATAAAAATTTTCTCTAACCTGTTTTATATAATAAGTATTTTTTTCACTACTAGCATATTTATTACCCAGAAATACAACGGTAAAAAATATAACCTTACTTAGTGCACATGTTCGCTCAGACATAACATGTTGTAATCCACAACCATTATTTTTGTTAATTCACTATTATCTACAGTCATAAATTACTTACTTGAGTTATTAACTTAAATTGGAAGACTCCTATTATTTTTTTCTTATCGTAAATAAGGTTATGTCTTATGTCATTTTTGTCACCTCCAACTATTAAAGGAACTTTCTAGCTTCATAATATGAAATACTCATATTTGTTAAAATAACAAAGAAACTGCAAAGAAAAGGAAAAAAGTGTTAAAATTTGCCTCACTACCAATAATACTATTTTAACAAGGTTGCGCTTCGCTTACCTTGGTCTGCGACGCTGTATTGGCCCTTCAGGCCATTTTATATTGTGTGTCCCCGTTTTGTAATTATGGTTTGTTGCTTTTTAAATTGCTTAGCTCTTTACGGGAATTGATGTGAATTGATTATTAATTTGCATTTATTCGATGAAAAAAGGCGAAAAGAAATTTTTTTTTCTTTAATGGTCAATCTAATCTAATTTTTCAGTTGAGAGGGGCTCACGGGGGCTGCGTCTCCGATGGGGCTCATGGGGGCTGCGCCCCCAATGGGGCTCACTAGGACAACGCCCCCGATTAGGGTTTACGAAGGCTGCGTCCCTGAGTGGGGCTTACGGGGGCTGCGCCCCCAAGTGGGGCTCACGAAAGCTACGCATCCGATGGGGCTCACTCGACTCAAGATTAACGCGCCACGGCGCCCACTCTAACTCTAACCGGTCTCCCATGCGATGCCGTGTTGGTTAAGAGGTGTGTAATATACGGTCATAACCTCACTTTTCCCGAATTTTAGTGAAAACAGGCGTTTCCGTCAGCCGATCGGCTCCAAAAGCAATAGGGTTCTTAAGGCAGCCGAGGGGCACCTACTGGCCAAATTTCATCGAAAAAGAATGATTCTGTGAAGAGTTATCGCGGTTCGCAGAAATCCGGACAGACGGACAGACCGACAGACAGACAGACAAAAATTTCACTTTTTTTCTCGACGTAGAATCGATTGGTACAAGTTTCATCGCGATACGACTTCAAATGGCCGAGATATCGGGGGTTTCTCGTTCGAAAAAGTAAAACCTATATAGAAAATTTTTTGAAGAAAAAAAATTTCTTAACAAGAATGAAAGCCATTTGTAGTTTTGACAGTTTTGACATAGCCAGAAGTATTAGAGTTGGGGTTCTGATGATTTTAATGAGGATAAGTCTTTTTTATTTGATTTTGCATTAATTTAATCTCGCAATACTTCCGTTAGTACTTGTGATGGTAATAGTTTTCAATAATAATATTCTAGAAATATTTGAATCAATGTAATACCCTCCAACATCGGCATTTACCCACCTCGAATAGCCCTTGGTCTATAATGAAAATGATTACTGACTACTAAGAGAGAAAAACAACTTCACAACCTCTCGATAAACTAAATAATGGTATCGTTTACAGCTAGTATTTAGTAAAAAAATTACATTTTATTACCTGTGCAATAGCCATCGCCACCCTGGCAACGTGGTAACTGCGTTTTTTGAGGTGAAATAGGTCAGAAACATTTTATTGTACTGCTTACAGTTTTTCGAAATTTGGAAACGAATAGTTCGCAAGCAGGAAGTTAGAAAAAGGGCCCGTTAAAATGTAGACGCAATTTGTAATGCAGGTTTGCTAAATATTTTTAATTTTTAGCAAAAAATTGACAAGAATACAAAATAAACATGAATGAGAAAGAACATCAAAAAGAACGCAATTAAATTAGTGTCTTGTGCATCGTTTGTGAGGAACGAGTTGAAAAAGTAATAATTTTGAAACTAAAGCTGAAGAAGAATTTATAAAATGCATGTCAAGCTCATGTCAATAAATTACAGAAAATTTATTGCCAATCATCATAATACCCACTTGTATCTTTTGCTAAATAACTTTTTTCTGTATATACATTCATTTTTATCAAATTTTTTGTAGCAAGAATCTCATTTTTGTCCACAACATTGTACTTACTTGCGGTGTGTTTAGGTCAAAATTATTAGCACTGAATTCTGTTTTTAGACCTTAAGTAATGATGTCGTCCTCAGGTATTCAATTATAGCGCTTTCAAAGAGCAAACAGGCACACAACATTCATAAAAGTCAAAATTTTGACAACATCTCAATTTGAACACATAACCATAATTTTTTAACAAAATTTCTAGGGACAAAAACAAAGAGCAAACAAAATTTGTGGTTATGGAGACAAGCTGCTACCAATTTTTTCAACAAAATTTTGACTTGGTAATTTCCATTTAAAAAAATAACAAACTTTAGTTCTCCGTAGTCCGGAGATTGTAAAACCCGACATAAAAAAATATTGAAATTCGAATGGCTTTATGTTTTATTGTAAAAACAAAGAATAATGAATTCATAAAGGTGATTATTGAGTGTGAGATATTCCTTTCATCTCCAGTGCAAATGTGCACATTTTGGTTATTGAAATAATGATTAACTTTTTTTATTGTTTAAAGTTAAATATCTTTTTAGTTATTAATTATAGAAACTTAAAAATTCTTTTGGAAAGATTATTTAATAATCTCTTAGATGCAAAAATAAATAATACATAGGGTGTTCCATTTCAATTTTTTAAGTTATTTAACTTTTAAAAAACTTCTTTTTTTATCTGTACAAGTGCAACACACTAAAACATTGTTATACTCTTAAAGCTTGTGGGTGCTTTTTTCTTTCCAGTAGTAAAAAAAAATTTTTCGAGCTGTTTTCCAGTTTTTGTGTAATAATTTTTTTAAAAGAGTATGTCGTCGTCAAAGAAATCAACTTTTAAAAAAAACTAAGCAAAATCAACCAAGAGATGTTTAAAATATTCTAATAAAAAGAGAGACATCCGAAAAACATATGGTATTTCATTTAAAAAAACACAAGTTTGTATTGTAACTTATTTTTGGGACACGCTGTATAGTTGACAATAATTTCAGGGACTGCATTAGTTTAGTATTCATCAATTAATTCATCCTATATATATATATTTTTAATTTAACAATTAAAGGTCATTCAATAATGGATTTTACCAACTCGCTCTCACTGAACAATTGAAATATTTTTTGAATCTCATGTGTTCTGGGTTTAATTTATTTGTTCCGTTTCTTATTAGACGTTCATTATATTAAAAAGACATAATAAATTTATCAGACCTCTAACCATAAACAAAAATATTAACGGGAACTTAAACTATAACCTGCGTTGTTTATAGCATCATCAACCTTTATTTAATGGATTACCTTTTTTAGTGTCTCCTCGATTTGGGAGACATAATAAAAATCGTAAATATCGGCTAGGATTCACTAATACCGTTACTAAATGTAGATGAAACAAATTTTGAATTAAATAAGGATGATTAATGTAGTAAAGTATCAACGGTTGTGTTGTGCGATAAGCTATGTAAAGGCTTTATATTTTAAATATTTGTTTTTTGAATTATTCGCTTTTAATTTTGTTGAAATAAGATTTATGTAGAGTATGCTACTTGAAGCTCATTTGTTTTTCTTTAGTTTGGGAAAACTCTGCTAGTGTAGTAAAATTACCTTCTAAAACGGAAGAGGTATTAGTCTATTAGCTTCCGTAAATCATTAGCACACGTTAACACTGCATTTATTATATAAACCCGTTGGAACTCCAAGGAATTAATCACTGAATTACTAGACATGGCTCGCCATGCAAGCCGCAACGCAAATTGTAATTAGAAAAGTTTTCGTTATGTCAATAAAAAGACCATTCGTGACGGCTTCCATAACACAGTGAACAACTAGTACAAAAGCCAGTCTGGGGATAATTTGTAGGTTACTAATGAGGCAGCTATCGCTGCTCTCAGACGATCATATCGATATAAAAGTAATATGGTAGCAATAAAAACCCTATTTACATACACTGAGAATATAAAGCGTGTGCGTGCGGTTGATTTTGGGGTTGATGTATTTTTAAAGTACACCAAACTAGTGCTTTATCGTTTTAGAAATGTAACCCAAATTGACGGCAGTACTAAACCCGGTATTATGCATTTCTCTTTGGTAGAGGTTACTCCATCTTTAAAGAAATACGGTATTGATGTTTAGATTGCGAGATTCTTGCGGAACCTAAATATTCCAGTGGAATATGTTCGTGATTTCGGGTTACACGCCATTCGTCTTAATGATACCTCTGCCGGGGCCGTCAGCGACATTAATGTGACTTAAACATGTATATCGGGTGGTTCCCTTTTACTCACATGGCCATAAATAAGACAGGCTTTGTCGGCCACTTCCTGACTTTACTCTTTGCTATTCTAACTGTCACCAACACTCCTGAAGTATTTACGAAACGAACACTAATTACGAAATAATCGGAACACAAAGAGACATTTGGCCATTCAGCTCGTAGATTCTTATCGAAACAGATAGCCGACGAATTCAAACATTAATGTCTTCGTGCATAATATACCCAAAATTGCTTCCTTTAGATATTTTTACGGCAATGGAAATTCGTGATACACAAATGATTTGTATTCTCCTGACTACAAAGTTTTACAATTTTTTTAACCAATCAGAAAAATTACATTTGTTCAATTTACTGTCAATTTCTGTTTTATTCCAATATTGAAAGCTCTTAAACCACAAAAATAATAAAAACATTTTGTACCCACTGTCAAATTTAAAATATATAAATTGGTATTGTCCGGTGTTGAAATCAGTTTTAAAGAGCACAGTTCAATTTTAGATTTTTTAGATTAACTGGAAGATTTTTCATTAACGAATAGGTTCTTATTGTGCCAATATACACATTTTATATTAAAAAAGTAAAATAAACCAACCGAGATTGATCACAACTGTTATTTACATTTAAAACTTTTCCGTAGGTACGGAATATCTACTTCCAATTTCTTTGCAAGTTTGTATGCGTTCCATTAGCCTTCAATAAAATAGAAAAACTTTCTGTTTGAACATTTCTTAGTAAATATTGTCCAAACACTAATGTTTTTAATCTGCGATTTTTTTTGTTTAGTTCAGATAAGTGTTGTGGGGATTGTAAAACACATTATTTAACTATTAGGAGTAAAGTTAGGCGGTTGTTGAAGATTAAAGTCTTACTTCTTTACACGATAACAGTGGAGAGTTAATTGTAGCTTTTCGATCTGCTGGATTCTTCTGCTACATTTTTGTCTGAAAAGCTTCCTAAGTAGATAATCGATTGAAGCAAATAGCTTTCTGCTAAAGGTCTTTGATTTTAAATAATTGATATCGATAAAATGAAATATAGCTTGTTAAAATAAAAGTCCTTAGAATGTAATCATGTAGAAACTCTGAAAATGAAATTACATCAAAGACCAATTTTTTTCAAATCATTATTTGTGTCATATTGGCTCCGAAATCCACTTATATTGTTCTTGACGCAAAAGATTTGAAGCCAATCGTTTTAAGAGAAATTACAATTCTTTTGTATCGTTCTAAAATATTCACAAATATTGCTAAAATTAATCATAATCAATTTAAAACTTTTTCTAATCTTTCTCTCTTCGTACCGACACACAGCTTTTATCTAATAGCAATAGAAAAATGCCATATAAGATCCCAGGAACATGAAAAAAATGTTAAAATTTTTTTATCTATAACTTTGACTCTATTTATTATTTCTGTATGAAAAATAATTTTCCAAGTTTTTTTGCTATAGACTATTAAAAGAGGAAACAAGGAAGATGTATCCAAAATTGTAACTCTGTCCAATGTTATTTGTGGCTTTTATTAGCAAATTTTTTGTACCTTTACTAAATAATTGTAAAAACACATACAGGCTGCGCCAGAACTCGCGCCCCAGAGAAAAATGTCAAATGCCGGCGGCAATAGGTTGACAAAAAGTGCAGCCGAAGAAGTAATTTTTGCTTGCATAAGAAAGTTAGTCGACTCTTAAATTCACCAATCCCAGAAGGGCACCTCAAGGCGTGATTGAAAAATTATATCGGTTGCTAGGTGACGAAAATAATACCAATTTGGCCAGAATTTAAAAAAATAGCTGGTCTACTGTAATTTTGCGTTTGACATTTATCGTGATGTGGGTGACATAACTTGCTAGTTTTTGGTATTTTTCTCGCTGAAGAGGTTGTACACGAGTATAATGAGACAGAATCGTTAATTATTATCAATAATTATCAAAAATTATTTTAAAACATTCGTGAAACTCCTGATGAACCGACTTCTCTAAAACTTCTTCACAGGTATTGTTCCTTCTCAACTTTTTCTTCGATCTGATACAGATTAACAAACCGATAAATGAATTTTAGAGCTTGAAAACTTGTGCATTTTCCTTATGAAACAAAGAAGCAAGTGAGAGTGAGAGATCAGAAAAACATGAAGAAGTACCTACGCAAGTTTCTTTATTTACTTTAATGCAAAATTAACAGAAAAATATACTTTTTAGAAAGGGAGTCACGTTATGTTGAAATTAGTTGATATTATTGACAGACCACATGATTCCCCAGAAGACCAGCCCACAAATTCACCGAAAAGCGTTGCTGAAATGCCCTCGGAATTAAAACATTAGCAAAAATGCTAACTTTTCGTACTAAATACAAACATCGCAACATTCTTCTGTATTTTTTAATGAGAAAACAGCCAAGGGGTTGTAGTAAGCTCATGTGAGTGGAAGAAAACAACAATAAATTGTTGTTGAAATTTTGAGGTTAGAATTTCTACTGGGCAAAAATGCCTAAATACGAGAGTAAAACTACAATTTTGATATTAAAATCAGTAACCTGTTGTATTTAAGCACAATTTCTTATAAAAAGTACATTTTCCTGTTAATTTTGCATTAAAGTAAATAAGGAAACTTGCGTACCTATTTCATGTTTTTCTGGTCTCTCACTCTCACTTGCTTCTTTGTTTCATAAGGATAATACACTAGTTTTCAAGCTCTAAAATTCATTTATCGGTTTGTTAATCTGTATCAGATCGAAGAAAAAGTTGAGAAGGAACAATATCTGTGAAGAAGTTTTAGAGAAGTCGGTTCATCAGGAGTTTCACGAAGGTTTCAAAATAATTTTTGATAATTGTTGATAATAATTAACGATTTTGTCTCATTATACTCGTGTACAACCTCTTCAGCGAGAAAAATACTGGAAACTAGCAAGTTATGTCACCCACATCACGATCAATGTCAAACGCAAAATTACAGTAGACCAGCTATTTTTTTAAATTCTGGCCAGCGGATATAATTTTTCAGTCACACCTTGAGGTGCCCTTCTGGGATTGGTGGATTTAAGAGTGTAATAACTTTCTTATGCAAGCAAAAATTACTTCTTCGGCTCCACTTTTTGGCGACCTATTGCCTCCGGCATTTGACATTTTTCTCTGGGGCGCGAGTTCTGGCGCAGCCTGTATATAAGATCATCAGTATCATTAAATACACAACAAAATGTCAAATGACAAAAAATAAATGTCAAAATTTTTTGACAGAATTTTTTAGACATTTTTTCCGTATTCCTTACTTGAAAATTTTCTTTGGGGCGCGAGTTCTGGCGCACCTGTAGGTAATCTATTATAGTTAAAATTAATTCTTTATTACAAAACTAAGTACGTTAGCTTGTTTGATCTCTGAGAATTGACTAATGTTTATTTCTGTTGATTTAATTAAAAATGTAACATTCAGTTATACAAAATTTACGAGTATAATTTCCTATTACAAAAAAAATGTGCTGCTGTATGCACTTGTACAACTCAAACCAGTTTCCTCTCTAACGAAATGTACTTAGAGCAGCAGAACGCCTAATTAAACTTTGAAACACTGAAGTTTGCCAAACGAATAGTAATTTATTCACGCTAATTAAATATCGTGCATTGATAAGTTTTATATTGTTTGCGAATTGTTCAATTTCCAACAACATTGCGATTTGTGGCTTAACGAGTTACATAATAAATATATCTCTCGATGAAAATATGCAGGTTTCTAGAAAGTTTTGCAATCTGAGTAAAACTGAAATAAATTAACGAAATAATATTTTGCATCCGGATTTATAAAGTTCGTTCACATTAAAAGCACTGAATACCTGATGCATAAACTCTGTCGTCATTTGAAGCGGGAGATTTTAGATCCACCTAGCTAACTAAACTCGAGATTTTTATGGCACATTTGGGTTAATAGAAAAATCCAAGTATAGAAGAAAGTTTACCATAAAAATTTGTTTTATACACACTTTTAAGTTAAAATGAGGTAAACTTTTATTTTGAACCGAGTTCAATTAGAGCAAATAATCCCAATACGAAAGCAAAAGTACGAAAGCAATAAAGCAAAATGGGAATCCTGGTTTGATCCGAAAAGCCTCGACCACTAATGGTGTCCTGGACACGAACACACGCGATTCCACCCAATCACATTGTGTCCTGGTATTAACGAGACTACAGTTCTTAAGTTTGTACGGACAGATTTTTCAAAGGTTGACGAGAATTGGACACAATAAGTACGAACAACTCGACACGATTTTGTCGCAAATGCAAAGTTTTACACGTTCCTAATTCCAATCACAACATCAGTTTTGATTTAAATACTTTTTAGTGAGATTTTTTTACTACACGTAATACAACATAATAAACAATTTTTTTGTTTTAAATAAATTGTTATTTTTTTGGCGCATCCACCAATTTTGTAGTCTACATTTTCACTTCTCACAAAGTCAAAATAGGTTTTTTGTTCATCCCTTAATTAACTGGTGTTTTTAGAAAACACGACAACGGTTTGAGCATAAAAAGTAATTGTTTGTATTAACCGGCTTCATATATTTCTTTCGAATTTGGAAAAAATCGAATCGGTTTCAAAATTAATTTATTGCTGCAATTTGCAGGGAATATGCATTAAATCATGTTTATGATTTAGTAGAGAATCAGACAATACGGTCATATGGATAGAGTTGTATATAATTTCCTGTATAGTCGGCAATATATTCAAACCCAACCCTCTTGATTCAGGATATAAAACACGTGCACCACTAAGCACGACAATGAGATAGATGTATTAACTCAAACATTATAAACAAGTAAATAGTAAAGTGTTTTACGGTAAATAATAATTCGTGCTTAAATTGAGTAAAATGTGATCATCCATTTTCCTGGAAAATTAATACTAAAATGTGTAATTGAAGGTTCTCGCTTCAAAATACAGTTCAACTACTACTGAAGCAAAATGTTTGTATATTGAATTAATAAAGCGTTTTATCTAAAGTATTTGAACTGATTTGACATGCATATAATACAAAGAACAAAACGGAAAACGTTAAAAATATATTAGAATAGGTAAATACAACTGAAATCGTAATTTCAGATGTAGTTTTTAGGAATATCAATGAATCTAAATATTTTTCTTTGAATATTCATTGATGGCAAAACACTTTTCCATGATTTATACAAATAATATTATTTAGTCTCTTAAAGTTTAAATCAAGTTGTTTGAATTACATTTACTGATAGTGATAATATGACAATAACCTAAATATGTATGTAATTATAAATTATCCATTAGTCAGAGATGTTCGGAGATATACTGTTGGGATTACTTTGATCTTGGGAGTACAACAAAGACAAATTTTACATGACATCCTACTCTCAAAGTCCGTTGTTGTTTCCCTAGACATATAAACACCGAGCTATATCCACTGCCAAATTTATGTAAGTTAAATTCAATTCGTTGTGTCCTCTGCCCTGTCAAACCCATTTAATACCGACGCCAATCATAATTTAGCGTTTCCGCAATGTTGGAATTGAATGCAGACAATTCGAATACAATAATTTGAATAGTTGAATAAGCTGAAAATTTATGTTGGGAAAGTTTTTCGAAAATAACAGAAAGATTGCTTGCTTATTAGGTAAATTTAACGTACTTTGAAAATCACGACAAAGTTAAAGTGTTACCTGTTATTACGACGAGGGTATTGCATGTTAACAGCGTACATTCACGGTTGTCGATTCCAAGAAACCTGCTTATAATAATAGTTCTCTAAATCGATCTGCCTACTACCTATACAACTTTTCTTTGGTTTCTTTTATAAACATTAACAAAAACTTCGACAGGGAGCGATACGACACGCGAACCCAAATATTTACTCACACTATAAAAAAGTTAAACACTTAATGAGATTATCAAGAGGAGGAATACGATTTAATTGCGTTAAACTTTAGTCTGTAAGAACAGAATATATACGAGAACCATCTTTAATACATCAGATTTACATCAATTAAAATTAAATTTAAAATCCTGCTCTTTTGTCATAACGTTTCATCCAACAAATCAGTCGGCTGCTGTTACATATTGTCAAAGAAATCTTTTTGTTTCTTTTTATTTTCTCTAAAAGGATGAAAAATTCAATTGGATTAGTTATGTTAAACTTGGTTTGACATCTAACGAATCGCATTTTACGCCACATTTTTGAGTATTTTATTTAAACCGTTTTTAAAACACTTAACAGCAGTCGCTCTTAGCGTAAATTAATTAAATTCTCTACCCAGAAACAAGACACTCCCTTCTAATCGCAAATTTAAACCAGGTTGTGATGAAAATTTGATACATTTTTTCGTAGAGACAAAACGTCACAGCAATAAATTAAATTTATTATATCTTCCAGCAATGGAGTAACGAAAACTTTTACAGCGACTTATTATCTTCTAATTTCCTTCTGAGGTACCGAGGAATATCCTCGAGCTGTAATTTTGTTGGGATTTGGTAGAGGTTAAAATTACATTTTCTTCTTTGTGACCACCAAATGTTTATAAAATTTATATTCATACCAGCGAGATCCAGAATTCATACACATAAATCTCCAAGAAAAGCGAGGCGAATGGTGCTTTTATCACCAAATATTTACTTTATTGATAAGGACGGTAAGCAAAAACTCCAAAAATTACATCATTTTTCTTTATACACCACCAAATAACGCTTACGTATTGTATTTATATTTATATACTGAGTTTAAAATGGTAGTTGCAATGTAATATAAAGGCGTGTTTATTTCATTCCTCACATAAAACATTTAACATGTGTTTGGTGCGACCAGTAATTTAAAAAAATCATAAAAGTGTTACCCTTAGTGATATATTATTATGAAATAGATGCTTCCACATTTTTTTCTTTAAAAAAATTATTTTTAGACATTTTGTTCAGATGTCAAGTAAAACAACAGAATATGAATTTTCTCCTTAAATTCTTGTAGATTTACCTAAAGCTTATATGTATACTCTTTTTCATATAAATGTCCATCAAGTAATAAATGCATCTTTAATTTAAAGGCCGATTTATACACAAGTGTCATTATTGTTTCAGAACAAATTTAATCGAATCAATAATGTTTGCCTCTCTATGTTACGAGTAATTACGTTCTTAATTTTCATTATTTTTTGTTACCACAAACACTTGGGTTCACATATTTATTTGAGAAAATAATTTTTAAGAGAGATTGAAGTTAGGATTGTTGAAATTTTTGGCATGGTTGCCAACTAAAGTGATACCTTTCAACGACTACTTCGATGCACGTCAATATGAAAACAATTATAAATGCAAAGTGTTTTTCATATGACATATACAAAGCTTTGTCAAGTTGCTTTTAATATAATGTTAAAGTAGCTAAAGGCTTCATTTACTTCAGAAAACCTAGTCAAAGTTATTTATATTCTGTGTAAGTGTATTGACAAGTTCACACTAAAGTTTTCCGACACGCGAAGTTTCTTGTCACTACAGTACCGATGAATCTTTAAAGATATTTATTATGTGAAGGCGACATTTTACTTACTCAGACTTACAATTTCACAAATATAGAGAACTGTTTAAAAAAAAGAACAGCCCCAGAAATCGTAGTCCCGCTAACAGCTCCGTTTACAAAAAAAAATTGTTTTGAGCTTGCCATTGTTCACAGAAAACTCGTAGACTTATAGGTACTACTTATTAACTAATATTAACATTTTTAGTTATAGAACATTTTCAATCTTGGCTTATCCATGTAAATTACTAAAGAGTAAAGTGCAAAACCAGCCTCCAAAATTTATATTACATATGTAGGTACTTTCGGGAATAATAAAGCTAGTTTAACTTTTATAAGCAACTAAAATGCTTTTATTGACTATTGTCTGGCAGTCTATAACACTGCATAAATTTTGCTATTAAATGGCTATATGCCATTACACAATATTGATCAGTCGAAATTGTTTTATGTATTACCCGAACGAAATAAAATAAATATTTAATTATACTTGATGTTTTAATGATATAACAAATGAGTAATTAATTACAAAGTAAAGTAAAATTAATTACATTAATAAAGTTAAGGTATTTTACATTATTACAATATACTAAATGAATTGTAAATAAGAATTTTCTAAAAATTGTAATTATACCAAACGATTAGATAAAATACATGAGAAATGTTATTATTTCGTGCAGATACCTACTCACTTTGGAAAATTTAGTAGAATAACACATGTTTAGATAACAGAAAAATTCACAACTTGGAAAGAGTACTGTATCAAATACATGTAATTCCTGTTTTGAGAGAGGCTTTATTTGCTGTAAAAAATCATCTACTAAAAAAGCACATTTACATTTTGTTCCACTACTGAAACAAAGGTGGCGCGAGCATCGCAGGAAACTGTTATTTGAAATAAAACTGTAACAATATAAAAAAATCAGGGGTGTGTAGTTCCAAACATACGCAAGGAAAGCAGTGCTTCCTTTGTGGAATTAAAATAAGAATTTAAAATAGCAGATGAAGTATTTACGCAACATAATTTCATTAAAATATACTCATATATGC
This sequence comes from Tribolium madens, assembly GCF_015345945.1. Lineage (NCBI taxonomy): Eukaryota > Metazoa > Arthropoda > Insecta > Coleoptera > Tenebrionidae > Tribolium > Tribolium madens. The sequence continues at coordinate 3,349,538 of NW_025401006.1, forward strand.
CTATTTATACGTAAATATTGACATTTATATTGAAAATATTGTTTTATTCTCATTACAGTTTCCTTCAATTTAAATGCACTTTCTTTATTTCATTAGTGGAACAAAGTAAGTTTTTTTAATGATAATTCTTTACAGCAAATAGGGCTTTTTTAATTAACAAAAAAATTTACAATTTTAGAGGTAAATACTTGCAATTCTTGTTTTAAACACAGCATAAGCTCTATCAGTAAAAGGATGGAATGTATATCTGCAAGAAATGAATAAACAGCTGCTACTACTAGAGGGCGTACGTAAAATCAATACTTTGTAGACATCTTTTGAAGAGAAAAGTATTCTGTTGCCAGACATAATTGCAGAAGTGTGAATTACCGTT
>NW_025401006.1:3350080-3412820 GCF_015345945.1 Tribolium madens
GTTTTTGTTTTTCTTTGATTACTTACCTACATTGTTTATTGAACTGACATGACTGACATTTGTATTCGTTCTTTCAGTGTTTTCGTTGTTTGTTCGTTATTCCCACTACTTTTTCAAATTTTAATTAAAACTAGTTCTCTTCAGATTTAAAGTACTCGCTAAGGTATGTTTGAAAACATAATGAACTTCTTTTTGTTATTCCTGTTTTAGGAATTTTAGGTTAATGGAATCAACTATACCAATTTGAATTAAGCCAAATTACTTTATCCTGGGCAAAACACGATTTTTCAGGCTGCAGTACGCGAAGCTCCATTTTGTACAGATTTCTTTTTTCCCCTCCGATCGCAACAACTTTACCATTGTTTAAAAATTCAAAATTTTGTCCTACATTTTTAATGACAAAATCCAAACCCCTTTCGGATGCAACTTACACGGAAAACAAATTGTGTTTCATCTCCGGTGTGAATAAAACGTCTTTTAAAATTTCTGGAAGCCACTTATTATCAACGAAGTCTGTATTTTCTACAAAGCAAATAGTGTATGTTTTTAGTGTTAAAACTACACCTACAAAGGGATGAAACAGAATGTTAAACTTTTTATCGAAAAAACTCTCTCTGAAAACTTCTGAAAAAGGGTTCTTTAAAAATAAAATTTTAACTATCTTAACCTCACTTTTTATAGTGACAAATTTAGTTCCTTAATATGTAAAGCCTTTTTCACATTTAAAGCGCGGTTTACACAAGCATGGCCTACTGTTATGCCAATTTCAATGAAATGGATTATAGTAATATCACTAATATCAAACGTGGCCTACTTCATCTGTCTTCCGCTGCGCTCCTTACGGCCGTAACATAAGCCAAAAGTCAATTCTCTTAACCTCAAAAATATCGTCGAAATCGTCCGGTAGGTAGAGCCATCTACTTGGTTGACAGAAAACTTTTTAAATGATATTTTGATACTCCTAAATTCGAAATCACCTGTACCTCATACAAAATTCTCTAGAACAAGTACCTATAATCCATTCACGCTGCTGTTGCCGCTAAGCCATAAACAGTACCCCTTGTAGATCTTCATAATAACCTTCAAACCGAACGCTCGTGCCTGTTTCTTTTGTTGTGAAAATCGAGGGTTTTCGGTACCTACACAATATGTCTATTCTTGTTTTTCCATGTCACTGTATGTTGTCGGAGTAAGAGGAAAATAGTGAGGTAAAACTTTCAAATGAGAAGCAGAATTCCGGATCAGTGATAACAAAAATGTAACGACTCAAATTTTAAAATTTATTTAAAAATATTTAACAAATATTCGTTTTATAAAATGAAATAATAAAAATACGATACATCGACCTAATAGCCTACGGCTAATAATTATGTATGAGAATATTTTTCGCATGAAGAAGTGTCGTCACCCAACCCAAATCGAGGGCGACATGTTTTGGGTGCACTGGTACCTGTCACCCTCGGTTTCGTTATACTGCTTAGAGGCAGCAGCCTCGTGAATGGATTATAGCTATTGCCATTCTAATTCTAAAAATTTTCTCGAAAACTAAGTCCGAAAATAGAGAGGATTTGCAGCATAATAAGACAGAAACTGGAGAGCAATCGGTCTATTATAATGAGCAGTAGGAGCTTAGGTAAAGGTTTTTATTAATTTTTGCTCATAGAATTATCACAAAGTTCTTGAATATTTTTATCCATTCAGCACGAGCTGCTGTATAGTTAGGTATTTCAAATAAAGTATCTTTTTCTCCACAAACAAAACATTTCTTGCCGATGTTTGATCTTCTTAAAAGAATGATTAAAAATTTGACAAGAATTGTCAAATTTGAAATGTCTGTAGTCTTTAAGTTATAAGATAGATGACGCTAGTTACCTGACAATTTTTTGAGGTTAGTAGAATTTATCGTATCCATATAAAATATGTATGTTACGGCCATATGGAGCGTAGCGGAAGACAGATGAAGTAGGCCATGTATCAAATTACAGTCATTGTACTTTTAATTAAAACAACTTTTTTTTTTGAAAGCAATGAAATTTGGTAATAAAAAAATGCACAAAGAACTTAAAACAACATAAATTTTTATGTCACCCACGAAAGTCGACGATGTCGGACAAATCGCATTATTTTCATAACACACACATGTGTTAAAAAAATGTGTTAAAATAACGTAAGAGGTTGTACGATTGGCGGAGAACCCTAGACGCGTCTGGCAAATTGCGCGTGATTGGCTGTTTGTTGGCCATGAGGTTGGCCTTTGACTTTTATTTTCTCCATTCATCAAAATTGAGACAAAGTTGTCGGCTAACATCTCGTGCATAAGACTCTCTCCCTACTTGAGCGTTATTTGTCAGTTTTCGTGCTCGTTATGTAATATACTATTTACTTTACCCTCTTTATCTATACAAATTGCTTGAACACACATTTAATTTTTCAACTTGAATTTAATAATTAAGGTGAAATCCTAAAATCCATCATGTGTTTTTAAATATATTATTTTAATTAAAGTAATTAGAAATTTTAATGAATTGAACCCGTAACGAAGCTGTTTGAGGAAATTAATTTTACTCATATTGCTGAATTATCTGAATACTGGTGTTTGTTACTATGCACGAGAATATTTTCAGTGTGCTACAATATAGGTCAGTTTACATTACCAATTTATTATTAATTTAACTACAAACATTGCTTTTCTGTAGAAACTGCATTTTCTAATTGATTTTTTAGATTTCTTTTGAATTAAAAATTAAAATTTTTAATGAGATGAGAAGAAACAGATTTAAAAATTGAGATTTTCTTGGAGAAGTTGTGTTTACGAATGTGGATCTTCTTTGAGTTGTTTTTGTGTAAATTAAAAAGTGTGGCCATAATTGTGCAAAAGTTTTATCTGCAGGTATATCGGTAATTTATGTGACCCTTTGTTCATGGAGGCGTCGTTTGTAGCTGTGTCTCAGTGGTGGAATTCTCAACGGATCATAGGGATTTAACGTTTGTTTTAGTTATATCTGTAAAAGTTGCATGCATGGAACACCTTTAGAATCTTTTAGCTTTCATAAATATCAATCGCGGTTATGTGTTATCGAAGTCGGCTAATGCCTGTATTAGAGTCACGTAGTAAAAGTTGGATGAAATGTTCTGTTTCGATTTGGGACTACTGCAAATCCCTCACAATCTTAGAGATCTCTTGCAATCCAATATGGGAACCGTTGATCCCCGAGTTGAACAAAGCCAATATCTGCGCTCCCCCATTCTATTTATTCAAACACCAGAGGTGCGAAGTTTTTTGTTGAACGGCTATTTTGTAAACAAATTACCGTTCAGATAAAAGTTTTAACGCAAATCCCTTTATCGCGGCCAATGAATAATGCAGCGCACTTACACCAGATACAAAAGCTCGGCCGTCTTCAGCGTCCATCAATCATAGCCTCGCCCCGCCTCATTTATAATTCTAATTTCACCTACTAATAAATGATTCAATTAGTTTTTGTCTTTTCTAAACCAAAGCGGCGATTTGTTAACAACGAACCCTTTAAGACACACCCGTCAACTATTGTGATTTTATGCAAAACATTTACATTGTCGGCACGTGATCTAGTACTCAGTGATTTACCCAATTTTATTAACGTAACAAATGAACGCCTGAATTGCTAACAAATTGTGCTTTCCCGTTGGTAAAGTGCGTTTGAATCTTTCAGTTGCAAAAATCAAAATTTGAATATACAGGCTGGATTATGAAAAACGTCCCAAGCCAGAACTATATTATCTTTAAAGATATTTCAATACTTCTTAGAACAAAATTGAACATTTTTTTTCATCTAAATATTTTTTGGGATAGATGCTTAATCTATGCTACTTTCTGTTTCACCGGAAGTGACATCAATTACAGTTTTCTAAATACATGCACACACCTTGTAGTCTGTATATTTTATGATTTTTGAATTGCTCATTAAATTGTCTTTCATCAAGTTTAGGAAAGAATAGAACATTTTTATTCATTTTATCTAAGACAAACAAACGATTGATAACAGAAAACTGTGCAACTTTGATCAAAGAAGTAGGTATTGTAGGTAACGCCTTTAAAAGTAATGTAGTAAGTAGGGCGTTTTTTATAATCCAGCCTATACTTTTGTCCTAAAATGGAATATTTGCACCTGTTGACATTTGTAACAATAAAAACGGAATACCGTATATACAGAGTGCGTCAAAACTCGCGCCCCAGAGAAAAATGCCATATAAGGTAAGATACCAGGAATATGGAAAAAATTCTACCTATAAAAATTTCGAAGCTTAAAAAATAAATGAGAGCACTTTGACTCTATTTATTTCTGTTGAAAAAATAATTTTCCAAGTTTTTTTACTACAGGCTATTAGAAGAGGAAACAAGGAAGCTGTATCCTCAATGGCAACTCTGTTTAATGTTATTGTGGCTTTTATTGGCCAAATGTTTGTACCTTTATTAAATAATTATAAAAAAAAACATGTACAAGATTATTAGTATCATTAATTAAACATAAAAAATGTCAAATGTCAAAAAATGAATGTCAAAATTTTTTGACAGATAGAATTTTTTAAACATTTGTGTCATGTTCCTGGAATCTTACCTTACTTGAAAATTTTCTCTGGGACGCGAGTTCTGGCGCACCCTGTATGTATAATTAATAATACAAAATAAATATACCATAATTCATAAAAATTATGAAATCGTAAATATAAAGTTTTGAAAAAAATCCGGATAGGTGAATTTTATAATTTTTTTTCTATAGCACATGTTAAACTATTTCTTTATCAACTCTTTTGAGTAGATAAAGTAGCACTTTAACCGCAAGGGTAGATAAAGTAACACTTTAACAGCAAGGGTAGATAAAATGTTTTAACTTATTTTATTTATATCCACGAGGTGGAATAAAGCGTCCGATTTACACTCAAATGAGTTGACAAGTTTATTCTTCGAATTAGACTTAACAAAGCTTACTTAAACTTGCTTGAAATCTGTTAAAAATAATCTGATGTTTCGTATTGAGAAATGCCAAAAATTGTAATTTTTTTTGATATTTAATTTTTTCTCTTAAACTTTAAGTCTCGCTATAGAAAAAAATGTTGTATTGTACACGATGATAAAGATTGTTTATCTACTCCTGAAGTAAGTCCACTCGTGACTTTGTCACTCGTAAACTTAACCTTTTCATTCGCAGATTAACAATCTCTTTATCGTCTTGTATAATAAATAACAATTGTTCTATAGCAGATGTTAAACTATTTCTTTATCAACTCTTCTGAGTAGATAAAGTAGCCTTTGACAGCAAGGGTAAATAAAATGTTTTAGTAGTCCATAGTAAAGGAGCAACACAATTGCGATTTTTGTGCCAAAAATTCTTTAGATCAATATAGAAAAAAACGATCCTATAGACTTATATGCGAGTCACATACAGGGAGTCAATTTTAAAACTTGCAATCGGCAATATCTCTAGAACTGAAATGCGAAGTGATCCAGGATGACTGAGTCTGTTGGCAACAGATTTGAAAGTATTTTTGTTAATAATTTGAAACACTGCAACCGGATACCGTTTTGCTTGACAAATACTTGCGTACAACCCCACAAGATTGTTGAATTGTTCATAATCAAAAGCGTACTCTAATGGTAAGCTTTAAAAATTAGGGTCAGGATTGCCAACATATTCAGTCATTGTGGATCACTTTGTAATACCGTGGGATTAAACAAAAAATAAATTAGAGTAGGCGGTAATTAAAGTCCTTGAGATGGCAATCCTGATTTTTGACATCAAATGTCAACGGAAACTTTGACAAATTTGTGTTTTAGTCCCTTTGAGTGAAATAATGTTCACTTTAGAGCAGAAAATTTTTATTGCTGTACAAGAGGAAAGCGGTGGATGGTCATTTTCACTTTCAGTTTATGTGGAAAATTTCAAGCCCAGATTCCCAGCCAATGTGTTGCCAACTGTAGAATTTAATCGACGCCTACTCTAATTTATTTTTTATTTGATCGCACGGTATACAACATGATTCACGAGGAATAATGAGCCTGATCAAATTCTCGATGCAACCACCATTACTCTTCACAAGTTATTTTGCGACAACTGTAATGTTGGTTGCATCGAAAATTTGATCAGGCTCATTATTCCTTGTGAATCACCCTGTATTATGATACGAGTTTTATAAGAGGCATTTTGTCGTACGCACGGGTTTAGGCGTAAGTGCGACAAAATGCCTTATAAACGAGATATCATACCGTATTTATTCTACTTTGCACTTTTTTAAACAAAAAAATTAAAATTTCGGAATGTAGGGAATTTTGCGACAGTTGACAACATTGCTAGGTGCCATTATTTTATTCGTAAAAATGAATTTCGAAGGTGTCGAAGACGTTTTGCAATGTACGCCTCTAGAAATACCTTGGCCGCAAATACGATGAACAATTTACTCCCTGTGAGATCACGCCAATATTGTTCAGTAAATTGACGGCAAAACCTACCTAACCACAAAAGTCTCAAGAGTAACAGTAAGTACCAATTATTTTACTTTGTCCTTGGGCTTTAGTACGAACGCAAAGTAGAAAAAAGTTATTGAAAATTACTCAAAACCCTTTCGGTGGTTCCTAGGGGGAATCAAAATGACATGGTAAGTAACGCACCTCCACCCACCTTTGAAACCACAGCCTCCCCAAGTTGAAATTTTTAAATGGCACAACCCTACTTGTGATACATCATTGGAAAGCTCATAACAAGCCCAAAAGTCATACAATAGCCTATTTGGTAAAGCCAATTTCTAATTATTCAAAACGAAGACTTTAAATTTTTATTTTTTTTATTATATTTAAGGGAGGGTGGAGGTGAGTCACTTACCATGTCATTTTTGAGTGATTTTCAATAACTTTTTCAACTGCAGATATTGCCGATTGCAACTTTTAAAATTGACACACTGTACATACCAGGTGAATAAAAAGTATGGAACCAAACGTTTTTTGCTTAAACTATTTATTTTTTGAAAAAACTAATTGATGAGCGCTAAAGTACTATAAAAATGTGATGATTTAACAAGAATAAAATTTTTCGAAATTTCCTTTTATTTATGAGTTCTACAAAAAAAACAGGGGCGCGCTGGTCAGGGGTGCCGGGGTGCCACAGCACCCCGGGCCCTCGAGTCTTACGGGCCCCCAAATATGGTAGGCTTATTATGTCAAGAGCTCATTGAAATAATATCAATAATTTTAAATTTGTAAATAAACTTTCCACAATGCATAGAGCTAATCCATGAAGTGCTGAACCGCGATTTTCGCAGAAGATAAGTGTGTTTAGTTTGAAGGAATTAAAAAATGCCATCATAACAAATAAAACTATAATTTCTATAATTTCAATGATTTTAGCTCAATTTTGTTTATAAGGTCTTACACGTAGGTATGTAAGAAAAATTCTGCGTGGATTTATACAAGTGATTCAAAAATTTGTGTCATAATTTTAATCACGAATATTCTTCTACAAATGAGCATAGATACCACAGTATTTATTAATCCAACTCATCAAGCAATAGAAAAATTACAGCTTTTATAATCATCAAGAAATAAACAAATGTTCCGTTGGATTTAATGAAATTTACATTAAATATGACAGCATTGACAGCGATGTCATTCGTAATGGATTGTTTCCAAGGTACGCTCAAAATTTATAAATTCTGATTTTGCAGCACGGTGTAGAATTTAGTTTAAACTCAAATAACTCGAGAACGGAACATTTTGGCGATATGAAACTACCTTTTTTATAAAAAAAATTATTGGGCTGTATCAAAAACAGAAATTAATAAGCCGAAAAAAAGTTATGATCCCAAAACTGGGAAAACCCATTGCTACCGGAAATGTATAGCTTCTACAAGACTTCCGTTTACACCAAATCAAAGAGTGTCTTTTTGTCCTTTAACATGCAAAATTTAATAATAATCGGGTAAACGGTAACAAAAATATTTCCAGAAAATCATTTTTTCATACCGATTTTTGGAAAGTTGTAATTTTTCTATTTTTTGACGTGGTCAATAAATACTGTACTATCTATTCTCAATTGTAGAGGGGTTTTCGTAATTAAAATTATGCCACACATTTTTTAATTAACCGATATAAAATATCGTTTTTACTTATATTAATTTAATTTTAATTATTTTTTTTAATTATTAGTGGGCATAAATAATAGAAAAATCTAAATATAAGTATAAATTTGGTGCACAGAAACGAAAAGAAAAACAAAAATTAAAATTACAAGCAGCCTCTGAAGACGTTCATCTAAAAATTTTATTTTCGTTTATTAAACCATCATGATTTCAACTGACGTCACAATCTCAATAGAGGAAACAAACTCCTTCAAAAAAATTACTACATTAAGTGACAAGTAGTTTTTCTACATATTTTTGTTGTATTGTATATTGGGCCCTCATTTCAACTTAGCACTCCATATAAAAATTTGCCAGTCCGCCCCTGAAAAAAAATATTTTTTTTAAATGGCAACCCACTATAAAATCATTTTTCTCATAAAAGCTATACTTTAAGGATTACAACTATCTGTTTTATTTTAATTTTTTCAAAAAAAAATTTTCACATAAATTGCAATTTTGACAAAAAAAAATCGCATAACTCAAAAACAAAACAAAATTTCGTTCTGAAATTACGATCACATTTTTTATATTACTTTAATTTATATTAATTATTATTTTCCGGAGGCAAATGATTAAAAATAAAACCGCTTGGTTCCATACTTTATATTCACCCTGTATATAAAAGGTGCTAATCGATTTTCTGACGCAACCCAAAATACATTCTCAGATACCACTATACTTTATTTGTAAGTAAAACTGTTAAAATAGATTTGTAAAACTACCACTTTTTTTTCATTTTTGTTTGTTTTGTCTGGATCATCGCCGTCTCCATAGAAATAATCCTTTTCTCGCCTGGGCATTTTTTGAGTTCAAGTGATTCCCGTTGGCGCTTTAATCTGGGGAAAATTTTTGACAAATCCAGTTTTTTAGCGTAAAGGGTTCAATCTCATAATATCAATTCTCCCTGGCGTATCTAGTTTTGTTGTATCCTTCCTTCTCAGCATTTATTAATTGCGTTATTTTTCGTTAATAATTAAAAATCATTCAGTTTTTCCTTAGTAACCCCCGTAACTAAGAAAAAATTGGAATCACTGCTCCAATGCATTTTTTACGAAATGCCCAGGCGGGATATTGATACATTTGATTAAGGAGGCGGTGGTCTGGATTAACCGAATGTTTGGATTACCGAGGTCTGAATTAGCGAGACTCCACAGTACCTCGATAATTTTGTTATGTAACCTAAAAAAATTGTTAAGAAACAGATGTAAACTTATATCATACGACTAAATTTTTTTGTGAAACTTCAAACTCATTATTTTTGTTACTTCAAATTATGGGTCTGCAGACCACAGGTTAACAATAATATGCATATTATAAATAAAATGTGAATAATTTAAAACTTGGACCTCAAAAATACTGTTTTATTTATTTCAAATAAATACGTTACAAATTTTAGATGGCTGTAATTTGTGGGAGCAGTTATTTGATGATTTATGATATTTTCTCGTTGAAATAAATTGGGTTCGAGTGGTTTTTAAAATTTTCGCCGATCAGCAAGAAGCCTAGAAGTTGATTAAAATTCAATTAAAAAAGTGAAATTAAAACGTAATTAGTGACAAATGGAATGTTGTGACGAGTCTGCATTTTCAGTCAGCGCCTCACCAGTCCTGTCTATTAATTTAAATGTGTGTCACATAGTGGAAATTAGTCGTGGAAATTCCCAGCCTCATAGCTCATCTCGACGGCAGTAAAATTGAATTACCCAAATGGGTATAAAGTTTAAGGTTAATTAAACATTAACCATAGTTAGTAGGTAAAGGGCTACCTTGTTGTATGACTAAGTGGGGTGTTCCCCATCAACAAGTGGTTCCCGGTTGATTAGCAGTCTTGTGTAGGTATTAGGTGTGTATTTTAATTGGCCTGACAACGACGTCTTGACTTGAAAAAATCGCCGAATCTTAATGCTCATCGCCGGTTCTTTTCTCGCCTGTCCGTATCTTGTCCGTCTGAGTATTAACTCTGACATGCTGTAATTGCTTTCCATTGGATCATTCAGACAACTGAGTTAGCATTTCGTGCCCGGACCTCTGATAAATCTTTTATCATGTTAGACGACGCGCCCGTGATTACGTAGAAAATAAAACAAACATTATTTGTACTTAATGATTATTTGGGAAGCTACCTAACCACCTAACGCCTTATCACTTCGCCATTTCCTCCACACGCTACATAATTCATGCACCTTAAGCTCTTCGTAATAAGCTAAGTGCACGCCACGTTCATACGCGCTTCATTTCCAATAAGTGCAATCGCTGCAAGATGAAACACTTCAATCTATAGCATTTGCTCTAAACCATCTCAAAAGAAGGATAAAAGAAAAATAATCTCTATTTTTGAGTAGTGTCGGATCGTGTTTAGTGAGAGTGCTTTTACGTCTAGAAAACAATATTCAAATGTTTTTGTAACCTAAACTTCATTGATTATTTTTAAATTTTTTCTGAGTTACACTACAGGGTGTTTCACACAACTTTACGAGGCTTATATTAACATATAACAAAATTTATCAAAATGTTTTTTTGTCGATAACTTTTAATAAACTGCAGAATTTTGCAGTTGACATAGTAACGTTCAATAAAAGATTTGGTTTGTTGGAAATTTTTATTAATCAATTTCTCTATCATGATATGTATAAATATAGTCCGTTTTTTTATTATATGCGTGTGGATCAAGTAATATTTTGAAAGACGTACTTATGACTATCTCTTTTTAACAATTGTAAACAGCCTCTCACTTTAACGAATGCGATTAAAGTAACGCAGGGCTAGTGACGTATTTCAATAGAATGTCTTGCCGTCAAGTACCTAGGTCGTTTGTAATTTCATTTTTAATGGGGCAAACTGTTTTGCCAAGGATAAACTTTAATTTTTGACTAGTAAAAATGTCATAAGCTGTCAAATGTCAAAAACAGGCGGAAGTCATGTTGTGTTTTTGATTCACACTTTCCCCACCCAAAGTAATAAACAAATGGACAAATGTATCTAATATTATTGGTTTTACGCTTTTTCAGGGTTTTAAAATTTTTTTTGCATTTGACCCAGCAACGTTTTAGAACTTTTACAAGTTCCTAAGACCTTCGGAGTGTCGTGTGGTTCGATTTTGATACCACCCGAAAATAAATTATTTTTTTAAATATGTGTTACTGTGAAATAATGAAACTTTAACATGACTTTTGGAAAAGTTGTTTTATTTTTTCTAGGTGATAATATTGACAAAATGCATGGACGTAGAGTTGATTCTTGCAATCTGCCATTTTAGCATTTTGCGCTGAAAATGGAAACGGCCAGAGCGCGGGCACAATGCAATATTCAAGATCTTCTGTTTGAACTAAGGAAAATAAATTGTCTGGCTTGTATAATAGATGAGGGAAGTTCACAGGCCAAAATGATGGCGTGCCACAGTGAAATCTCGATTCGTGCCGTGGTCGTGTATACTTGTTGAAGGTATATTCTAAGTCGTTCTTTGTAAACGTTTTGTCCGTCTTTTTATTACTGTAATTACTCGAGAAGTTTCTATTTTCATGAAAAATTCTATTTTAACAAACTAAACGCATTAACATTATTAATTATCCAGAAGGATTTTCTTTTACATAATTATTTAACATGTTTTAAAAATAGGTTGAATAAATTGTTATGACAGATATACGGTGTAGAATTTAAATTTACAAGGGTTGCTGATAATCATCCATAAGCCATGTTTATTGTTTGCGTGATGTCTATAAGTGTTTATATTGCTACAATTTTTCCAGTTTTGTTGTTGCACACTCTTTACGTTTTTGTTTATTAAATTATTGTGTTTTTAGTGTTAACGGAATTTTTAATCCCATATTCCATCATTTTCACGCAAACTGATGAGAGCAATATTTTTCGGTTGACGAACAAAAATGGAAAGTATTTTTAGCCGAAGGGTTTTCCAGTTTAGGTTTATTGAACATGCTTTGTTCCAATTGCGCGGGCATTGTTTTTATTGCTATGATAAAAAGTTCGTGAAGCGAGTATGCTTTTATAAGTGGTGACGTCAATTAACGTAAAGCTTTATCCTCAAAAACCACCATTAAAATGCTGTGTTTGTGATGTATCATTGCTTTTTAACTAAATTTACTACGACGTAATACCGTGAAAAGAATTTTATAAAAATTGAACACATGGATTAGCTAAAAAAATAATTAATTTAGATAGGTACTGTTTGGAATCATTTAACAAGCAGGTTTTTATTAAAGGCACAAAATAATTAAAATTTGCTTTAATCACAAATATTTAACTGATCTCTCAAGCAATTTGCAGCTTTGTGGGCGTAAACTTCAAACAAAGAAAAGCTTCAAAAAGCAAAGTTAATTTCAAGTGATTTTGGCTTTAAAAATAATAAAATAACTATTGAAACTGACAAGATCTGCTATTGTCAATATAATTTTGCTTTGCTATGCATTGTGCGAAAATACTTGAGTTACAGAATTAAAGGAGAAAATTGTGGTAACGGGACGAAGCGATAGAGTAGTTTTTTCAAGAAATTGATGTTTGCTGTTGTTGCAGATACAAGCAATGCTTTACAATATTTACATGTTGGCCTCTGGTCTTTTGTAGAGATTTGTTTGCAAGGGTAGCGTGTAAGCAATTACTCTGAAACGTTCTAGGGCAAAGAAGCAGTAAACGTCACCTTTAAAAATACCTATTGTGTGTTGAATTTGTTGTTGAAGCGTTGATAGTTTTTAGTAGTTTTTTTTTTGTTGGCCGTTTTCCAAAGCCAGACAAATGTTTAGCAAAGCCATCGGGATTGCTCGTTGGAAACTAGTATCCGTTTCTGAATCTGAATTGGGCTTAACTATTATTTTAAAAGGAAGCGGGAGTGACATCGACAAGACGTTCGTGAGCTCCCCTCGAGGCAGCCCTGCGTTACCTTTCCGTCCACGTCGCGATTCTATTGTTGTGAAACGTGTGTCGTTGCGGATTTTCACGTTGTGACAGCTGGCTGCGTGCCCTCGGGGACGGCATGATTTGTGGCGGTCGTTGACGGATGACAATATCCGGACGGTCGTGTTGATGAATCGCGTGACAGTCAACCGCCGCCGCCGACCGGTTAATAGCACGCAGAGGTGGTCGAGAGGCCGGGATATGATTCGATTACGGCGATCATGGCGGCGATTTTTGATAAATTCCGGGTCCCCGGAGATATACTCGGATAAGAAATATAGGCAATAGTTTCGCAGATAGGGGTAATAAATCTCGGAATTCGATCTTGAGAAAACCATAAATTGCACCTGCGATCGGGAATAACGCTAACCGGTTCACTAGCATCAGGATGCAAAGCAGAATCGGTCTGTTTCAGTACTTGCATCCAAATAGAAAACAGATCCGCCGATAATTCAGTACAATGTATTTATTTATCGCTTTCATATTTCAGCCCTATCTCATATAAAACTTAACCGAGCAAGACGTACGACCGCGTCAAGATCTATGAGACCGATGCACACCAACGCCTCACACAAACCATCCTTCATAACCGCTTCCGACTTCTTCACGACAAACCAAAATGCTATGAACGCGACGTGATGGTTACCAACGCACCTAACTGACACTTACCGACGCTTACCACATATTGCTTCTTTTGACAAAATTAAATACACTATTTTTTGTTTAAAATTAATCAAAACTTGGTTGCATTTGTACCTACTTTAGTGTATTTTACGCAACAGTAAAACAATCTTTGTAAGCACACCAGGCTACTGTATTTATTCACAAGTCATGTCCCACTTCACATTCGCAAGTGAGTTCGAATTGAAATCAAATCATTAAATATTTCAGATGAAATGCGGAACTCGTTTTCCTATGAGCCGAAGAAAATTAAAGTGGCCAAATGTTAGGCCCTTCAGTACATTTCTCCGCTGTAGATGTGAAATAAGTGCGAACGTGCTGAAACGTTTAAGGTATTTGTTATGTTTCAGGAACGTGTGCTGCACAGTTTATAACGTGGAATGAACACGTCGTATTTCTTATTAGATGGAGTTTTATATAAAGTGACATTATCGGAAGCGGCATCAGAACAAGCTAACTTTTTACATCGAATTTAATCGATAATTTAAAATAAAATTTTCGGCGACAAGCACCGCCAGAAAGTTTCTTATTTTTTTAATTACGGGATTACCTGAGGAAATTTCTCAACTTTTTATCAAACAATTTTATGCTGAATTAATTAAAATTTGTATTTGAAATCTATTTATTATAACAACTTAATAACAGATCTTTATTACTTAATTGTAAATATACATATACCATGCCGTACAGCCCAAAGATTCAACATTACAACTTTTGCGGTTTATAACGAAATCATTTTTAAAATTATGGACAATTTATAAACAAACAGTCTTACACAGTAGAAACACAACCTTTACCATTTGCAAATAAATGAATATTCTTTGTCATATTTAATTTATCACATCTTTCCAAATCGACGAAGGCAATTGGATAATGAAGTTACAGAAGGCGTGTGCGTTATTATGTGGCAAAGTTACGCCAGTCGTTCTTGTGTGTGCACTTTCCATACAAATTTCCAGTAACTTTACAAAGCGAACGCCACAAACGCGGCCATGAAATATTAATTGTAATAATTGATACAGCTGCGGAAAATCTCTCGTGTAGTTGAAAGCTAAACGCTCGTGAAAATATGTTAAAGATTTGTTTGTGCTAGTATAGTGTTTGTTTTCCATTCTATAACAACTCCTTTGTATTAAAACGGAGCAACAGAGGAATTGCCCCTAGCAATAATTAAAGGTTTGTGATAATTACGAACGCTTCAACATCCTCCAGCTCTACGTGCTGCATAAAGGCAATTACAAAAATGCTCCTACTGATCCTTTACACACATTACTTCGCTATCGTCATAAAATATAGACTGCGTCGTTACGCACCACCAGAAACGAACCTACCATAATTATAACAGATCTGGAAAGTATATAGCTGTGTCAGGTCTTAAATTGTTCTAGTTCTGTAAGATCGCGACGATAACAATTCTACAACAGCAGTAATTAAAAACTGATTGATTGTAAGTCGATTGTTCCCTACCAATCGCACAATAAAATCACTCGCTTAACTAAAATACCCACTTGACCGACGTGCCACCATCAATCGACTATGAACATGCAACAGATTCCAACACCACCAGTATTAATCTTTCCATAACTGAGTGGGATTTCGACTTTAACCATAAATAACACAACAAAGCGTGACGTGATCTGTTTATAGCCAAGTCACCCTTTGTTATGTGCAATGAAAAAGCAAAACCACACGCCAAAGCACGTTGTAATTATCGCTGTATTTTTCACAATTTTGAAGACAGTTTTAATAAAACAAAAAGATGAGTGAACACGGTTACTGATGATTTGAAGCGCAGCTTAGTAAATACTACCGGATCACTTTGTCGTTATTTTCCAAACAATAATTATAATTTGTTAATTGATTAAAGTAATTAATTGCAGGAAAAACTTCAAAAAGTCATACTGAGCAAAACCATCACCTACAGTTAGAAACACGGTTATTTCATCAAAACTTTTCAACGACCGACATTATGAAACAGACACATTTTAATTATAAATTTAAAGGTTATGCTTTTAACTTTAATCTACCCTTATTTAAAAGGACTTCTAATGGCCGAATATGAAACTGGCCATTAGTTGAATATTTTGGTGGTGAAGTAAAGCTTAATTCTTTTTGAATGTAAGACTATTTAAGTTAATAATTAATTGTCCCTTGCGATAAAATCTTCTAATGCAGTCTATATGAAAACACATTAAAGATTTATATTAAAGTCTTTCAATTAATATCACTGATGCACTTTCATAGTATCCACATAAAAATAACTAAAAAAGCACTTAGCGACATTTTAAAAATGTCCTCTTGAGGTACTGGTTCTGACCCAATTTGTGGCATAATTTTTAAGAAAGAAAGTCAATTTTTTGTGACCCATAAAAGTAATGCGTCTGAAAATTAATACAATATATTATTTTTGTAGAAAGGACAATATATCAGTGACGTTACAAGCGGTTGTTAATTGACCAATCGAATACAGTAATAAAATATATCAAAAGATAAATAGCTACAAATTTCGCTAGTGACCAGAGGTACAAACATATAGAAATACAGACCTCTAACAAATAAATTGGTTCAGAGCAAGCTAACCATGTTGCGGTCATCAGATTTATTACAGTTGAACTGAAACCAAAGCGGAAGATTAATCTGGCTGAAAATTTGTAATAATCATCTGTAGGTATTATATAAGAATATACATCGGCGGATTTGTTCTAATAAGTGGTTTGGAATGTTTTCTGTATTAGGATTCTAATTGTATGATTTGCGTATACAAATAACTATTTTAATAATTTGATTAAATACAATAATAATAATTGTTTACCCAAGGTTCTAATATTTGCTTTTATTTAAATACATTATTAATTTGTCTAAATATTTGCGTGGACTGTAATACGAAGTGATCCAGAAAGACTGAGTCTGTTGTAACAGATCTGAAAATATTTTTGTTAATAATTTGAAACACTGCAATCGGATATGGTTTTGTGTGACAAATACTTGACGTATAACCTCACAAGATTGTTGAATTGTTCTTAATCAAAAGCGTACTCTAATGTAAGCTTTAAAAATTAGGGTCAGGATTGCTAACATATTCAGTCATTGTGGATCACTTTGTAGTTTGATAGAAGGGTTGTTAATACTAGCGATAGGAAAGTGATGATTGGCGAGCTTGTCACCTCCTTTAGCCAGTAAATTCTGTTACTTTTGCATGTATCGTTGAAAGTTTTATTTGTTTCTTATTTGTAAATAACTATTATAAATATTAAAAATTCTAGAAATACTGTCGTTTGAAAAAAATAACTCTGACCTTTGAAAAATTATCAGCTTTAGACGTATAACTAGCTAGCCAGTAAAATACATATGTCACTTGACTGGCTAGCCAGTTATGAAACATTTTCAAAATAAATACAGTGACTTGATAAGTTGACGTTACAAGTGAGAAACAAATAATAGTTATTTTCTTCGTTCCATGTTGTTATGGTATAAATAACATTCAACTATTTACAATCGTTAAGCTGTCAATATTATCCTAGTATCTATCCATGCTATGGTTTCTTAGATTGGTGAATTCAGTCTATCTATTTAATTTAGCGTCCATCAAAATTTTAAAAGTTAGCGGTTGGTTTTTCTGATAGAAAAAGATGAAATATTGACGGTGACATCGTTCAAAGTGCTTGCGTATAATTGTGATTTTTAGATTTTTATTCAGTTATTGTGTACAAATGTGTGGCTGTGTGTACATATCTGACGAATTCGGAAAAATATTTTTTCTATTTCGGTGTTAGAATAAGTCTATTCCAGCACCCAAGACACGTCATTTGAGTGCTGGAATAAGTCGTTGGCGTTAATTTAATTTTAGTGACGGACTTTCTTCACAATTCATTTTTAAATGTGAAAATAAGAATTATTTCAATTTTTTGCCCGCCTAAAATTATTCCACATAAATGTCGCCAACCGTCGCAAAATTCTAGAAAAGAAAAAATTAAAATTTTCGTTTTTTAATTTATAAAATGATATAAAGCGACAAAATAGAAAAAAATAGTATAAAGCACTTGTTGCAGAAGGTACTTCAAGCACTCATTTTTTTTTCAAATTTGTTCTTCTGCAACTTGTACTTTAATACACTATTTTCCGCTTGAGCACTTTGTTTTAGTGCGAATGCGGGAAAATTCTGTCCGAAAGAGTTAGGTACAAGGTTTTCGTAACGAATAACTCAAAATTATTTAAAAAAAAAAGATAACTTAGTCATATACTGTTTGGTGAGTTGATAGCCCTGTCCGTTACTATGGTTTTATGCAAACAAAATTTGAAACAATAGCGCCATTTTCTTTTGTAATTTTTCAAGTATATTTCTGTGAAAATGAGTTCTGATGAAATTTTGATGGAGCCAAAAATTAAAATGCAGCAACCAACGCAAAACTTGGCTTGCTGCCTCAAGAAAGCCGATCAAGGTATGAAAAAACGTACCAAAATACCAACCGAACAACGTGATTTCCCCTAATTTTTGTTGCAAAGTAAAAACACTACTGTGCGGGAAAAACGTTTTTCCATGGATCGTGAATAAATGGAAAAATTCTGTTTCTAAGCAATGAGTACAAAAATGAATTTTTACTAACAATTTGTGAATCTTGATGATGAGAATGTGGACATTGATGGAAAAAATATGGAGATTTGTTCTGGCCGGCATCCTTGTGACAAGAACTCGACAATCCTGACTGTTTTTATGCTTCCCACTCGAACATAATTGTTCTAATATAATCCATATAAGTACGAAACCACCTATGTTAACTATTTTGATTCAATATCTTTAATAAATCACTTTAAAAAAAATAAGCTTTTATTTTTTTTTTGTTTTATCTCTGTTAAGATATCTTCTTCTACTAAATACTCAGTTAACATTATTTATACCATTTAAAAAAAAGGCAGATTTTGCTCTATAGTTCAGCTTCCAAACTACAGAGGCGCTGCTAAATGTACGTTCAAAA
Organism: Tribolium madens; assembly: GCF_015345945.1. NCBI lineage: Eukaryota > Metazoa > Arthropoda > Insecta > Coleoptera > Tenebrionidae > Tribolium > Tribolium madens. The sequence goes on from NW_025401006.1 coordinate 3,368,790, forward strand.
GGTTGTAAATGATTACGCCATCTATATACCCTATATAAAGTATTCATCTAATTCATCTATGTATGGTAGAATTCTTTTAATTTTACCCGAATGTCATAAAACTTTGTTTTCTCTCTCGCTCTTTAAGTAAGTAGGTAGGAGCAAGTAAGATAAACGTTATGCCCCTCTCTGGTCCCACCAGTGGTGTTTTGTCTTTCTCGCACTTAGGTCGTTTAAAAGAGACAGAAAACTTTAGCACGCCTATCTACTTCACTCAACCAAAACGTAACAGTGATTCTCAATAGGTTAAAAAATGCAGCAAGAGAAATTGACAATTAATGAATGGATGTTTAATAAAATAAACAGACTGTTAACATTTTGTTTTGCTTGAAAACATACAAGACTTATTAATTTATTAAAAAAGTAATAAAATAATAACAAATTTTAGCTTAGTGGCGTCTCATAGTTTGAGAACGACTGGTGGTCCCTCCTATTTTCAGCTACGCTTGACCGTTTGCATTTTGTCTCACTCATTCGCATAGTAACAACAAAGACAAAACTATTAGCGCATGGGATTGTGTTATTTGACACAGTTTTACGATAAACGGGAAAAATTAAAAGAATATTACTACAGGGCGATTCAGGTAAGATAATGAGCCTGACGATCTGGCGATGCAACCCAAAAAACAAATTTCATTTAGGCCTTTGATTCAATTTCAATTAGGATTTGCAAGTTGAATCCAAGTTATCATCTTGGTGTCACTCTGACATTAGTGCAGAGAGCGATTATTAGTGCCATTTAGTTCTCGCGGAATGATAGAGAAATTAGAGAAGTCTTTTCAGTGTAAACCCAATACAAAATGTATGAAACAATGAAACATTAAAGGTAGGCAAACAGTTTTTTTTTAAATCATAAATTGCATGTCAAAGCACTATCAGAGCAACATAAGATAACTTGGATTGCAAATGCAAATCGTAATTAAAATTAGATCAAAACGTAAATGAAATCTGTTTTTTGGGTTGCATCGCCAGATCGTCAGGCTCATTATCTTATCTGAATCGCCCTGTATATGTATATGTCGTCGTGATTGGGCGTAATGCGTCATTCCGCGGAAAGCCTAGTCATTGGCCGTACTGCCGGCAGAAGCTGTAATCAAATGAATATTCCTTTGTTTGACTGAAATTTTACGTCATTTCAGGGATTGCCCACTTAATTCTCGTCAAACAAAGTAACCGGTTAAACCATTACATGTTACAGCGTTTGACGGAAGTGTATTTAGTCAAACAAACTACTGGCAAAAAAACTCGTAGACAATATCATTTATTGTCCCTGTATGATAGGATGGAGTTAGGAAATAAATAAATCATCATTAAAAAAATGTCAGAAAATAATGATAACATTATTTATATCACGCCGTACGAAGACTTGTTTGAAATATTGTATTCTACGCATATTGCAGTAGGGCATGGTTGTAGAGATAAAATGGTCTTTGCTTTGAAACTCAAATATCAAATATCACGTCCTGTTGTTGAGATATTTTTGCAGTGCTGCGAAGTTTGTCACAAAAAAAAAGTTAACAAACATGCAAATCTTGTAACCAAGCCGATTGTTTCAAAAGAATTTTGCTGTTGGGGCCAAATCGATTTGATAGATTACCAGTCATGTCAGGATAAAGACTACAAGTGGTTACTGAATTATCAGGACCGTTTAACAAAATTTATCTGTTTACGCCCATTAAAATCAAAACAAGCTGTTGAAGTAGCATCAGAACTGCTCAAAATTTTTCTCGAATTTATTGGGGCACCAGCTATACTACAGAGCGACAACGGCCGCGAATTTGTAAATAGTACAATTAAAGAATTAGCGAAACTATAGCCTGATTTGAAAATCGTTCATGGAAGACCACGACATCCACAGTCGCAAGGCAGCGTGGAAAGATGTAACCAAGATGTTGAAAATATGCTGCGGGCGTGGATGTTAGATAAAAAGTCAACAAACTCATCACTCGGTTGCTATTTCGTGCAGTTTTAAAAAATATTTCACATCATAGAATTATTGGTCGCACCCAGTAAAAATCAAAAGAATGCATCATGTGTATTGTGTTCTCTACAAACCTCCATACTGAGTAACAGAAATGAATGCCATTCAGGACAGAAAAGAGCAGCTGATAAAATGTTGTCAAGTACTGCTAAAAAACTGCCACCATTAAAAATTGGCGACTGTGTGCTGTTGTCAGTTGAAAAAATTGATCGTGGTCCAAGCGACATGCAGAATTTAATATGTGTTATTGTAGATTATAAAAATGGAGTATATCAATTAGGATCTTCCATAGGTAAAATTAAGGGATGGTATAATCGTGCAGATATTGTTGCAGCAGACAGTCAGTTTTTAAATATAGAAAATGTGCCTGATAAATATATTTCTGTCCGAGAAGCTGTATCTGGAGTCTCATTGTGTGATGGACAAGGGTATTTAAAGTGCTCTTGCAAGCCATCCAAAATACAGTGCCAAACAAATCGCTGTGTGTGTTTAAAAAAAAGTGATGTGCAATTCTAGATGCCACGTGTTTAAATAAATAACAATCTAAATACATGTACATATACCTAATATGTTATTGTTACCTACCTACAATTGTTAGAGTTAACATTTTGAATTACGTTATGTTTAAAGAATATATTTTTATTTTTGTTTAATTTACCTGAACGCAGAAATATATTTTTATCTGTTGTTTATGTCATGTACTTAACGTTTTTTGTATGATTTTATAATATTATATATTTACATTATTCCAAATAAACGAGACAAATATTTTGCTAAAATAAAAATCTTTTGTTTTCTTGGCTTTTCTTTTCTTCTACCAAAAATCTACGTTTCTACAGAAAGTATAAAACATTTTAAGACTTTTCAGCAAATGACTAAATACACTTTCGTCAAACGCTGTAACATGTAATGGTTCAACCGGTTACTTTGTTTGACGAGAATTAAGTAGGCAATCCCTGAAATGACGTAAAAATTCAGTCAAACAAAGGAATATTCATTTGATTACAAGCTTCTGCCGGCAGTACGGCCAATGACTAGGCTTTCCGCGGAATGACGCATTACGTCCAATGACTACGACATATACACATCTATCACATGGAATTCTCTAGAGGTTTTAACAGGGTCTCAAACAACTTACTTGGTCTTTATGGTCTTCTTAACAGCCTTGAATGCGTTATAGTATATCGATTGAAGACAATTGTTGTCTGAGATCGGTAAGTCTTTAACGTTCGTGATGCTTAGGACATTTTTTACGCCATTGATTTTTGTTAGTTTTTTAATAAAATAAACACTTTGGCGTTCTAGAACATTTTTGAATGCTTACCGACTTTGCAACAATAAACCAAATACCTACGAAGACTTTGGGATAGCAAGGAGTAAATACAACTTACTGTCTTGGCAACAAACGTGATAAACAATCAAATAAAGCTCAATACCACAAAATCGTTATTTACGTATTATTATTAGTGGTTAAGTCAATTTATTTAATACGTAACACAAAACAATAGTTGCATTTATTCGTATCAAAGAGTGACGCTGTCAGGATAGCACGAACGACGTTTTGTCTTTTTGGAGTTCTCCGTCACACCAATCGGGAAGCAATTTGGGTAATGTCGCATTGGTTGTTCTGCGTTACTATCGATAGTATAAGTAGAAGCTTTGAAATGCAACCTGTCTGGTTGTTGACGAGAAAACCATTACTCATAAGTCCCTTAGGATACACCGCTGCTTGTCACTTGTTAGACGACCAATCCTTTGTGACAGATTGGACCTGTAACATATTTTCCTGGGCTGCAGTTCTTCGAAAACTTGATATTTTCTATTCCAGTCGTATGGGACTTGAAAGTGACAATGCACCATTTTCCTCTTTACTAATTCAGCAGGCGGGATAATGTTTTATACACGGGCGACCTGTTTCACCTTCTCTGATGTTTCGTGACTGATACACTCAGCTAATGATGGACGAAACTACTATAGAGAGAGAGAAAGATGATTTTTTGTGACGATGTGACAGGTGGGCGCCGGCAAGATCACAATTTAAAATCAGTTAGTCGATATTGCTATAGCAATAGATTCCTGCAGAAAATCACTACATAGCTTCAGCAAAATAAAAAAATTGCTGCTTGTTAACGGGTTTTTCATCTATTTTTATGGATACCTACCTACTTTAATTTACGAGAATTTTACTGAAAATAAAACAAACTCATTTAATTAAAATTTTAGCACAAAGTAGGTACATAGACATTTATTTTGAAATCAATAATATTTAGGATAAATAAGCTTATTTCCTTGTATCTACAGATAAGTATATAGAAATAAGCAATACCGTACCTACAGGTATGGAAACGAAGCATTATGAAAATAAAACCGCTTTATTGTGTAATGTGTGAGGTAAAAGACTTAAAAAAACGATGTAATTTAAATTTTTATTTTATATCATAAAAATTTTAGTTTAAAAATATGTAATAAGCAGGTAACATTTATTATTATATTATTTATTATGTATGTACAGTTGGTGAACATAAATAACATAAACTAAGACATACAAAATTTGCTCATTATGTATATCAAACTTTAAATTGTCACGATTATTACACAAAATAAAAATAGTCAGTTTAACCCTTTAGTCAAATTAAAAAAATGTTTAACTTAACAGACGTAGAAAAGCAAACAACGCCTTCGAGATGGAGCATCTGAACTTTAACTTGATGTTTCTGACAATATGTCATTAGTATGTCATAATTTTTATAACCTTATTTGTAAAAAGCCAAATTTACCCGATGTATAAACTAGCGTTTTTTTGACTTATGCAATTGTCGTGCTTGTCGCAGTTTTTTATGTCCTGCAACTGTACTTGGTTGCAAAAAAATCGTAAAACAAAAAATGTCAGATTTTTATATGTATCTATAGTTTGAATATGGGCTTAATTATAAAATGTTAAGTTATAACTGACAATTAATCTTTAGTACTCACTATTCATTGAGTTTTGATGTAAGTACTCAACTAATTGATTATCTTGATTTGCATTTAATGATGCGTTCGGCATTTTAAGTGCGGCATTGCAGAAAAAATTATTTGAATGCTACAGATGACAAATTGACAACTAAATTGTCAAGGGCAAAACCTGTTTCATTCTAAAGACAATTCAATTTTCTGTTTTTATTGCAACCAACTGTACATACATAATTTGTACTCAGTAATTATTAGTATTTTATTTCTGTGGAGTTGATATATGTATTTATTTTGATATTTTAAAATCAGAATGAAACAACAAACTTATAGTCACCTCCAACTAAGACGCCAAATTTAATAAAAGCACCCGTTATAGTTTAGCGTAAAATTACAAGTGAAACTCGTATTTGAAAAAAAAATCAACTTAAAAAGCGAATTTTTATAATATTCTGATGATGTGAATTTTGTTTTTCGTTGAAACGTATGTTGTGTTTGGATTTTTGTCATTTATATTTAACGTGCGGCGATCGTGGGAGCGTTCCTGATGGTTCTCATTATCGGCTTGGGCAATTTGGAACCTTAAATGTGCAGTGTTCCGGGCGATTTGTTGTTTATGATTATTTAACGTGGAGCAGGGAGTCAATTGGTTATTTCTATGCAGAAGCTCGCTCGGGGCGGCGGCCATTTACCAGGAAGTATTTTCCGTTTGGGACGGTGGTGATGGATAGGTTTCTCTCCTACGTTCAGGTAATCGTATAATCAGTCGCCCGATTCGTGATCCATGTCCGTTCTTCACGTTTCCCTAAATATTGTATCACGACGACCGGTCTAGCAAGGCGAAATAATTGCACCAGGAACCGTTGTTTATTGCAGTCGATTACGACGGTATCGTACAGCAGTTCCATTTCACGGTCTTACCTTAGCTTGTCGGTGTGCGTTATCCAAACTTCTGTTCTGTATGCAGACCAATCTGTTCCCAGCTGGGGACCGAGGAGCTCATGCATAATAATGAATTACATCCCAGGGGCAAATTAAAATTAAAGGTCTTGCGTCTTCAAAACTTTGCTATTTAGTGCAATGATTTCCTTATGCAGATTTCGTTAGACGCCTATCCGACAAGAAGAACCCTTCTGTCATCAACGCCAGTGATACCGATCGCTTACCGCAGATCGCTTTCGCGAATAATTTCTTTAAGCTTCTGAACTTCTTCAACAGACAACTGAATAAATTGCACGAATTGAGCAGCCACCACTTACGAGCTGTGAGGGAAACACGAGCGAAATGCACTTACAGGCCATTGTTAATTTACAAAAATCCAACTTTCAGTATATTTGATAAACTTTATCTAATTTGCGTGCTCATTTTTGACTAAACCTTTAAATTCCGTACATCATCCGCTTTCAGTGGAAGTAAGGACGGAATATCGATGCGTTGGGCTACTTGTTTGAAGAAGTTTATAGCGTTAGCTAAACTAAAAAGAATGTTTTCTAAATTTCGATAATAATAAGGTGGTATTTACCTTTGCATACAAAGGTTATACGCAAAGACACTTTCGCTTAAAACCATTGATATATCTTAAAATAACAATAAAAAAAGTGTAAATAAGTTTTTCCTACGACCGTATATACGAAACTAGATCAACGCACAATTACATATGCGCGAAAATTGGCAATATCGTACGAGGTCGAAAACCCGTGCGATTTGTTTTCGCACTGTATGTTAGAAATCTAACGCACAATTCACACTCAAATGTTTTATATTTTTTCAATTAATGTATTTTTTTTTTGTATTCATTATAAAAAATAAATCGTTATTCAACGTATTTTTGTATCCATTATAAAAATAAATCGTTATGAAAAAAAAAATGTTTGTAAGAAAAAAATTATTTATGGTCGTAGGAAAAATAGTGTACAAAACTTGCAGGAAAGTGTCTAACGCACTCGCGGTTTTGCCTGCACTCGGCTAACGCCTCGTGCGCAACTTTCCCGCTTGTGCCTTATTTATCACTATGTAATATACCATTTTTTGTTTTTTAAGACGACAAAGTTTAACATTTTTTATATGTAAACTTGGTGGTGCCTAGCCATGTAAATTGAGGGTTTTAATGGAGACAGTAATGATTAAATTGTAAATAATAGTTATTTGTTCTCCGCTGTGCTTAAGAACTCAATTCGCATTCGAGTTCGTGCTCAGGTCACGTTAAAAATTCAGGTAAAAATGTCTCTCTATGTCCGTTTCCAATTCCAGCTTAGTAGCAGATTAGTCTCGGAGTGATCGACGGGGCGTTGTCTATACGACATCAGGTCGTATACAGTTCCATCGTCCAGTTTCTCTCCATTTATTCTATCAACTAAGAGCGCGCCTGAAAGAAAACACATAAAGTTGTTCGAGTGTGACTATTCGTGAGTCGGCCCTTCCTACATTATTAATAACGGCTAGCACCCTTGAGACTAAGTACCGGAGAATCTGTGGCGGCCAGTGGAGACCTAGCGTCGTATTGAGAAATGGCCTGGCAAATTCATGTTACTTGGACTTGACTTGTGGGAATAAGATTACCGTCCGGGCGCAACATCCGCAGACTGCGAGATGTCCTAATTACATCCGGAACTATTAAATAATGCATTTCCTATGTGCCACCGCTGCTAGGTTCCAAATAAAACTCAACTATGTCCGGTGAGGTTTCTCTTATGAATTTAAGAGTACGATAGAAATTAGGCTAATTATTTTCAACATCTGAGTTCTAAAAGGGATCATCTTTCAGCGAACAAATTATGAAACTTGTTCAACACAAAATGAAAAAGTAATTACACGAGCTTATCCAATACATAAACGCCTCTACGCATTTTATATAGAAAAACACATAACCAGAATTGACATTTCTTATTATCGGATTCACACAAAAACAGTTTTTAAATAAACAGTTCTTAACCATATGTCATTTTAATTTACCATCAGAACTCAGTTTGCTGCAGTTTGTTGATTTGCTCAGTTATTTACAAACGGTTAAATTTTAAATAATATCCACAAATTAAATAAATACATATACACTGTGTCAATTTTAAAACTTGCAATCGGCAATTTCTCTCAACTGAAAAAGTTATTAATAATCACTCAAAACCGTTTTGGTGGTTCCTAGGGGGAATTAAAATGACATGATAAGTCACACACCTCCACCCACCCTTGAATATAATAAAAAAAATGAAAATTTAACGTCTTCGTTTTTGAATAATTGGAAAAATGGCTCTACCAAATAAGCTGTTGTATAACATTTTTCAAAAGCGCTTGTTATGGGCTTTCCAACGATGTATCGCAAGTAGGGTCGTGCCATTTAAAATTTTCAACTGAAGGGGGCTGTCGCTTGAAGGGTGGGTGGAGGAGCGTCACTTACCATGCCATTTTAATTCTCCGTAAAAACCACCGAAACGGTTTTGAGTGTTACTCAATAACTTTTTTTTAGTTCTAGAGCTATTGCCGATTGCAAGGTTTTAAAATTGACACCCTGTATTCGTGTATAAATACGAAAAGAATTACATTATTTTAGATTCACATACATTCACAAAATATTGATAATAAATTTTACAGAAAATTATTTGTGACTCTGACATTAGGTATAATTACTTAGTCCAGAGTTTTTCTAAACTAAATATATTTAACCCATTTACTGGTTTTCGTAAATTTCTTAAAATAATTTTAATGGTTTGGTTAATTTACAGGTAATTATAAGCATTCACCCAACTTTCAAATATTGCTATTAACACAAATGTCAGAATGAGCATTTTCTTCTATAGACACTTAAATTTTTACTTCAGTCTTTTCAGTAAAAAACCACTTAACATTTATTCTGGGATAAATTATCCCATTTCCTGTGTCGGGTTAGTGGCTTCACAATCATGAATCCAGCGGTTTACCCTTATCTAAAATTTCTTGGCTATTTGACCGAGATATTATCGGAACAATTTGCCGCAATAAAATATTGATCGCGTCGTTACTGAATTAGTTGGTTATTTTTTTTTGGCAGTGGTAGATATTACAAAAAGTAAAGTTTACATACAAACCAGAGAATAATAAGAGATCCATCCTTTTTCCAGAAGTGCAGAAAATACATAATCTACAAGATCTGACCGGTTTCAAAATAATCCTAACACTTCCAGTGCCGTTAAAAATCAATAAACACCCAAAAAGATCAAAAATTTGATGATCGCTTAGGGACGCGACGGCGACGGACAGTGGAAAATATTTAGATTTTGCACATCTTTAGAAAAATCATTTAGTTTTTTTGTTGAAAGTTGAGTACACTTCAACACAGAAAAAACTTTAATTTATCCAAATTCATCCTTAAAAAATGTATGGTGTTTTCTACAAACGTATCAGCATGTTTAATCCGGTTCTTTGAGAAGTTCCATAAACCTGAGTTCTTACTATTTCCACAAGCTTTAATTTCAGCAGAAGTAACTTCATCCAAACAACCAACATGCAGTTACTGTACAACACCGAGCTTTAGTGCTTTCAGTCTCTTGCTTGATGTAAATTTTAAATTTTTAATGTTTTCATTCCTTAGGCAACTATTTGTTTGTCTTAGCCCGCAACAAACAAATTTAATTTAATTTTTGATACGTAGACGAATGCATTCTCTTTTTGAATGTTACAATTTTTATTAAAACTTTCAGCAAACTAACTCGTATTTAAAGAGAATTTTTCATTTTTATGGAATGTTTTTCGTTCCCCTAGATATGATAATTGAAATTGTTGCAAGGTTGCAGAAAACTTCGAGGTGCGCAAAGCTTTGTTTTCATACTCGGAAAATATCGAAAATGAAATCCAATAAGCTAGTGCAAGCTTTTGTCGGAGGGACTATAAATGCATGCACAGCACCCTCGTCGCCACCCGCGTAGACAACATATTTTAATAAAATTGTCTAAATGTCTCCGGTGGAGAAAGATCTCAAGACACAGTAACATTTGAAGTTAAGAATACTCTTCTGCAATCTAATAAGAAACAGATACTTAGCTAATATGTATAAGAATTTTCACTTTAAACTAAAAAATACATCAATTTTACTTTCCAAGTATATACAGGCTGTTCGGTCCAAGTCGCCCCAGCCGATAACACCTAAACTTACTTTTTTTTTCAAAGATTAAATTTTCAAATAATACTATTTATTCCTGGCTTTCTTAGTAAATGCATCTTTTTTTTGGCACATCCGGTGTAGCCAGAAATGCTACCAAATTTAGTTTTTCAAATGGAACACCTATGTTTTTTGCTCGAAACAATAGTAATTGGCATGAAAAAAACAACTATTTATTACATTTTACTTTACATAATGCACTCAGAAAACAATTTAGTTTTTAGAATTTTATTAGCAAATTTTGCAACGTAGGCGGATTTTACTTGTCAAGGTATTCATGCAAAAAGCAATATGCTTGGATACCGTTTAACTGTTATTTTGACAAAGCCTAATTTGTCAATAAATCTTATTGAGATTTTCAATAATGGATGATAATAATTACGACGAAGTGGTAGATCAGTTTGAAGTGTTTCTTAAATGCAATAAAAATAGAGCGGAAGCTAAAAGACAGTTATAGCGGAAAATACCCAAATAGAGTTCACCCAAATGGTTGGATATCTAGTCGAATTGAAAAACAACTGAGACGAATAGGTTCGCTTCTTAGAACTAAAAAACTGTGGTTCTTAGTGAAGAACAAGAAAATAGAAATCTGAATGTTCTGTTATTAGTCGAAGAAAATCCAAGAGTTTTCATAAGAGAACTCGCTCATCAACTGACAAATTAGATTTGTCAAACCAACAATTAAACTGTATCCAAGCATTTTTTTATTCACACCTTTCCTTTAAAATTAAAAATTAGGCTACGCGACCAATTTCCTTATAAAATTCTAAGATTAAGATGTTTTCTGATTGCATTGTGTTACGCAAAATGTAATAAATAGTGGTTTACCGTATTTTTCATGCTAATTATTATTGTTTCGAGGAAAAAAATATAGGTGTTTTATTTGAAAAACTAAATTTGGCAACACCGGATGTGCTAAAAAAATTTGATACATTTATTAAGAAAGCCAAGAATTAATATTATTACTTAAATATCTACTTTTTGAAAAAAAGAAGTAAGTTTAGGTGTTATCAGCCGGGGCGATTTGGACCGTATAATTTAGTAGAGACTTTATCGACCAGTAAGCGATAAAATCAATAATTAGTTTCTTCTAAATTTGGCCATCATTGCTTTATTTTAACTGCAATAAGAACGTAATACTTTTCTTTCTAATTTCTAATTTTACCAAATATTTTTCACTGCTAACTTTTCAAGAATAAGAATAAGATATAAGACATAACAATAACTTTAAATCTTCGAACTTACAACGGTTTCTGCGATGGTTTTTTTGTGGATTTTGAGTGTGAAGGGTGAATTAAATAATAGAATTAAATGATGGTACACATTCCAGTTTTATTAATAATAGAATGGGGAAATAAAACACAGCGGACTTAAGCATTTTAATTTTTTCTGCGTGTTTTTTCAGTTGATGTTTGGAGATGTTGAATGTTTTAGGTGGTTGGCTGGGTGCTAAATATTTTGAAAACTGCTTCATCATGTTTGCAGTAAAGTAATAAAGACGTGTTATCCTGGCAAAGCGGAGTAAAGTCGGCCTTTCAAGCAAACTTATAATACTGCCGCCGGTCTGGGTGACACATTAAAGAGTGCCAGTGGGCCGTACCAGGAGGGGCGGCAGCCCACATTGGGGCCGATGATGACGAAAACAGGCGTCAGGTCGCGGCTTGCGCGGGCCATTGCTCGCTCATATGGATTCGAACCCTATAAAAACAGCGAGATATTACGCCAGCCGGGGATATTGCCGGGATTTCGTTTAGAGTACACACGCCAATATTACTTTTAGAATTCGATCTATCTAAAACTGAACGATCTGTGGACGAGCTACGTGCCGAAAATTTTACGGTGACGACGATTTCGCGACTTCGAATCCTAATTACACTTGATTGCATATATTCACCACGTCGTTGGAGAAAGCTACGCTCGTAAAAAACATAAAGCGACCCTTCCGACCTGACTCTATTTAAAGTACCTAATAATCGCCAGTCGAAACAAAACTATTTTGGCGTTGAAAAAGATATGTTCGCAAAATCGCGAGCGGAATGCTAACAATGCGGAGTTAAGTGGACCAATGAAGACTTATTCCGCACTTTGATGCACTGTTTGCTCTCTTCTCTTGTGAAATGACACGGATGCTTAACACTAACTTAAATTAGGGGACGTAGGTAGGTACACGAGACCTTATTACAAAACATATTTATGATCCTTTAAAGCTTACTCTTTAAACTCTTTAAAAGTTTTCCTTTCTAAATGGGAAAACTGTTTACCGTGTTGGAAAACGAGTAATAAAATCATGAATTTAATTATAATCTCTTATTTATTTACCGAAAACGATATCATTTTCATACTCTTTTTTATCTCTTCAACGCAATTTTTCTTTAATTTTTTTAAATAAATATTGACTCTATTCAAGACTTTTTGTTATTGTTTCTTTATTTTATTTATAGTAAAATAGACTTTTATGCAACTCACGTAAATTTTAAAATTGTCCAAACAAATTAAATACGAAATGTCCTACACAGGTTTATAATTAAATCCACTTTGTTAATTATCTTCTTATTGTGAACTTATAAAATATAAATTACTGTGAAGCGAATAAAATGGAGAAGCTTCTTTATTTTAACTTTATATTTTATTTCAGGACTACAAATATTTTTTTGTAAATGTGGATAATTTGATTGTGAAAATTTCGATAATTTTGAATTCCAAGATGGAAACTGTTTTGTGTAAGCAACAAATGCAAACAAATATTACATCAAAGAAAGGTCATACGTAATTTGTTATAATTTTTAATTCAGTTTTATACAACATACTACCATAACTTCAACACGTAACGGGCCACTGAAAAAACTACCGAATTAGCTTAAATTGTCTCATCCAAAAATGTTTAGTTACGCAAAGGTGTTAAGTATTGCAAGAACAAACATTTTTTTGTTAATTTAATCGCTTCGTTTTTATGATTTATTGTTATCAATACTGCACTTTTGAGGTTGAGTTTCACACGAGTTCCGCGTATTTTCGTGATTTAAACATGAAAATTATGAATTTATAATTGGAAATGCTCAATTAGTCCGTACTCTTTATCAAGAGCGATTTCCAAATCGGTAAACACCAAATCGTCGTACGTTTGTCGCAGTTGTGCAACATCTTCGCAATTACGGACGTTTTGAAAGAAATGTCCATCTCGATTGAATACTTGATGCCGAAAAACAAATTTTGGACGTTGTCGGCGAAAATCCCCGTGCAAGTATTCAACGTATTGCACATCAAATTGGTGTATCTCTGTTGTGTGGCGAACCTTGCACGACGCAGAGCTACATCCCTCTATCATATTCGTCGCGTCGAGGCCCTTCTTCCTATAGACCTCCAGCGAAGAGTGCGTTTTTGTCAGTGGTTCCTCGATAAAATAGTTATAAATCGGAATTTTTCGGCAATAGTTCTAGCCACGGATAAAGTCACATTTACGCGAAGTAGAGTTCATAATTCTCACAATACCGAATTTTGGTCTGACGAAAAGCCATACCTAGTGCATGAACATTTCAGTATGAAAATAAAAATAACGCCTTGAGAGATGTTTTTGAGTCGGTAGGTTGTAGATTTTTGTTGTCGTTTTTAATTATTATCAAATTCACTGATGCTTACTTTGACGTCATTATTTCAGTGACCAATCAAGTGTATGGTATTTTTTCGGTCATGATCGACATCTCAAAATATCACTATAGAGTTTTTTTTCAAGTTGATATACTAAGGTTAAGATTATGGCACACAATTCAAAGACACCCTGTACAAGTTTTTGTTGTTAGGTAGATAAGTACTGAATATTTTTATCGTTGTATTGTATTGCAAATATTTTCTTTTAAAAGTTTTTCTTATAGAATGGAGTGATGATTTGAGTCATAGTAGAGTTTGAGTCGCTGGAAATCTAAGAAAAATCTGTTGTAGAATGTTATTTAAACTTTATTGATTCGTTTGACACTATGCTACATACATGTATTGTAATATCACGCACTATTCAAATTTAGGCAGTTTCTAATATACACTGTAGCGCAGCAATTGTATACACAACTTTGTTATTATCTAACTTCAGCACTGTTTGTACATATTTACAACTCAGTCTCTCGCACTGGATATGTTTTTATCACCACGAATCTTCTCCGTGTAGTTTTTAATTGGATATATCGGATCACCTCAGGGTTTTACTGAATATCCATGTCATCGCGAGAACACCACCGATACACCAGTTAAAGTTTTCAGTGCGCGTTGCACCGCTGAAAGCTCCCGGAGGCTCCTGAATCGGCGGAGAGCCGTTCGACGACAAAGTGAACTCTCCGTCATCGTCGTATTCTGCAACAAAATTACATTAAAGGGTAATGCGGAAAGAGTTGTTGCTCGGTTTTTGAAACGCGAACGCGATTCCGTAAGTAGGCAATAGCAAACGGCGCTGCGGAATTCAAATTTTGCATTCGCAACAGTTGAAACGTTCTTTTATTAATCGTTTATGCACATAAGCTGAAACATGCTCGGCATGAACACGCTATGCCAATGCAGCCGACCATATCCAAGCACGTTTACTTGAAACGGAAGCAATGCTATCAGAAATAGAGCTTCTGAAACGATGTCCGTTGCAAACAATAACGTGTTTACTACACCGTGATAGTTTTCAAACGCTCAACAACTCATAAACGTCATTATTGTCGATGAGATGTGGAGAACTGCGCCAAATCGATAAGATGCGAGATTCTACGTCAGCTTGCCTGAGTTATGATAATCTGATTTTGCTTGAACCCAAGACCACTTTCACCAATATTGAAAGATTAAGTAGCCACTTTCCACTTGTGCATCCATCTTTTCTGATTTTTAAGCGACTTAATTGGCATAACGTGAAAGAGGCCACAAACGTTGACTCGAAACACGAATTAAACATACCAGCCTAAATCAGAAAAAACTTATTCTGTTGCCCGCATACGGCCGACAAAAAGTTTAAATCCGTGTTACGATTTTTGTAAAAGCAGCAAAAATGTTTCTGGAAGACTAATGAGAGTAAAATCACCTGACATTCCGGCATCGTCAAAGTGGGGAGGTGAATTGACCCGGTTGTTAGCTTCTCCGCGTCCGAATCTATCTCCAGCCCGAGTTTTACCTAAACACACATTTCATCACGAATTACATTCAATTACGATATACTGCTTCGTAAAAATATTATCGGCACTCGTAATATTTAAGTACTTTTATTTATTCAAGTTCAATAAAGTGTTGTGGAGAAATACAACACGAAACCACTTAGGTCTCCCCGAAGATGCTCACATAGCTTCCCGGTAATCATTTAGCAAACATAAAACATTTTAAAGCTCATTCAAAACGTGCAATGAGTGTAATTGGCGACGTTTTAATGTTTAGTAACGTCACCAACCGTAGGAGTTCCCGATGGAGGAGTTTATTACCCCGGGCAAGAAAAATACGATAGAAATAATAAATGATACAAAACGGCTTTCGGTTTCTTACCTTTCTTTTTCGTGGGTAATGACGGAAACTGGGTTGTTGTTTTCAGTGTTGTCGGTGCTGGAATTTCTGTAATCACAATATTTTTTTTTGTTTGATAAAACTATTGATTTTGGAAAATTTACCTTCCAGTTTTATCACGCCGTCAGTCTCCCCGAGGGAATTCTTGGCAACGCACTTGTAGGAGCCGAAATCTGATTTGTTGACTCGTCGAATTTTCAACATCATGTATTTTTTATAGCCATTATCCATAGATACTGCTTCGTACTTATCACCTGGAAAATATTAACAATAAAGTAATAAAGAGTCAACGAAACAGAAGAAATAGCTTTTTATGATTGTTCGGCTATCACTTTTTGTAATTATTTTAAGTATTTAATAGAGAAGTATCCACAAGTACTCTATTAAATGTTCAAGACTTTTTCACTGGAGGCGCGAAAAACGGAAATCAGAAAATGGCTTGCATAAAAGATGTTGGTTAATAGAAACTCGGCGTTTATTATGCTCCGTCAATTAATTACCGTTCGTGACACAAAAGTCGGAGTAATTATTTATGGAATTGGGGATGGACAGTTAATTGAGAGAAAGTTTATACGCACTCAAGTAGCACTTAAGTGGACTTGTACGTACGGGGTAGTGATTAATCAATAGGGGTATATAAATCAAGGCAGTCGTTAATCATGCCGGCTGAGGCTTATTTTAGCCTAAAATAGTTTACACAAAAACAATGTTTCAAAACAGTGTTCACGAGAAGAAATTTTAATTATTACAGTTCAGATAGGCTGTATCATTAATTTAGCTTTATACTAAAATATTTTATGCAATTGCGGGCCTCTGAATAATTGAACAGAAGATGATAAAAAGATGTATTTCAGTCTTCCCAAGCCTCCTAAATTAATATTTCAATTGGCTTTTCCAAGCTAAATATGAGTGAGTAAACGTCGACGAACTACAGACTAGCAAATGAAAGTTCCAACCGCATAATAAATAAATATCCATGCAACTCGTATGTGCAATTCAAAGTTCTTTGATGGCATTGCTAATATTGTTGTTTATTCAGTATGCCATCAGAGTTAACATTTGCCGCTCTTTGCAAAATTTAAATTATTGCACGCAATTTGAAAGAGCCCTCTACAAATACCACTACCTGAGATTATCATGTCTCCTCTTTCCGTAGTCCAGTAGTTGATGGACGTCGGAAATGCCTCAGTGCGGCACTCGAGAGTGACATCTTGCCCTATGTAAGCTCCCTCCAATTGATTCGGAATCGATAGCATCGGAGGAACTACACACACATAACATAAATCAACATTGGGAAATATTAGCGAATGCATACAAAACTTACATTGTACTTTCAACTGAACCCTCTTGCTTATAGATGGGGGAACGCCGTTTGAGGCGATACACAAATAGACGGCCATGTGAAGCCGGCTAACTTTAGTAATAAATAATACCTCTCCATCGACGACGTTCACTGAAACAGAAAGTTGCACACATTGTCATGCCGATGGACAATAAAATGAAATAAAACAGCTTTCCCTAACGATGAATATAAAATTCTACTAATATTTGTGTTTTCAAAAAAAAAAGGACAGTACGTGGACAAAGACCCTCAAGGCGCTTATGTCAACAATACTGAAAAAATAAATTCCCTTATCACTTTGCGAAAATTGTTTCTTCATTCCGATTAAATTTAAATTTTTACTCTAATCCTTTGTTGTTTTTGTTCAAGTCCTGTTGAAAAATGCAGATTTAAAGTCTTTCAAATCAGTACTCATAACAAATGCTTTGAGTACTAAATATTCAAATATGTATACTGTATGACTACAAAATTATTATATTTTATAATAAGATAATTCTGCATTTCGATATTCACAACATTGTAGAAATTATCTGTTACTAACTCATTTTCACTGTAATTTGTGAAAACTCTCGTTTAAAAATTATAGTAAATTATACAAACTTGCAGTATAAGTCAGACTCTAACTTAATTGAAAAGTTGTAAAAATACTTGTTCATTTTCCAAATGTCTAGCAGAATTTCATTTACACTCAAAACAGGATATGTGTCTTCAATAATATTTGGAATATGTAAATGCCAGCCACATATAAATCGCCTGAATATCACTTGAACAAAAAGTAGGTTTAATTTTAGTCTGCAAATAAAGAACATAAACAATCATAATGCATTTCTCTTCCACATTTATGAAGAATTTGGAAAAATCATTATTAAAATTACCTAAGTAAACACTCGTTTATGATTGTACGAAATTTACAATTTAACAAATTTTATCGGTATTTGGCTGGTAATTAGTTTGGAAACACAACTTTTACTTAATTAAAATTAATTCTCTATTTAAGCAATTATAAATACCTAAATTTTGTCGTCAAAATTAACGAAGAACTGAGGTAGGTAATTTAAAAAGTTTGTAAGAACATTATTTGCAGTCAATTAGCGTGCTCTTTTCGGATAGCGGTTTAGTTTCCCCCGTACTAAACGATTATGAATTTGTTTTGCCTGCCACCGTACAAATTCATCGACACTTAATCATTTACCGTAAGGGCTATTTAACATTAATTATAGTTCGGATGTTTAAATTGCCCCTATTACAAAGTATAATTAATTTTCTTGATTTGTGGGATGTTGTAGTAAACTCGTGACGTTCTTCAAACAATCAATATTGTTTATGCAGTAAGTGGACACATTAATTATACTTTTGCAATTAATTATTTGCATAATAATGACAAAACACGATCATTCAGTGTTACAAGTAAGTTCAATTAGTTAAGAGCTTAGCGACGGTCTAATTTCCAATTTACAAAGATTTTAATAACTTTTTTTTAGTTCTGTCTTTTTGCTTAAAAGATAAAAGATTTTACTTGCACTTTAAAGCAATGTGCAAATAAAGAAAAGTTTGTATTTTGCGGTTTTTACTAAGGTTATTTCTTTAACGAACAAACAAATAACAAACCGACATAATCAAAAGCTAACTTTTATAGATTATGTTAAATGTTAAAACGTAATTACAAAGTACCTACTTTAAAATTCTAACTCATGTCGCAACGACCAAATTTCAAACGTTTTTAATAAATTCAATTGACAAGGGTATGAACATTTAGGCGACTTTCATATTGATTAAAAGGTGGATTATCCCCGAATAAATGTAATGTAGACTTTCAAACTCTATCATAATGTTTACGTACATACAGGGTGTTTCACATAATTTTACGAGGCTATAGCATTAACAAAATTTGTAATCGAGTTCGATTACAAATTTTGTGAAATTGGATAATCTTCTCTAGTTTGTTCACCCTTTGAAAAATTACAACGTTTTTAGTTAGTTGGTGATTAAGATAGGTAAACTAGAATAATATGATAATTGTTTCTGAAAAATTGCAGTTTATGATGACTATTAATGAAACAGTATGATTAGTTTGACAATTACTGTCATGGGTTTCCAAAAATAAGTGAATTTTTTGTATCTAGTGTTTTGTGATTTTTGTACATTTCGCGCAAGCCTAGTAAAGTTGTGTGAAACACCCTATATTTTACAAATAAGTAAATAGATGTCCAAAATCGGGCAATATTAATTTGAGCTTTGTGAAAAATATTGAAATAAAATTGTGTTTGTAAAAATTACATGACGAAATTGTATGATTATTTTCGTATTCAAAGCAATTAGCTTTGAACAATTTTTACTGAAGAACTTGTTATATGTTGACATTTGTTTGAACAACATGTCATATTTTTTTTATATTTGTTTTTAATTAAAAAGAAAACGAAAGATTGGTAGACTTTAAAATACAAACCACAAAACAGAAGTTTTGTTCAAAATCTATTGTTTCTAGAGAACGCCAGATAACAGCTTTCAGATTTGTGTCACAACAGTAATGATGTCTATATTTTATAAAGAGAGAAATACTGTCGACAAAAACTTACACTATCATATTTCAACTCTGTTTACGCTATTTTAGAATGAAAATTGTTTACACTGTATTGTTTTTATTATTTTGAAAAAAAAACAATCAAATAATACCTACCTACATAAAAATAACAGTTCACGTTTAAGCCCCAGTTCAGAATAAATTTTAATTTAACAGCAAACTCTAAACTTTAAACTCTGCAAATTAACCGGCATCTGAAAGAATTAAATTTATATTTTTTTGTTATATATTTTGTACTCTGAGTGTAATAAACTAAACAGTTGATGTTTACGTTGTGCATACCCAACTGCTAAACTGCAATTGTATGTATTCTCAGTTTTTTGTAACACTTTTAGTTTATACCTATTTTAGTTGAAAATCTGGTCGCAATATAACTTTGCGACATAAGTCCTTTATTGTTCATTTTGAAATTTGCTGTAATGTATGTAAAGTGGAGTGCTCATCAGTTTATTGTGCTTTTTCGTGTTTGATAACGATTTTATTAAGCGGGGTAGAGGCAAAACCGTTTATATAAAAAACATAAGAGTGTATAAGTGATGGGTTGCGGTATCCAATTCCGCTTTTCCCTTTTTTGAGATGGGCTCTCATCCACAGTTATTGTAAAGGTAAAATTTATCCGCGAAAATACGAAACATAATAAAAATTCATAAATATGCAATTACCGTTTTCTCCATTGTATCGGATGTCTTCTCCGTCTTCCCTCCGCCACATGACATACGGCTCCGGGTACCCCGTCGCTTTGCAGGTCAGACTGACATTTGTCGACTCCAGCACCACCATATCGGAGCTGGTTTCGCGGTCCACGATACTGGGAGGCACTTTAGATCGCAAAACTAGTACGAGATTTTTTACTAGCAAGGGTCACACTTACCCACCACTTGGAGATAGCCTTGCCGGCTCCGCATTGGGTCGGTGTTGACTTGACACATGTACCAACCTCGATCAGATTCTTGCACGTTTCGGATATGCAAAAACCACGATCGATGATCGTTGTAGCTTAACGATATCCTCGGGTTTTGCGTGATGACATTGTGGTGGATAGATAGAATTGTCTGAGTGTCCACTCTGACCCAAGCTACCTGCAAATCAAGAAAATAAATAATTAAAGAAAGTCGGATCGGAGCGAAATTATTCAGAAAGCTCGATATTAGGCCTGAGCTATAATACCGGCAAGATTAATCGAGGGACGGCTTCTCCGAAAGCATTTTACCGACTGCAATACCGAATGAATATTTTAAGAACATGCTTAAAATTTCAACCGGGTCTATATGTGTCAGCTTATATAAAAATCGTCATTAAAGTCGAAAATGCCCCAGAGATTCCATTGTCCCAATCGCAACAATAGAATATCAGCGTTACTATATTACAAATTTACTAAAAACTACCCTAGGTGTTACAGTCAGTCTAGTCTAACATACATTTGAAAAGTCGATGTTTTCGCCTTCCCACGTCATACTATCAACAAATTTGAGCATCTATTAAAATATCCAAGCAGCTGGGGGCAAACTTCATTTCATGAATTTTTCAATAATTTTAAATGAGAATTTGCTCCTTTCACATTTCAATAAATTTAAAAACTCGCAAATATCTAACGGGGCCGTGTTTTAACTCTTCGGGCTATATGCTTCCGTTTTATATACCGATCTTCACTTTTATCCTACATATTCACAACCTTCGTTGCGATGATGTTTGCATTTCCTGCAGCTAGAATTCAATATGCGAAAACGATAATTTCATATGATTGTCAGATATCTATTTCTATTTTTTGTTTATTTGTGTAAGCAGTCAAATCATTGGAAATAATGATATCGATTAAATAACCCAATCGGATAAAACTAAAGATATCCGAACGTAGTGAACCAAGACTTGAGAGTTTGCTGACTAAGCTTGGTCGAATCTAAGGTAGCTTGGCAATAGTATTGGATGACATGATGTTTGCACCATTTCGAAGAAATAAGGGCATTAAGCGATTGTTGTTCATTTGTCTTCAGAAATCATATTAAGTCGCCCTACTGCATGCGCAATTAAAACAGTTTTCACTTTTTTGTTACGTTATAATTAATTTCACGTCAAGTTTTATCTCTCAGGTGAAGGAAGCAGTGGAACCAATTCCAATTAATTTATGAATTATTCAAAAATTCAAAAAAGTTTGTCATTATCTTTTTTTAATTGTCCGAATTTAATCGATGTTTAGGCTTTTTGCAGCAGATTAAATAAATAAATCCGTTGATAAAAATTAGGTCTTTGTTCCAAAAAATGTTTATACGATCATTTCGCGTTACAATAACCATTCTAACACACTATACTTACTACTCTGAGATTATAGGTTTTGTTTAGAATGCTAATTGTCTTTGCTACAAATCGATTTCAAGTATTTTTACAGGCGGCTGTTTCAGTGTAACAATTCACAATTTAATTAAATTTATTTTTGATGTAAATTCGTTTTAATCATCGTTTCCGCTGTTGACTTCATTTAATTCAATTTAAAATAATAAATGGTGTTGTAACTTACCTATCTTTGTGTTTTATTGGAATTACAGAAATAAATTTGAAATCAGCAAAGTGAAACTGTCAAGTTGGTATCTGATTAATTATTAGCCTGAAAGAGTAGGGTAAAAGCTGGTGTTAATACAATGAATACTAATCGTTTTTGAAAAAATCAAAATATTTGCGAAGAAAGCAAGCTGAGAGTAAATGGATGTTCGCACTTTTTCAGCATTTTTTAAATAATGAACACTTGAGTTAGTGTTCCGGGCTGAAAATTTCAGCAGTAATCATTGTTCTGGGGGATCGGTGAGCGGTCCAACGGTCGTTTATTGCAAAATATCGTGCGGGCATCGGTAAGCTTTCCATTAATTCTTTGGACGATAGTGGCGGATATCGCGGATTAGGGAAGACTTGGCTGAGGATCGGCCGTCTTATTAATTTTTGGGAGTCGGGCACGATTTAGAATTATAGTTAGCAGGTCTCAGGACAAATCGAATAAAACGGGTCGTTGTATAGCAGGAGGATCACACGCTAACTGATGATGTAAAAGGTATACGATAGGTAAAATGAAAACATGGCCTGCCGGTATCTAGGAATCAGAGAAGCTGTGCACGTCTTTAGTCTGTCGAGACCCGAAAAAGCCCGCAGCAAATTCAACTCACGAACAATTCCTCACTCCTTTCGGAGGAATCGCACTTCCATTTTCAAGTTTGTTTTCTCCGCTCCTGCTCCTTTATTGTTTATATATGGGCTGGTTGTACGCTAATGTTATTATTTTTCAGTCGAGCCATGAAATCGATTCGTGCATATCAGACAAAAAACTCGATTTCAGACGCAGTCCCTCGTCGTTTGCGAGATCCAATAATCCTTCCTAAAGCAATCTATCAACTCCGACCCCACTTACCTTGAATGCTCGCAGGTTGTCGACCACGCAAGCCAGAAGGGCGTCCCGGCCCACAGTCACCGTTACGTTAGGGATGGGCTCGGCGAAGCGCGGGAAGGCCTCTGGAACAACACCACTTAATTCAGGAACGTAATTTATGCACAGACATCACACAAAACAAACAATCCCTACCAACCGCACAACTTACATCGATCGCACCAATTATCGTTCGCGATTAAACAAGCTTTTTCCAACACACGACCTATAATCAACAAATAGATCATAAAATTTTATACCGAGGCTGTCAGCCTCATCAATCATTAACCTTCCATGTCTGATGTGCCAAAACTTGTGCGCCAGGCACAATCGCAACATCAAAAAATATATATAATATTAAATAATAATAAAATAATAAAACACAATTTAAGTAAATAATCCTAACCACAAAATCAACTTTTCAAAATCAAATTATTTTCAACTCGGGTGCATAATTAAATTCAAAAATTGGAATTAAACATAAACAACAATGATTTAATGAAATAAAATACAAGTTAAAGTTTCTAAGCTTTTGTTATTTCTTCTATAGTCATTACGCTACTTTGCTGAACTCTCAAAACAAATCCGGTCAAAGAATAAGCTCAAAATTGCAATTCTACGTCATATATTTTTCATTGCAACTATTCAGCTACAATGCAGTAGCTTATTTTTGGCCAAAGAATGCAATTGTGAAAATTGGTGCTCGTATTACAAAGGCTTACGAAAGCGTGAAAAGCAAGGACTCGCAACTCAAAGTGTATAAACACTTTTCTCTCGCAAAAATTTAATTTCAATCCTAAAACCATCATGTTAATAAAAATATAATTACGACCATACAAGTGAATTTTTCTCACTCTTAATAAATAATAAACCTAAAATATCTCGACATATAATTAAATCCGATTTGATGACACCGAACTCTGGCATTTTATTAGATGGATAAGGAAGCGGATGTAAGTTGGATTTCATAACGTTCGCTAAGATAAACTGGAAATTATGGTAATCGTCCAAAATTAATTGTATAAGTTATTTGCACATTACCATTTTACAGTGGGGTGCAAAGAGATAAGAGAAACAAATATTCGTAGAACATATTTGTGACTTCGTAGCTAACATACAAACCGTCGTATTAAAAAAAAATGCTATATTATATAAATACTGCATTAACAGCTATTAAGACAAGAGTTTTATAGACAAAATCGAAGTCGTAGTTTAAATTCGAGAGACCGTTAGGGAGTAAGAATTTAATTGAACGAGACTTTTAAACTATAAAATTTGTGTTGTCATTTTTCCGACACTAGTATTGGATCAGAAATATTGCTAAATTCAGAAATTATTATAAAGAAATTTGACAAAGTAATGTCAAAATTGAGAAAATTCCAAGATACTATCAATAATAATTTATGTACTTATAAAATATATTGTGATTGACGACGTGTTTTATATGTAGAAGAGCGTATATTAACGGCAACATGAAAGGTATTAGCTATTTAAGCTTAAATCCACCTTAAGATATTAGTATTGAAAAAACATGATTTATTTGCTGATATTTTCTTTAATAAAAATAACAATTTGTAGGAATACCTAATAACAGATCGATTGACACAAATTGAAAAAAACACAAAAATATGTTAAAAGTAAGCCACAGACACGATTTCAATTATAAATGTATTAAATGGAAAAATGTCCAGCAGGTGATCACTTTTATTAATGTAGGATCGAAGCTTTATTTGAAAAATAATTTGTTGTTGCAGTGTAGTATTTTATATAAACGTATATTTGATTTTAAATTAATATTTATTTATGTCTTTTTTACTAAAATTGAACATAAAAAGTTTAAAGTACGAGTATTAAGCCTGGTTTGTCCAATTAAAATCAAATTTAAACATTTTAAGTTTTTTGTTAAAAAATAAAAAAGATTGGTTTGCAAAAGTATTTTCAAACAACACACAAAAACACTACTTTGTTTTACTGTTGCAAATAGTTATTTGTCTCTCAGAAACTAAGTGTTTACTAGTAAATATATTAAAAAAGTTGTTCTGCGTTAAATTAAAATTGAACAACAAAAGTCACACCATCAATCAGAAAAGTGTGTTTTCAAGCGCTTGACAAATCTGCGAACAAAGCGATAAGACCAAAAAATCTTAAAAGAAAATATATGAGTTTCTGTCGAGATCTGATGATATCCACGCATGAAAGTATTCATCTTTTAAACTCTAGAACCGTAAAGATGTGCAAATGATGAATTTTTTTTGATATCCACAATTGGCATATTCTTTTGTTCGCGATAAAGCAGTTGAAAACAACAATTAAATTAAGCTCCGCGTTTCCTCCCGAACTCAAAGAGTCCTAAACCCGATGAAAATATGAATATGCTGAAGTTGCAGAACGATGATGAAAATACGGCTACGTTTCAAGCTCATGGTTTACGCACTAATAGAATGATAAGGGTCTGCGAAGTGATCTCCGCGTATCCAGAATACCGGAAAATCCGGGAGTTGGTCGAGCGCGACCATCTCGAAACGAACATCGTTTTTCAGACTACGTTGTGTGTTTCTTTCCACCAACATCATCTTTTTTATTTGTACGTAGTATTAATTTTGCCCAAATGAGGAGGAAGTTATAAAATAAAAAGTGAACCAACAAAACCAGCTAAATTTTATACCAATATCTTCTTAATGTGGTCTAAATATGAATCAATATTTCTGCTGCGAAATTATTAATTAGCAGATAGCAAATATTCCTGGATGTAATAAAAACTTCCTTATTTGCGGAGTTAATTCAAGATTCGGAGGTAAACAATATCCAGTGTTCTAACCCTTTCGTAACCTAACAATATTTTAACTCTAATTACAGTTTTCATCATTATTTGAGTTGATCTCAAAATATAAATTCTCACGTAGGTGAAAATTCAAGCAGGTTGCTTTGTTAAAACTACCGTACAATTAAATTTAATATGATTGGAAAATTTTGGCGTTACGATATCATAATAAAACCCTATCTCGGTCAAAATTCCTCCGCATCACTTGTCTAGCTATTCCTAGTCTGAAAGCTACCTTATCTTGGTATAAAAAAGATGTCGTAAAAACCAAAAAAGTTGTAAAAACGTATTTAAAAGGCACTACTATAGAAACTTATCTATCTATGGGCTCATATTTAATTTACGACCATCCCTTCTACAAAACCCCAAAATGGCAGCAATGTTTGTATTGTTTTAAGCTTACTAAAACCTTCAAAACCTGTAGAGTAGTTATCAAATTACCGAGCTTTAGTTGTGTTAATATAAATCGTACAAAACTGATTCCGTTACCGAATTACACGTTTAATTAGAGTAAAAATATTGAAGCTGTTGGTAAAAATACGCTTGAGAAAACCTGAACGATTTTCAGATATAGCCTTCAATATCTCGAGTCCGGGATATGACGATGTGAAATTTGAATGCACCACGCCTCCATTTGCAAACAAGAGCCTCTAAACTTACACGTAAGAAGCTTCAGTGTCTTCAGCAAGCATTACCATTTTCAAGATAACTTGCCATAATCTTTATATTACACATTGCTTGCTATCAAGCTTCCTTTCACTTTGGTTAAAAGAACATTTTCGTGGATTGTATCAGCATATTGTATGTACGTTCGCTCTAAATTAACCGATCAATTTGCTCCCGTATTATATGTATACATGCACAATTTCTGGCAAGTTGTAGCTTTACGAAATTGATGATTCATTATTTTATGCGCAAACACAGAACTTTGGGCGCGCAAACTTAATTAAAAACAAAATTTTAATAGAACAGGAAACAAAGTTAATATTAGCTTTTTTTTACTATTTGACAAGATCTTGGAATGAAAAGCGTTAAAGAATGTTTTTTTCAACAGTCAGTTCCTAATATACAAAGTAAGTTAGCTTGTCCTGCGCTAAGCTCGTGACTAAATTCGAGTTAATTTTCTCGCGAATTATTTTAATTCAGTGAAAATGCAATAAAGTTTTTATCGCTCAACGCTGGCAAAGGTCTGCTCACTCCTCGAAAAGATCCTTTTCACAAATTGACTTTGGAGCTTATATCTCGTTTTGTAGAAATTCGATTTAAGGATGTCTCCCTCTTGCAGTCATTGTCTTGTAAACACTTGGATCTTCCACCACGTGTTTGCGTGTGGATGAACACGTGTTACAACGCATTTACGTCAATATAAACTACTCGGCACGCGCACACTTAACGTATTTTTTATTTAACGGAGGCTCGAAAGGTGGCAATAAAACATCCAATAATTAAGCTCCTTATCGTTGACTATTGGAAGTAGGACTTACTTCTAAATGGGACGATTCAAATAGTCAATTCCTGTGCATAATAAAGACAAAGAAAAACCGAAATTAAATTAAAGACGTTTTAGAAAGGGACAATAAAAGAGACCGGTTACAAACGGTTTTGGTAATTAAGGCTCTTTTGGATATCAGGGGAGTTCATAACCGCATACAGGGTGTCTTTTAGTAGAGAGACTTTTATTGTTATTATTATTTGTAACGTCGTTAGTTACCGATATAACTGGTCGGAAATAGTCACGAACAGCGAAAACTGTGGAAAATATAAACGGAGTAGTTCTAAGATGACCTCGTATAAGTGAGGCTCTTGAGAATTAAGACTCAACGATGTAAGTGAGAGCAGCTCTAAAAGCTATTTCACCAACATCGGAGACCAATCATAAAGTAATGTCCAAATATCTAACTTGAAAAAAATTGTTTTTCAGGTTTCATAATTAAATTAATCACGACTACCGAGAAATACAAACAAATTAATAACTCTGTACTGTTTAAACTCAATAAAGGAAGACTAGAAAATCATTCAGTGGTTAGTAACATGAGTAATATTTTGTAAGAAATACTTCACGGATGCATAAATGCAACTCTGCCTCGAGTCGTGTTGGAATCCATTTGATCGGTGCGTGTTTTTCCGGTAAATAAAGGATAAAGTGAGATTATTGTTTGGAACTGGCTGCTATCAAGCAATGTTCAATCAATGTCGAGCATTTGTCCACAGCGGGGTTAATCCGCACAGCCAACGGGGAGGGTCAGCATTGTGTATTCAATGTGCTGCTTGCATTAGACCATTTCAGTTCGCAACCTTCGCCTTAATCTCGTTTCCCTTTTTATTATACCATATAAAACCTTTATATGAAAGCAATAGCCGTTTTTTCTTCCAAAGTCGTATATGTGAGTCTCAGGTATTGTACTTATTGTCCTACTTAACAGTTATGATAACGACTTACCGTGATTAAATTCTCCTAGAACTGATATGCCGTTCGACTCTGTGTTCCTCACGTGCCTCCCTACAACAACAGAAGTGAATCAGAATTGTGCCCTAATCCTATCTGCAAACACAAAAATATTTTCAAATGGTATGACTATAAAAAAAAGAGATTGGAAATATCCTGTCTGCGGCAAAAAAAGGTTTCCACCGGATCATAACTAGGGAAAATTCTATTTTATAAGGGACGCCCAGCAAAACTCTGAACTAATATTAGCATTTAACTTAGACGCATCTCATGTTTCTTCCCTTGCACAAGAAGTTAAACTTGGCGAAGTAGGCGCTTTAAGTTAATTCCTCTTAAGTTTGCTACTAAAAATAAATTGCCTTGTAAACAGTTGGAAGGACTCGAAATTATCTTACTATCCCTCATTTAATTTTAAATAAATGCTTTTTATGAAGGTGCTTCATTTCCAGTTGCTTGTCGTCAGTCTTTTTTAAACATAATTACAAAACGACGCAAGAAAATAAATTCTCAGTTATAATACTACGAATAGTCATAGACTGTCGAATATTTTTATGAATGATCATTTGCTTTATGAACACCGTGTGTCCAGCACGAATGGTGTTCGGAAGCGTAATGATCATGGATAAAATTATTCTACAATCTGACTACAAATTGTCTTCAACAGACTATTCAATGAACCAAATCAATGATTAAAATAAAATATGTCAAAAGCTAGTTGAAAAATTTGCAAATTGTTCAGTTAACTTTGTAAAAAAGTTAATTTTCTTAAATAAAAATAATAATCAAATTGGTTTAAAATACTCACTGTTGTTAGAAGACGAAAATAAATATCAGCTATTTTATTGGTTAATATTTGAGAAATGACATGTGAATTGCATAGTCAAACTTATTCGTTTATGCAACACTCTTTGTCATGTTACGAGTATTTTTTACTAGTATGCTTTAATTTTTATAAATTTTAATTCATTACTACTAGACATAAATTAAAATTTAAATTTAGTTATACTTTTTTAGCATAAGTTTAATTATGTATATCGTTCTCTCTATGCAAAGTGTGTATGTAAATTCTTAAATTAAGTTGTATATACATTGCTCTCACGACACTAACGTTATAATTTTAAGACGTTGAGATTAAAATTTTAATTTAAAGAAGTTATTGAATAGAAACTACTACCGGTGCTGCATTTAATTTCTGTTAGCACTACAAAAATGCGACTGGACGTTATACAAAATTACAGTTTAGATTTTTTTAGAAAATTGAATGTTGACATCCTGTAGCTATTTTTAAACTATAAAACTTTTGTTGCTTCAAAAAAAAATTTAACACTAACATTACGAGTAGTTCAGAAATTCTACTAAATTAAAAAAATTGTAACAAAAAAAACTTGCCAAAATTGGTAAAATACCAAGATAAGTATATTTTATGTAACTTATAAAATGCGTTGTGATTGACGACGTACTTTTTAAGAAGAATGTATATTAAAGGCAACATAACAGGTATGTAAGCTTAAATGCATCACAAAAATATAATAATTATAAGATATTAACGTTGGAAAATAAAAATCAATATTATAAAGTATAATCATTGTTCTTTTTGGAACAATGTACTACTAGTCTTGTATGATTTAGCTCATTGTCCTATTGTTTTGAGACTTTGAAACCTAAGAAAATTATTATAGTAAGGCCATGATGTATGAATAAGCCTGTAAAAGATAGTACTTTGAAGAGCCTACACACAATACAATTACAAACAAACCCAATGCTTAGTTACCAAGCAGAGCTTTATAATTGGTTGTCCGCAAGCTACGCGTGGCTTTTCTAAGCGTTTATCTTCTGCGTTTCGTAAACGTAGCTGTTAATTTTAAGCTGCTAAATACTTAATGTTAAGCTTTAAAAGCTGATTTAAATCGTTGACTTTGGTGTATACCTTATTGCTTTGCAAACTTCTAAAAAGTAATATAATAAATTTTTAAGTTGCAGATTTACGCAAAGCCACTTGTGAATAAAATAAAGTGCAGGCATATTTAAGATAGATGAAGTTAAATGAACAACGCCAACATTTATTATTATATTTGTGCATAAAGAAAGTTCAAAAATAATTTGACCTAATTTTTGAAAGTTAGTGAACTCATAAAAGTGAGTTTGCTGAATTGGAAAAGAACAAAATTCAGTTATCTTTAAAAGGTCCGTATATATTGCCACATGCTACGTTCTAACTTGTACTGTAAGCAACGTTCATATGAGAAGCAAAAAAATTTTGCGTAATATAACTTTGAAATTTTGTACCAAAATAATTTAGATTTTAAACCGAATATTCAGCAAGTTTCGTTACAAAATATTTCAATTTTTGTTTGCTTTATTTATTAGTGTATAAGTATATTATATATTTATTTATGATATATTATATATTGATTTAAAAGTTATGTAGCTAACTTATTACTTTGCATAAATTATTTAAAACTATTTAAAATTATTCATTGATGCAAATTTACTTTATTCGGTCGATATGCTTGCGGTATTTGCAAAGAAATGAAAATCTAGTAAGAAATATAAATAGATTTGTAATCTTTTAAGCAAATCTATAATTTTAGTTGTCGAGTAATTAAAAATTAAATAATCAAACCTTGCTTACTTATTTATTTATGTTACTTACGATTAGAATTTATAAACAAGCAAGTAAAATGTTAAAAGGAAAAGCGTTTAACTGGCTTACAACATTCTGTTTTGAGTTTTATTTTCTTAATTTTCTCCGAGTCTGGACTATATGAAGAAAAATAAAATTCATTTGAATTGTAAAACGGCTTCTTCGAGCTGAGTATACGACATTTTTTTAAAACAACTTAAATTTCATTTAAATAACTTAAAGCAGCATTTGAATAATTTTAGAAGCAGCTAAGTTACACATTTTTCACCGAGCAGGTATGCTGGCCCGGCGCCTCCACCAATTTTCTTCTTTTGTAGTCATAAAAGTTTTAAACAAATCTCGGCCTTAATAAGTCTATTAACGCAAAGTCTTGCGCTATGTTGCCTCTAAAAAATAAAGTGGCAAAATATTCTGCTTACAGGTAGAATTTTCTGTTTTAATTAATAAAATAAAATTTAATTTTTTATCAATGTTGCATGTAGAGTCGTTATAAACTTTACTTAATGTTAAAATCAAACGTGATGTTGAAGACAAAAAAACATACTAATGCAAGAACTGTTTAGGAAGCGTAATTAATTTATAACCAAATCAATATAATATACAGGGTGTTCCGACTAAATCCCAGTTTAGGAGTTTGGGAGTCTGGGAGGAATCCCAGTTTAGTTTGGGAGTTGCAATAATCGTATTTATTTGAAAATTGGTACATAGCCATAAACCATAAAGTCCTCCTAAATGAAAATATTTTCAAGATGGCGGCACTTCCGCTTATACGGGAAGTCGGTCTCAACATTCTTATTTTAAATGGAAAGGTATATTTTTTACTGCGTTTTTGGATTAATTGGGTTATTTTAAGGGAATTTTCATCAGCTTTCTCTATACCTAAATTTAGCCGTTTTTGAAATATTTGGAGTTTTTCAAAAATTTTTGGATTTGCACCTTCCACTTTAAAAACCGGTAACTCTACTATTTTTTAAAATTTTGAATTCGTTTTTTTGGTGTTTGAAAGAGAAAGTTTAGATCTTTCTTTCGGTGTTTTAAAATTTTGAAAAAAAAATTAACAAACCATAAAATTTTAAGGTTACTTTTGTAATAATTCAAATACCCATAACTCAATTTTTTAAAATGAAGTACCCCAATTTTGAATATACTAAATGGAGGAGAATTTAATTCTGTATCGATCTGTATTAACATTCCCTATACCTAAATTTAATAATTTTTAAGTTATGGTGACTTTTTGTTCAGACTGCCGAAAATCTGTTATTAGCCACATTCGTTTTCGTATAGTTTGCTATGGAAATAAAAAATGTCAAAATTGTTTCTCAGTAAATGTCGACAGTGACTTATTATTTGATAAACAGTGCCAAAATATGGAGAGTCAAAGCTACTCAAACTTAGATTTAATTAATTTATTTTGTATTTATGGAGAGTGTAACAAAATTATGATATCGTTCATTAAGCAAAAATAAAATTTTCTCACTTGTTAGCTTTAAGTAATGAATGATTGCATGGTAGAACCTATCAATAATAATTAAGTTTGCATAACTTTGATTCTCCATATTTTGGCACTATTTGGCAAATAATAAGTCACTGTCGACGTTTACTGAGAAACAATTTTGACATTTTTGATTTCCATAGCAAACTATGTGAAAACGGATATGGCTGGTAATAAATTTTCTGTAGTATTAAAGAAAAGTCCATAACTTGAAAATTATTAAATTTAGGTATAGGGAATGTTAATACAGATCAATGCACAATTAAATTCTCTTCTTTTTAGTAAAATAAAAATTGGGGTATTTCATTTGAAAAAATTGAGTTATGAGTATTTGAATTATTACAAAAGTAACCTTAAAATTTTGGAATATGTTATTTTTTTTTCAAAATTTGAAAACACGAGAAAAAGGATCTAAGCTTTCTCTTTCAAACGCCAAAAAAAGGAATTTCAAATCTAAAAAAAATGGCAGAGTTACCGGTTTTTAAAGTGGAAGGTGCAAATACAAAAATTTTTGAAAAACTCCAATTATTTCAAAAACGGCTAAATTTAGGTATAAGGAAAACTGATGAAAAGTCCCTGAAAATAACTCGATTACTCCAAAAACGCAGTAAAAAAATATACGTTTCTATTTAAAATAAGAAAGTTGAGATCGACTTCCGGTATAACCGGAAGTGCCGCCATCTTGAAAATATTTTCATTTAGGAGGACTTAATGGTTTTTGGCTATGTACCAATTTTCAAATAAATACAATTATTCCAACTCCCAATACTTCTAAAGTGGGGTTTAGACGGAACAGCCTGTATATACTCGTAAAATGGACTTTGAACAAGTTCGACTATTCGACTGTTGATTTTATTGCAAAAGAATGATATTTAATTTTAATGATCGGTTAAGTTGATTTTTACCTTGTCTTGGAATACTTATTGCATGACTTAACGTAAATAAAAACAAAGCGGGAGTGTCTCTGGAAGCCATTAATTTCACTTTGGCAATAATTATGCTTAAGAGTTTGAAAGTTACATCCATAAATTAACCGCCGAAGTAAGTCAAAGAAGTTGGTGGTTACAATTAGAAATTGTGGGATAGAAGTGGGTTTCGTGTATGTGTAGCTTTGGAGACTAACTTTGAGAATATTTTCAGTATCAAAACGGCACTGTCGGCATTGTTGTCGTAATAAGGTAAGTAAATAGTTTAATTGGTAGTCTGTTTTAAGCCATGAAAGATAGGCATAAAGCCACGAGTGGATAATATGATTAGACCAAGTGGAATATAATTAGAGAAGCAAGTTCGCAGTAAGACATTGAAAGTTGGAATTGAGGGTATATGCTATCGATCGCCGGAACTTGAATCTTTGATTTGGAAACGCTTAATTTGCGTCCAAAACCTACAGTGAGCTTTTTATTCGAGAAGTGGACGTATTCGTTGATGTTGTCAGCAAGTGCTGCATACAACTTTGTCCTTATCGAGTCCATCAGCACCCTCGCGGATCGAACGAAATTCTTGTTATAAAAACCTCCACCCCCATCAGACGGAGCGGAGATATCACGCCGGTTTGCTGTTATCAGCAACGCAGCAATTTGAAACCAAGCCAAATGTTTCTCTCCAGCTTTCGATCTCCGGAACTATAAAGCAACCCATCGGACGCTGACTTCGACGAAATTAACGCTTGACGAAATTAACAAATGAATCCAAACTGCCATAAACAAGGCGTTTTTATTAAACAGGCTAACGATAAAACACTCGCGTGAAATATCGTCGTCTTAACAATGTTACTGTTTGCCGGGCCAGAAATAATCCTGAACGAAAACTTTTAATTGCGGAACCGATAAAGACCAAATTTACTACAACCTTCTAGGTTCGTTACTGGAAATTAACCCCCAATTATTTTTTTTAATAATAACAAAAACTTTTAATTTTTAAGTATTAACAATGCAGAGTTAAAAAAAAAGTAGTTGTATGCATCCTTTTTGTACATATGCTAGCAGCTTGTATCAAACATCAAATATAAAACGCAGGAATTTATTGGTATTTCACGCCTCTATGGTTTAACAACGTGCTTCAAGCTGTTTGATGTTATTTTTTTATTATGTTTTAAAAATCAAAATATGGTCGGTTATAGAAACATCTGAAACATTTTTCAATATTAACGTAAATTCAGCTTTATACCAGCAAAATATTTTTATAACCAAATTTGAATTAATCGTTTAGGTCAACACGCAAATTTTAATAGATTTGGATGAATAAATTTATTACTGAAAATCCTGATAAAATATCAAAACAAAATTTTAAATTTTGGTTTATTGATAATTAAATTTTAATGATAAATTTTAATTATTGTCGAAATGAAACAAAGCAATTAATCAATCGCTACAAAACTATTATTAACCAATTTTTAAAACGATAGAATGTTATACAATGGGCTTATTTAGGCTTCTTGTTATTTAAAAATAAATATTTTGTTATAACACAAAATAACAATAAATAAGCTAAACTTAAATAAATTTATTAAAAAAATAATTATTTAATTATTAATTCTGAAACAACGAATGTTAACAATTTTTGTGTTTATAGCTTCTTATACTTCTGAAAATTGTTGCTTTATAAACACCAGTCCATTAGTGACACAAATTTTTAAACCAATGCATAAATAAATTATGCCAACTGTCGGATACATGACTGTGTATGAATAAGAAAATAAATCGATTACTTTTTAATAATAATTGGCACTTAGCTATCCATACTAACAGATTTGACATTTATTTTACAAAACATGAAATGTTTATTATGTTCTCTGCAAATCCAGTTAACTATTGTTTTTAATTCAGATCTACTACATATTCATTCTCGTTGAAACTGATGATGTGATAGACGATTGATTAACATTATTCTATGCACCATAGGGACCTCGGTAATGCGGTATTCTAACCGCAACACTGTGGCATACAATTGCAAGAAAATTGATCACGATGGAATTTAATTGTATTAAGTTGATTATGTTGTTCTGGTTAGGTCCTTCACTCATGCATGCAGATGGAAGATGGGCTCATTAGCAGAATCATTAATGAAGATTAAAAACAGATAACAATATCGATTTGCATTTAACAATTGAGGACATAACATAAAATTAGAATAAAAAACACATTTTTCTTGCTTTAAGACGAGCTTATAAAAAAAAGCTTCTTTAGTTGGCAAATTGTAACATTTCTCTCAGTGTGGAGAGGTTTAACTGCTTGTATTCTTTGAATGTTAAACGAAATTATATTATTGTTTATTGTATTTTAAAAAGTTTGAGTTTAAGAATTTTTTAGCGATAGGGTAAGCAGGGTACTTAGTTGAAATGAATTGTGGCCGTTAGAAGAAGCATTATACAATGACCTGTTAAAAATCTTCGGAGAATATACTGATTTATGTTGAAAGGTACCTTGGCGCGCGTGCTTCGAATATAGTGTTATAGTTTGTGGAGCGTAAAGCCGAAGATACGTGTGTGCTAATGACTTAATTTGAAAACGTTGGCCTTTTAGATAAAAAAAATGTACGTCCAGAGAAAAGTTTGTTTTCTCGTGGCTTTTGGCAGAAGAAAATAGCGCTCGGTTTGTAGCTAGTCGTGAGCTTTAATATCACGTAATTTATGTGCTGTTAGTTAATCCGGTGTGAAGTCGGGCTTTTCGAATCGACCGTCATTTAGCAAGTTTTTCCCGGAGTGCGCGAAAGATAAATTATGAAAATATAACATTGCGTAAACAGTCGTTTGGGTCTCGAAAAGGTCGAGAATTTGATTTAAGTGTTGAAAGTTTGGCGCCATGTAATTATAATTAGCAAGATAAATAAAACAGCGGAAGGATGAATAGGCAAAAGGTCGAAGTGAGGCGGCGGTCGGCGCACCTGCCTCCCGTATAATGGCGGCTGCGAGTTCTCCAGTTCATTTTCCACGCCACTGAACAGCTCATTACTGGATACAGGGAAATCTGGTATTCCTAAGCGTCCGAAAGTTGCGTTTTGCTCGGACTGACGTTGCAATATGGACCGGCTCTAATCTATTTCGATGATTTATCGCCCGCAAATTGGAGCGCCCCTCTCGGGGTACAGGGATGCATTTTTCAGTACGTTATTAGAGCGACCATCGATCCACCCTCTAAATCAACGTTACGACCAGGTAAGACCACTTCGCAGTCCTTCGCCAATTTGTGTTCGTTTACATTTTGCGAGAAGATTGGTCGCTATGGAGCTCATCAATCAAGCAACGGAGGTGAGGCCGACATGATGGGTTATGCTTGCTACGAATATTAATGAGCCCGCAATATAGATGAAACCTTTCATAATCATAACACAGTCTGACTTCGCATCCACTCGTAATCAAAACAAATCACGGCTTCAAAGTCTAAACGATGCGAGTCCCCGCCATGGAATATTAAACAAACCGACAGATAACACCACACTCAGAATTGTCGCAGTCCCAACATCTTATTAAATACCGTAATTACCAAAGTCATTAATAAGTAAGATTCGAGCGCCAGTATTAAATTAATTAAAACCTCAGAAGATGCCCAAGTACCAGACGCTCAAATTATTCGCTTTATTACAAAACGCGTCTCGCAAAACTAACAAACAAAAAACACTAATTTCCACAGGACCAACTTCTAAAGCTGTATATATTAGCAACAATAAACAAATTTAGCACAAAATGACTTTGGGTTTTATTAATCTACCCCTCTGACAAAATACTTTGAAATCCCAAACTTGGCACTCTAGAGACTAAATCTAGAATAGATTAAATAAACATTTGATAGTCATTTACATCCTTTTCGTAAATAATAATCATACTCTAAACCCCTGCCTATTAAACACTTGTTCAAAACTACCAGGAGAATAAAAAGTAGAAAACCAAACATTTTTTGCTTAAACTATTTATTTCTTGGAAAAAGTAATTGATGAATGATAAAGTACTATAAAAATGTGATGTCATCAAAAATAAAATTTTTCGAAAATTTTTTTTTTTTAGTTTTACAAAATTTTTATTTTTTTTAAATGGCAACCCACTAAAAACTGTTTTTCTAATGAAGGTTATGATCTAAGGATTACAATTATCTACCTTATATTTAATTTTTTAAAAACATTTTTTTCCTTAAGTTGCAATTTTGACAAAAAGAATCGTTTACAATCACATTTTTTATATTACTTAAATTTATTTTCTGGAAGCAAATGATTAAAAAAACCGCTTGCTTCAATACTTTATATTCACCTTGTATGTTTTAACCCTCTTCTTAACTAAAACTTATAGAAAAGAAATATGCAAAAGGGTTTATAAAAAATTATGTAAATAAAGGAAATTGTGGTTTGCTTTTTAAATGAACAGTTTTAAGCACTATCAAAGCCTCTGTTCAATGACGTCACGTAATCTCAACCTTTATTTTAGGAAGGGTCCGTGTATTGAAACGACTCGCCGATGATAAATGAACAAACAATGTTTACTTACTTCCTCCATACATTTAAAATAACATTATCATTGTTAAAAAATATAGTTTTACCAAGCTCAACTACTATCATTTGTCACCGGATAGTTTTAGTTTGAATAAAATTTGTATTGAAATTTACTTTTGAAAAATAGAATTTCGTGCTCGGAATTATTTCCATTATGTTTTGAGAAGTCAGAAAAATTTAAAAAGGACATATTACCTACATAATACAAAAATAATTCGTGTTAAAAGTTGAAAACTTCCAAACAATAATTATTGTTCTAGATTAAAGCTCTCGTTTAATAATACTACAAATAAATAGTTATTTACATTATACGTGCAGTATACAGGGCGATTCAGATAAGATAATGAGCCTGACGATCTGGCGATGCAACCCAAAATACAATTTTCATTTACGCCTTTGATCCAATTTCAATTAGGATTTGCAAGTTGAATCCAAGTTATCATCTTGTGTCACTCTGACATCAGTGCAGAGAACGATTATTAGTGTCATTCTGTTCTCGCGGAATGATAGAGAAATTAGAGAAGTCTTTGCGGTGTAAACCCAATAAAAAATGTATGAAACAATGAAACATTAAAGGTAGGCAAACAGTTTTTTTATAAATCATAAATTGCTTGTCAAAGCACTATCAGAGCAACATAAGATAACTTGGATTGCAAATGCAAATCGTAATTTAAATTAGATCAAAACGTAAATAAAAATTGTTTTTTGGGTTGCATCGCCAGATCGTCAGGCCCATTATCTTATCTGAATCGCCCTGTATAATAATTTTTAATAAAACTGAACGCTAAAATACCTAACGCATAATTGATGAACAAAACTTTTTGATCGAAGACCGTTATATTATGCAGGGTGATTCACGAGGAATAATGACTCTGACTAAATTCTCGATGCAACCAACATTACAGTTGTCGCAAAATAACTTGCGAAAAGTAATGGTGGTTGCATAAAGAATTTGAATTTGGTCAGGCTCATTATTCCTCGTGAATCACCTTGTATATTTTGATTTGTCAAGACTCCTAGATTAACAAAGAGACTCTGTCTCTATCCGGGTCGCCATATTTTTAATTCAAGGCCTTTTTTATTTTTTCTAGGAGTACCACAGTACAGTTCTTATACGATTGCTTAATTTTAGGTACTATTTGACATTACTTTATTTTTAATTTACAATGCATGGACAACCATTATTTTTATGTGATTTATTTGTGTATTTATAACTTGGCTACTTGGCTTATTTAACCACAGCAGCGTGCTTCAGTTGCTATGCTTTACCAATTTGTTGAACAAAAAGTCAAGAGTCGGTTTATGTCGAACATTGAAAACAGACATTTTACAAATTTGGCGGACCGGATAGCGATAGAGTCTCTTTGTAAATCTAGAAGACCGTGTGACGGATCTATGCGTTTACTATTTTCAACACAAGATAGCGCTGATTAGAATCTCGCCAAAAAAAGTGTTTATTTTTGAATAATTAATAGACAAATGACTGAGTGCGGTATGTTCTCTCGGCATTAAAAACTTTATTTTGTACTGAATGTTATAGATTACTTTAATCAACTAATGTGAGTAGGTAAACAAGTCTTTTATCGTCTAGTGGATAAGGAAAATTTTTATCTACTGTTTATATTCTTTATACGTATTTATTCTTCGCCAGTGTCAAAATTTACGGTTTCTCTCCTGTGTAAGGAAGTATTGACAACTGTTTGGCAGTTCTCAATACGAAACGTCAGATTATTTTTAACAGATTTAAAGCAATTTTAAGTCTTGTTGAGTCTAATTCGAAGAATCAAATGTTGTATTCAACTCGTCTTCGTGTAAATCGATTTATTTAAACCACCTCGTGGATGATAAACCACTCGTTGACACCCGTGGTTTAAAAATCCACTCGTGAAATAAAGCGTCCCATTTACACTCAAACTCGTCGAATAAATAACTATCAAAGATTATTTACGTCCAGGAAAATTTTTAATTTTTATTTTGACCGAAAATGTACTGATGGGAGTTAATTATTACCTGACGTCAGCTGTTGAAATGTCAAGTAATTAAACACCCCACAACAATTATCGCATCACATTGTTCCTTAAGTATATAGCAAATCGAATAGCAAATGGTCTGCAAACATTTCATATAAGTAAATTAAATTTAATCACTAAGAAGATTTTAACCCTACTTTGGAATGATAATTGATTTTTGCACTGCTTGTGTCTAATTTTAATTCCGATTTGCATTTGCCCAAGTTATCTTATGTTACTGTGACAGTGCTTTGACAAGCATTTTATGATTTATAAAAAAAACTGTTTGCCTACCTTTAATGTTTTATTCTTACATTTTTTTATTCCTACATTTTGTATTGGGTTTACACCACAAAGACTTCTTTAATTTCGCTATCATTCCGCGAGAACTGAATGGTATTAATAATGGTTCTCTGCGTTGATGTCAGAGTGACCTAAGATGATTAACTGGATTCAACTTGCAAATCCTTTAAATTTAAATTGGATCAAAGACATAAATGAAATTTGTTTTTTGGGTTGCATCGCCAAATCGTTAGGCTAATTATCTTATCTGAATCGCCCTGTATAAATAGATTTAAAGTGCAAAATTTAAACTCTCATAATTTCGAAATTTTTTATAGATAAATTTTTTTAACATTTTTTCTATGTTCCTGGTCTTTTCTTACATGGTATTTTTCTCTGGGGTGCGAGTTCTGGCGCACCTGTATGTGCAAATTTGTTATTGCGTTTAAATTTAAGAACCTGTATCGGTATCATTAATCTTATAAATCACGTCTGGAGATTCGACTTCGACAATAATTGTACATTTTCGACAATAATATCATTCACATCTGTTAGCGGAGTACAAGAAAAACACTCGCGATTACAAGCGGTGTGTGCACTCCACTATGAAGTTGGAAGTATATTGAACTGCAAAACCATCTATCATTTCTAACCAACCTTATGTCTTCATCTAACATCATTACCCCATAATGAGTGGGAGTGGTAAAAGCAGCTCAGACGGGGCTTTATGAAGAAGAAAAATGTGCGAAAGGTAAGTGAGTGGAGTGGATGTAAGTAGAGGGTATCAACCATTTTCTTTTTTAATCTCGGCGTCAATTTGTTGTTGTCAAACTGCTGCACATCAAATTAATTTACTGCAACCACTGTAAGTTGAAAACAACTCTGTTAAACCGCAAAATTACTAGTAATGAGATTTAGAGAGAGTCGGATAAATTGGTCACTTCGACAAACATTATTCAAATTGAAATTGAAACGAAATAGCATCCTTGAAGAGGAATTGGAAAACATTTTTCGGATACGCGTATTCGTGCTCGCAATTAGTCTAACAACGTTGGCCAATAAAAAGCAAGAGGGCTCAAACTGGACGCTTCATCATTTGCATGAAGCTTGTAAAAAGTCGAACGTTTTTCCAATACATCTGTACTTAATAAACATTAAATTTGACGCAACGTTTCTAAAATTAGGTTTTTAATCATGGTTCAGGTTCATGTCACACAGATAGATAATTTATACAGACCAAGAAACGGAGTTATCAAAGATACGTATTTGTAACACATTAAAAGCCAAGTTACTTACATTTTTAACTAATTTAAAATAACAACGTTATTCCAAGACACAATACGGGTGTTTGTTTTATAGTGGACCTGTTTTATTTAAGTATCAATATTTATTCACAATAATCATATTTACAGTTGCGTTGGTACATTAAAAACTGATTGATCACAGCAATTAAGTTACATGATCAATATTTAATAAATTTAAAAGCTGGTACAAAATTTTGCTTGTCAACGGTTTTCAATTAATTTACTGATGAAATAATACTGCATTTAATCATTTCCCCGTCTACTGTTCTTTATCAAAATATAAAGCAAACAACAGATAACATACCTACGTTGTTTGGTCAAAACTCACAACGCATCAGCTGTAATTATATATGTATGTATTTATTCATGAATTTAAGTTAAAATTTGTTTAATAGTATCAGGCTTATCAAAAACTTAACCTACCAATAAATTTTCGAACTAAAATGTATATAACATTTGCAGATTTGAATAAAATGAGGATCATTATATTAAAAAAAAATAATGTTTTAACTGCAAAAATAATATTTTTACTGAAACGAAATGTATGACACATAAAAACCATGTGTCTGTTTTTTGTCTGGCTATCGACCTGTTTAATGTTCATATTTGATTAAAGAGAAAACAACAAAATAATTCCAGAGTATATGAATGATATTCAATTTGTACCTTTGTTCCATTGTTTATAGAAGAAACTGACTGTAAAGAATTTTGATCAAAGTGCTTTAGTATTCGTGAATTTATTGTCAGAGGTCAGTTGTATTATAGTAAAATGTTTAGGAGTCGAAAGTTTCATCATTGAAGGTTAATGAATGTCAATAAGCACTTTTTGTAATACGATTTTGTGAGGATAAAAAGAAGGAAGCAAGCACTTTAGCAGTGCCGTTCCGGTTGGTTAATGGATCTTTGGTGCATTGCCGCACCAAAAGCAGCAGATCACAATTCATCTGCTGGAGGCCAGCCAAAGACGGGAATAAACAGTCACTGCGGGCATCCGAAGAATCGTCTAAATCTATGATCATTTGGTGACAGTCGATTGTCTAAATTTCGTCCAGTGGATCCGGGGCGCTTGGTGCCAGGTTCCAGGAGAATCACGGCTGCTTTCCGTGTTCCCGTGAAGTTTTCTACACGGCTCGGTTCAGCGCTCAGGTTCCGCCCGGTGGCTGCGTGAAATATGTTCCTCGCGGTCGCTCCAACTTGCAAGACGGCCCCAACTTTCCAACAAGTAGACATAAAGCAACGTTGCGGTCGCGCAAACGACTAATCTGCTTCTAGCCGGAGTGATTTAGTGAGGGTAATTGCGGTAATTGGCCGAAGTTCATGCTTTTCGGTAGGAGCGGCATGCCACTTACCGTGCACTAGTGGAAAGAAGACCAGCACCACCAACACGAGTAGCGCGGAAGGCATGACAACGACTGACCGAGAGCATCACCTATGCACTAGCTATCGCTCCGGAGGGCACGCGGAATCTGATTTTAGTCCGGTTGCTGGTCCGCGCTCGACTCGCGCAAGCTCCGTCCGGATCCACGTGTCCGGAGGCACAACACACTCTATCCCGGCGCTAACGCGAAAACGCAGATATAGATGAGACGCACGACGCTTTATCAACACGGAAATTCGCGGAATTACATAACCGTCAGACGCTATTGTCCTGATTAGGCGACGACGTTAAATTTTCAACAGAGTCGTTTGTAACCTCACCTAACTTACGGCTTCCGTATACAGCCTCAATAGAGAGATTTATGCAATGGTTCTCAGTCAACAGCCAACGTCAAACGTGCCATTTATTCACCTAAATTAAACACAAAGCCTCCCATCCATAACTAAAAACTTAAGAAGGATGATTTTCACATTAATCTTCTACGGTATCTCTAAAGCGGATTAACTTTAAAAGGATACACAAAATCATTGTATGGGGTGACAACGTAAACGACAAAACAAAACGGTTTTCAAACCACAAAGAGTTTCATATAGGCAAACCCATCTACTTATAAATGCTTTCTAATAGCGATGTAGACTCTTTTTCAACATTAATAATATCTACCGCCTTCTTAATATCCGGCTTAAGCATTTTGTAAAAAATGCATTGTAAGCTCAGTGATTCTGAGTTTGTTTTAGTTACAGGAATTGCTAAGGAAAAACCACATTATTATTAATTCATTAACGAACAATAACGCAATTAATAAAAGCTGGGAAGGAAGAGTACAACAAAACAAGATACCCAAAGGAGGTTAAACACTTTAAGCTTAAAACTGGTTGCACCAACGAGAATCAGATGAACTAAAAAAATGCCTAGGCGATCAAAAAAAAATTCTATCAAGACAATGATTCTAGTATCTTATACTTTTTTATGGTGTATTTAAGCTTACGTCTTGAAAATTGAGAAATTAGATCTACATTATGTACCCGGATTTGGGGTGAGCAATACACCTAGTTCATAAATTTCTTCAATTAAAGCCATACAATGAAAATTCTTTCTAATTTTGACACTGACAATTGTTTATTAAATCGAACAGACTTTACTTCTACGTTTTTCTTGCTGGGTCGCAGGAAAAATTATATGTATTCCTCCCAAATAACTATTGTATTGTGGTATCAACAAGAAATTACTGCCTAGG
>NW_025401006.1:3412880-3495634 GCF_015345945.1 Tribolium madens
GTTGGAAAACATACCTACATTATTTTTTAAGTTATTAGCACCATGGGACTTAAATTTTTCTACTAAAAAGGTTTGAATTGTAACCCATACAAACATAAGCAAGAACCAGAATTTAAAATTAATATTATCAAATAAATTTTAAATTAGAAGTTTAACATTGTAATGTTTTCTTCGAAACTTAATTACAAAAGAAGCTAAAACTGCAGTTGATAGGAAATGCAAACACTCTACATTTCAAAGTTTTCAAGCCTCATTTAAAATTTTGAGTTGAAATCAAATTAATTTCCGTACTGATTTATAACAGTATAGGAGTACAAATATTTGTTCAAGCATTATACAAAAGGTTATGAACTTGCCACAAGTTGCTTTTTAGCTTGAAGAATTACTATCAAATTTTATTTTATAATATAATTATTTAGGCTACTTAATTTTTATGTTTACGGTACTCTTACTATTATTTACGCTTTTTCAACTTTTCTTTTATTATAAAGAAAAATACAGGGTGAATATAAAGTATGGAACCAAGCGGTTTTATTTTTAATCATTTGCCTTCAGAAAATAATAATTAATATAAATTAAAGCAATATAAAAAAATGTGATCGTATTTTCAGAACGAAATTTTGTTTTGTTTTTGAGTTATGCGATTTTTTTTGTCAAAATTGCAATTTATGTGAAAAAATTTTTTTGAAAAAATTAAATATAAAGCAGATAGTTGTAATCCTTAGAGTATAGCTTTTATGAAAAAAATGATTTTATAGTGGCTTGCCATTTAAAAAAATATTTTTTTTGTGTAACTCAAAAACAAAAACAAATTTCGAGAAATGTTATTCTTTTTAAATCATCACATTTCTATAGTAGTTTATCACTCATCAA
This sequence comes from Tribolium madens, assembly GCF_015345945.1. Lineage (NCBI taxonomy): Eukaryota > Metazoa > Arthropoda > Insecta > Coleoptera > Tenebrionidae > Tribolium > Tribolium madens. The sequence continues at coordinate 3,413,754 of NW_025401006.1, forward strand.
TTAGTTTTTTCAAAAAATAAATAGTTTAAGCAAAAAGCGTTTGGTTCCATACTTTTTATTCACCTGGTATATATTGTTATAATTTGTTACATTCTTCTTTTTACTGCTTTATTATTTATTACAATCTTACGTTTAAAATTTTAATCATTTATATTCACGCCTTTTCATATTCTTTAACTCTTATAACATTTTTGGATTGTGTTTCTTGCACTTTTCCAAGTTTATTGTAGTCTTACTTTTTAATCTCAGTAGTTTTTTTTGTTTTTAATTTAACTTAATTTTTAAATTTTACTACTGAGCCTTGAACAAATGTCTGCTCTTTTGTATAAGTAAAGTCCTTTTTTTTTTAAACAATTGTCATGTTGGTTTCAGCCACTAGTTATTTGAGGTTATTTCGTTGGCAACGTAAAATGTCAATTGACAGTCAGCCGTTTTATTATGAAAGCGTTTGTTCTACTGAAGCCGCAATTACTTTTAAATTTAAAATAAAAAGTACAGTGTAAAAGGCTCAGAAAATGGTGAAGGTGGAATTGGTTGGTATTATTAGGATTATTTCTGTGACGTTGCGGATGGCAGGAATACGCTGCCCCGAACCCCGATAGGCCTTGTAGAACGGAACTATTATGAAAAGGTTTTTTTGTAAATCTTGCCGTTTTTGAGGAAAATTAATACTATCACGACTCAGTTTTAGTCTAGCTCTCGTAAAAGTTAATAAAATTATAATAAATTTTTGAGTAAATTATTGTAAAATTGTGTTTTATCTCAAGAAAATGAGTTTTTCAAAACAAGGATCTGGACCCTAATACAACAACAAAAATAGCTACTTATTATTAGATTTTGTGGATATATGCAGACAGAATAACCAACCATGTTTAAAGTCGTTATGAATTTGACAATTTTGGTTGTGTAAAAACTCCTACTCTTGAGACAGTATCAGATTCGGAAGACGATTGGTGGTTTGAAAATTTTAAATCAGATTCTGAAAATGAGTAAAATCTTATATTACCCATTAAATACATTTTTCCCATTCAGCAGTTGCATTTTCCGTGTCTTTATTGTCGTTATTTCTTGTCCTGTGATAAAACATTTTCTGACATTTGAAGATTACTAATATAACCTCTAGCCTAATCCAGGGAGATTTTTAATATACAGGTACAGATGCTCCGAAAAGAAAGGTTTTAAGGAGGCATACTCTGGTCTTTGAGAGAATTTTGACATTGACAATTATTTAAAGAAAATGGACATTGTACATACTTTAACACATATTTTGCCAAAATTGTTCTTAGTTCTTTATAAGATATACTAAATTAGTCTACTATTCCTTAAATCATGAACATTAATGCTAACTTATTACTGACGTCATACTAGTGATTCTAATGAAACCTTTGATAAGAAATATTTTTAGCTGACATTTTTATTGATTACTAAGCAGTAGGTGTATCTACCAAAAATACGACCTTTTGAAATCATGCGTTTGTGGCATTTAATTAACTATTACTTCTGAGAACGACATCTAAGCTTTAGATCTTTGCTTATTTGAAACGTCAAATTTATCCGATAAACGCTCTAAATTTGATATTGTTTTACTTGTTATAGCACTGTTACTTCTGTTTGCCTTCTTATCACAGGAAATATAAAAATTACACTAGAAACATAGTAACTAGTTTTACTTGAAAAGTTGATTATCATATAAAAAAGTTTTATGTAAGTATTTGATATTACTTTTTAAATAAGCAAAAAAAAAAACACTTTACTTATGTGTAAATGTGTAAATAAGTTTAATAATATGTATAAATTTTAGTTTATTCTCATAGCAACGTTCTCTTTTAGGGTAGAGTGATCGATGAAGCAATCACATTACGAACTGTTATTGCAGAAAGTGTAGAAGTCAGTATCGCCAATATAAAGTTTTATTTTAACAAAGTTTGTAATTCTGCTTGGCATTCAATCAAACATACTTGTGGTTATTGGTGGAGAAACTACATTTTGGGTGTATGTTATTGATTTAAATAGAAAAAAAAATTGTATAATAAGGGAATAAAGCATGTGTGAATTTTGAAATGACAAATTTAAGGTGTAAAGCTGTTCATAGCAACTTCAGCAAGTATTACAAAAAATTGGAACAATTCGAAAGACAAAGTGCTTTTAAAGCATGGCGGGCATTTAGGAAATTGGACGTAAAAACCGCGACAAAGAATATGTAGGAAAACGGAAAGATTAATTTTGGTTAAATTCAGAAGGCACAGAACTCGCTTAAGATTTGGTAGAAGTGAGCAATTTAGAACAAGCAACATATTTATGATACCCACTTAAAAGCGATAATAGGTTGAACAAATCACGAGTTTTCTTGCTTTGGTTCGCCAGTGTTTAAATTTCTTGCTTGATAAGGCCGTTTGCAATCAGGGAGGAGAACGGCAATAACGTTGCAGTCATCCTTATTCTTGATAAGTTTCTAGTCGGCGAATGCAATAGTCGGAACGTTGTTCAATTTTAATAAAAAAGAATGGCGCTAATGTGGCTGCTTAATCGTGAGATATAGTTGTGGCGGTCGCTCGGGGCTGATTTCGTGAGGTTAAGAGTGCGAAAGAGGCCGATGACAAATATTTCGAGTGTAAGAATGCATCGAATAAAGGGCAAATATATGAAAATGGGATGGCTTTTTTACGTAAAGTATAGAGCTAGAAATGGGATCCACGCATCAGCTCGAAGATAAAACATACGAAATTCTCAGAAATTGGTTCGCTGCCAAAGCAATTTATTTTTTACACTCACAATGTATGTTCGTTGGATAAATTGTGTGTACTAAGTAAAATAAAATGGTTTGGGGACGACATAAACACTTCTCCGAGAGGATATAATTGACGGCGTGAGAATTCCAAATTGTTAAGAAGCTGTCGTAAGAAAGGTGACTTCTGCCAGCCAAGTTAAGTGATTGGGACCTTCTCCTTTATCGACTTTATGAGGCGTCGCGTCGTTTGTTCCGCATATCCGGACCGGCAGCTTTGTCGACAGCCAGCAGCAGGTCATGCTTTTATCGCGATGCTTCCGGTATTGAACTCAGCTCTAATTCCTCCACAAGCGGCCCGGTCGCCTGTGACGGCGCAACTTTTCGAATACGCGCAAATAAAATCCGGAACTTCTCCAATTTATTTTTAACTCTCAACCTACACAAGATCAGAACTTTTTACGCACAAAAAAGACCAAAATCTGACGCATCCGCAAAATTATTGTTTCGGACATGAAAAACTTCACATTTCAAACAACAAGAACACTACACAGCAACGGAAAAATTTGCTACAATTTTTTTACACTTTTTCAGCTTTATTAATATATCAAATTCACATAGTTTCAACAATTTATGTATTACCCTGACAGCCGACTGTGATTTGTTACTTATTTTTATACATTTATCCTGTTTACATTGGAATATTTTAAATAGAAAATCAAGTAATCTAAATGGCAAACCAGAAAATATAGGTTTAACAAAAAATTCCATTCCATTTATAAAAAGGATGATTTATGTGAGCAATTGACAACGGTGGCATTAACACACATTACACGTCATTATTGTCGGCTGCATCGCTTACAAATATATGCAATTTTTTGAATTTTAATAGTACATTTTGTGCCCTCTAATTTATTAGCTTTGAGAAAAAAATACATTGACCATATTATTGTATCTTATTAATTAACTAGCCATTAATTTAGGTACTTTTGGAAATGATTTAAATCTCATATTTAGCAGAGTTTGCAAACGAATGAATAAGACTATTTGTTTGCAAAATGCAGATATAAAACCTAGACTTGTTTTGTTGCTCGTTTACGCTGTCGTAACGCTTCATTAAAACACTGTTCTGACAATGACTTGATAATTGATTTAGGTAAAGCTGTAAAGCTGCAAGGCTTTGGACTAGAGCAATAATTGTTTGCTGTTTATGGTGCTATCTGACCCACTTAACGTAAACAGTATGCTAACATACCACACATAACAGGCTTACTTCAAAGACTGCATTATTATACCCTTGAGTGATGTTAGAAATGTTCCAAGATAGAAATAAATCTTCGTGGGTTCAATTTGTGTCATTGCGGCTCTAGAAAATGGTAATGGACACACATATTTCTGAATCTTGAACAAACCCATCTATCATAAGGCGATAATAAAAGTTTTCAAAAATTTCGCACTATTGTCTGTATCCGATTTTATCGTATAATCGGCCCGAGGAAGAAAATTATTTTTAAAAATCCTAAGCTTTTCTATTGCCACGTTAATAAAGACGGTCAGCTCAGCTCACATCCACTAAGCTGCATTCTACGAACAACGTATAAGATGGATATCTTTTTTCGTCAATAGCCTCTAACAAATCGCCCATAAATCACTCCAGCCTTTTGTATATTTCCTACAAATACCTCGGAAGTAATTGCTAGAGTCTCATCTATTACACCGACGATTCTACAGATTTGAAAAATAATGTTATCTCATTGCAATTTTCTCTTAATCTTTAATTAAGCTTTACAGACCTACTCTAGAGTTTTTATTTAGGCAATTTTAATGAACTAATTTGACTTCCAATTTTATTTCATTCTCTTAAACCAATTTAACATTTGATGATAAGAACTATATTGCAACATAACGTCTAATATTAAACTTTACTGTTATTTTAAAGCACAAGCGTGTTGTGAGTGCTTTTACCTTTCATATGATTGCAATTTCCTACAGTGTCTCTCAATCCACACAATCAAATCTTTGTAAGAGTTTGAAAAAAGGGTCAAGCTGATATTGTCATTTAGTTCCAACTGTCCAATATCCTATTGAAAGCTCTAAAAATGTATGTACAATATACTTATATTTAATTTTTAAGTCGGAATAAGATTGGCGTTTTTGTTTTTATTTAAATGTCTTTTTTCCTTTCTAATATATAATTTAAGAAATTATGAGGCGCAAAAGAAAAAACGGTTCAAGAGAAAACTAAATCCATATCGTCGGAACAACGTTTATTCCTGCAACGCTCGGTCGCAGGAAGTAGTATTTCTAGTGCTTTGTCTTTGTTGGCAATGCGCGATAATCGATGATTTCGTCAAGCTCGACCGACTTTACGGTTGTAGGGCTTGTGTTTTACACAACAGAGCTCTGAGGAAAGAAAAAATTAAAATTTACAAGCTCTCTGAGAAAAACTTGGTTATCGATAGGTAAATCAAGTTTAATGTTTTCACATTACGTCATTTCTAGTTCGTAAAATCTGATTACAAGTAAAAAACGTAAGAATTTTTCGGATATAAGTGCATTTTGTGATTTTTTAACGTGCACTCTTTGGGATTATGCATGCTGATTAGAATTTTAATGGTAAAAGTTTGTACTCAATTGTGGCAACTTCTAAAAATGCAGACTTCTCTGCAATAAGTAAATCTGAATTACCATTTTGTACCCTGTTGTTATATAAAAATGCCAAGCGTTCTAGCTGGGATTGGTGTTATGCAAGACTTTTCTCGAATACTATGTTTACAAGAATTCTGGGTGTAGCTGCAATGTCGGTGTAGATCACATCGGAGAAAAAATGACAACGGAGCTCACTCTGGTCTTGTCCTTCGACGCTTTTTTATCACACATACCTCTAATTAGATATGTTGACTAACCGCAGCAGTCAGTTGCACAAATGATCTAAATAACTTTACTGTTATATAAAATAAATAAACGCTTATCTGATTGCTGCACCTTACTTTTAAAATATTTGAGAACACAGAAATTATATACAGGATATATTATACAAGGTGATTTTTTTAGGGCCTTTATTAGAAACTTTTTAACTTCTAATGCAGATAGGAATTTGAAATTTTGTACACAACTCAAATCGACCAGTCTAAGTTCAATTAAATTATTTTCAAAATGGCTGAACTTCCGGAAATACGAGAAATTGGCGCCATCTTTAAAATTTTAAATAGTAACCACTTATTTTTATTGCATTTTTGAATTCTCCTCTCCAAACTGAGTAAAATGTACCTACTTGTTAGTACTTATCTGTCATAGGTTTTGACATATGTCAATTTTTTGGTCACAATTTTTATTTGCAGAGGTTTATTAAAAACATCACAGCTCTTGAACCGTTTGCGATAAGTGAATAATTTTTCTTGCATTCGATAACCAAAGGTTCGAAGAGTTTCCTAAAATTTTCAAAATTGTCAACTGTCAAATTGCAAAGCTTATATGATTTTTTGAAAATGATATTTAAAAAACAGCTATAACTCAGTTTTTTCAAATAAAATAACCCCATTTTCTCAACGGCAATCGAAAGTACATCGATTTGTAGAAGGACCTTTATCAACATGTCCTATATCCATCCCTTACAGTTTCTGAAATAAACACGAAAAACGTGTTTTTGTTTTTCATTTTTATAGTAAATCACGTAGGCTTTGGAAAATAATCAATACAATAAATAATATTAATTAATAATTAATTAATAAACAATACTATTTATTAATCTACACAACACCCATCCGGAATTACGAAGAATTTAGGCAAGGATTGAGGCGGCATTTAATAATCTACAACCAAATGAAATAATGAAAGCCACTCAAATTAGTTCACCATCGAGTTTTGGACTGTTTGAAAATGGTAAACATATTGAACATCTGTATTAATTATGGTATATCTTTATTGTATTTTTCCAAAGCCTACGTGATTAACTATAAAAATAAAAACATTAACATGTTTTTTGTGATTATTTTAAAAACTGTAAGAGATAAGTATAGGACATGTTGATAAAAGTCCTTCTACAAATTTATATACTTTTGATTGCCGTTGAGAAAATAAAGTCATTTCATTTGAAAAAAACTGAGTTATAGCTGTTTGTTAATGATCATTTTCAAAAAATTATACTAGCCTTGCAATTTGACAGTTGATAAGTTTAAAGATTCTAGGAAACTTTTCGAACCTTTGGTTATCGAATGCAAAAAAATTATTCATTTATCGCAAAGAGTTCAAGAGCTGTGATGTTTTGAATAAACCCCTGCAAGAGAAAATTTTGATCAAAAAATTGACATATGTCAAAAACTATGACAGATAAGTACTAACAACTAGGTACATTTTACTCAGTTTGGAGAGGAGAATTCAAAAATATATTAAAAATAAGTGGTTACCATTTAAAATTTCAAAGTTGGCGCTAATTTCTCGTAGTTCCGGAAGTCCAGCCATTTTGAAAATAATTTAGTTGAACTCGGACTGGTTGATTTGGGTTGTGTAGAAAATTTCAAATTCCTATTTGCATTCGAAGTTAAAAAGTTTCTAATGTAGACCCTAAAAGAATCACCTTGTATACATACAGAATACAAATTTATCACAAAGCTCAAATTAATGTTGCCCGATTTTGGACATCTATTTACTTATTTGTAAAATACAGGGTATTTCACACAACTTTACGAGGCTTGCGCCTAAAGTACGCACCCAAATATACAAAAGTCACAAAACACTGGATACAAAAAATACACATCTAATTATTTAATTTTTGGAAACCCATTACAGAGTAGTTGTCAAACTAATCACTGTCTCATTAATAGTCATAAACTGCAGTTTTTCAGAAACAATTATCATTTGTTCTATCAAGAGACGGCATGAATATGATTCTAGTTTATCTACCTTAATTACTAACCAACTAAAAACGTAATTTTTTAAAGGGTGAATAAACATTATTCAATTTTTCAAAATTTGTAATCGAGTTCGTATCGGAATATCTATTATTGATTGCATCTTACAGGCGCAGGCCTCGTAAAATTACGTGAAACACCTTGTATTAGACCTACGATGAACACTCCACCGACAGGCCTAAATTTGCCTCTAATTTTAACTTAATAGCGTTACGTTGTTGCATTAAAAAAATAATTACTTATTCAAAAAGCAATAAGTTAATGAAAAGTTAATTTGGTGTATTTCCAACTGTAAAATTTTACTGTTTTTTTTGCGCTATAATTTGTTGAAGTAAACATCCTTGCCTCTACAACCCCTCTGTCAATTTTCGGGGTTTTACGTGGGTGATTTAGGCTAAATTTATCTTCCCTAACGCCTACAACTTGAAAAAGCTTTAATTAGGTTACAATGATATAATCGTCAGGGCGAATAATCTATACTATATTTTGCGGTCACTTGATATTAAACAGAAAAGTTTTGTCAATTAAAGTAATTAAGTGTAGTTCCCTTCTGGTTCGTATCAGTTGTAAACTCGACAAGAGAATTAATGGCGGCCCGTTCGTCTACATTAAATATTTCATGTGCCATTAAAAGAAATTGGCATAGCTGGCGACGAAGGAAAATTGTCGAAGACATATTCAGAGAATATAGGCACCAGAAGTTGGTAATATGATTTAGATGTAAGGTGCACCGGATGTTGCCAGGAATCGTGACCAGAACTTTTGACTGCATAATATACTTATATGAAATTTAGCGAGGGAGTTTGGGAGCTTTTCCCCTTGACAAAAACCGGAAGCTTTAACGCAAACCGTATGTTCTTTCATTGATTACTTAATTCCTCGCCGCTATCCTTTTCTAGGGCCGGCCTCGTGATATATAATTTCCAATAAAGCGCTGCTCGATCATCCGTCGTCTATAGATATTAGTGAGATAGCAGCTTCTGCAGGTTATGAAGTGTGACTTCGGCTCACACAGCTGGCACTGACGGCGACCAGGGGCACGATATCAAATATTGAAGGAAGAATATTTAGTAAGACACGAGCTGTGTTAAAGTGGACATGTCGATTGTTCCAGCGGAGAAATCACGGATTTCGGCCGTTTTTTATGTCGTACTGACACAAAAGAATTGCTGGTTGCATCAGTGTACAAAGCGACTCGGGTCGTTTGTGAAATCGACGGTTCACCAAATTTTTCTTCGTTAAAATGAAGTGACGCATTAACAAATCGCCGACAGCAAACGCAACGTAAGCTCAATCAATGTAACTGACCGTGAAAGAAGAATGGACACGCAAACGACTTAACAATCGACCTGTTGGAATTTAATGCGTTAGATATGGCCGGAGTGGGAGACTGGAAATGATGTCGTCCGGTAGCTACCGGAAAAACTGTTGGAGCTTAATAAAATACCTTTTCCCGACGATAAGCGCCGAAATAAAAGCGTTTAAAAAAAAACAAGTTATTCTAAATTATTTTATTCAACACACCTTTAACATTTGAGCTTTTAATTGTAACATAAAAAAAACTAATTGTTTAACGTTTTATTGAATTTGAAGATTTACAATCGTAACTTTATATTACTCATTGCATAGTTTTTTTTTTATTTGATGACATTTGTTTTACGTTCAAATTGAAAATTATTTAGCAATAAAGTTGAGCATTGTCATTGCCGTTAAATTTTACGAGACATTTATTTGCGGTTTTATTGTTTTTTGTACGTTTCTTTTAACTTTTTAACGTTACATGATTGTACCTATTCACACAAACACTCTCATTATGTTACAATGCATGAGTGTCACTATGAGAGGTTGTAACACGTATTTTTTATTCTATTTTTTCTATTCAGCTTTTTTTAAATTGAATTTATTATTATAATTGGCAGTTAAAATTGATGACATTACGTATGCGGTACCTACCCAAATTGCTTGAAAACAGATCAAACAGCATTAGTTTCAATGAAATACGTTGATCTACAACAATTTCTCACTTAAACACGACAATATGCAGTCAATAAAGACAAAGCCTTGCATAGACTTGTTGAAGTAGAAAGAAAAATCAAAGTAGCTTATGAAAAACAAAAAGATTTTTCGATTGTACATAGTCTTCAATCTAAATAAAACTTAACAAGTTTTTCAGAGTTGGATCGTACTTATTCTAACCGGAGTTGGTCAATTCGACCACCAAATAAATTTAATCCTCTTAAAAGTAAAAGTTGAGGATTAAGAAGACGGGTCAGTTCGACCACCAATACTTGCGGGGGGTCAAATTTAACTTGGAAAATTCAATTAGGGTCACATTTTAGTCTTTCAGTTTGCTTTGAAGGAAACGGTTGTTTATTACCAATAATGGCAAATCAGAAGCAAAATAGAATAATGGCAAGCAGAAGCAAAGTAGAAAAAATATTGAAAATAAAGTAAATTATGTTAATCAGAAAATTTACGAATGGGTATAATGTGGAAACAATATCTAGATTCACATTCACATTTGTTAAATCAGTATGTAGCGATGATTTGCCAAATTCATTTTAACAAAAGAAATATGTTTTAGTTTACCTTTAACTTGATATTTTCTTTATTTTATCTTTTCCAAGGTCCAAATCCAACAGATTTAAACTTTCTGTTAAGGCTCTCCATTAGTGTCTAAAATTTATACGGGAAAATATACAAATTTCACCCATGTGTAAAATCTGTATTTTTTAATTCTACAAAAAGATCCACGTCTCTATCTGTAAATAATAGCATAACGTACCCCGCTATGATGTAATTTTTTCAAAATATTACTTAGATTCTCTAAAAAATTACCATTATTGTAAAACTTTGCCCAGGTTTTTCTTTGTAACGGTGCAACATCTTAAAACAATTTTTTTATTGACATGTAGATAATTAAAATATGCACCTCGCTACGTTCCATTTTTTTTTTATAATACAAGCTAAATTACAAAAAAAAATTAAAAAATGGATGCAACCCCCATTACCCTTGGACCGAAAATCTCAAGCTTCTTCCATGATTTACAGCCGTTATTACCCCCCATCGAGCGCTTAACCCCTAATAATGATTTTACACAAGCGGTACCTGCAAGAAGCATTCCTTTTTGTTGAATTTCAAACTGATGATATCTGGTTTTAGCTACATTTTTTTAAGTCTAGTAGCATTGTGGCCAATTTATAGAACATTTAACTGCATTCAAATTTTAATTCGCGAATTATTCGACGTTTAAGAACGCAAAATGAATGACAACAGAATTCGAAACAGATACACAGTGTGTGCCCGGATAGGGGAAACGACTCTTGTAAAAGATAAATAAATTTCGCTCTAAATTAGCACTGCTTATTAGTTAAAAACTAATTTCTAACATAATTTTAGTTTAAAAAAATCAGGTATACGTTGGAAATTTAAAAAAAAAAATTTTTTTCTCTAAAGTGCTTTTTTTATGTAGCAAATCATTGAGTTCTTGTAAGAAAACTCTTGTACAATATAAAAATATCTCGCTCTAAATTTGCATTTTTTGAGATTTAGCACTGCTTATTAGTTAAAGACTAATTTCTAACATAATTTTGGGTTCTTCTAAGAAAACTATCATAATACAAGAATTCGTTAGAAATTTGATTTAGTMAATCCTGAAATTTTAAAGAKCTAAAACTTTCTCTTTTTGGCAGAAATTACTAAACGGGTTACTGCTTCTTCTGGTGTTGCTTCCATAATTGGTGCAAAAACCAAAAAAAATTTGTATGTTGGTATTAAAAATAAGTATTGTCAATATTGCAAAAATTATTCTGATAAAAATATTGACATACCACCACGTGCATGTTTTAAAAATTGGGAAGGCACATCGACAGCGATGGAGGCACAAATTATTTTAGATAGTTTTATGTGTTCGGTAGAAATGCATGGTTTAATATACCTGGTGTCCCAGGCAGGATTGGATATAGGAAATTAACATGGAAAAATAGTTTTTATTTATTTCCGGCTGCAGGAGTAACAGGAATCAAAATCTGATTGATGGAGCTTGAAGTACTTAACTATCGATATTTTTGTCGATTCTGCAATTAACTGCATTTAGGGTTTAAATGTTTGCTAAATTTTATATTTCTCCTTTATTAACGTAATCTTTTGGATTTAATATGGTGGTCGAACTGACCGGTAGGATTTATTGACCCCCTGCTGGCGTGATCGAATTGACATACGCTCATTCTAACAAGAATGTTGCCAAAAACAGTGTTACAAAGTTGTCTTTTGTGAATTTTGACATTATTTTGTTAAATTTCGGAATTTACTAAAATTTCTGATCCAATACTAATGGGAAAATGTTTTGAAGACAAGATGAGTTTTGTAGTTTAAGAAACTCTTGTTGTCTTAATAGCTATAAAATAATTCGTTATTAAAACTCTAAATGGCTATTTCATTCCCATTATTGTTACTTGCACTATCGGTTATGTCGTGGAGTTGTTTTTTCAGCTAGATAAGTAATTACTAATTCATGTAAAGCACTTTGCAATTAAATGAATGGCTATACGACATAAAATTAGTTTTATGTGTAAAATCCTATTATAAGGTGAAATAAATTGCCTTACCCTAGGAGTGTTGCTGTATTAGTGATATATAGACAGTGTTCCGTGAAGTAAACCAGCGAAGAATTTATGCAATTAGATTTTTAAGTATATGGATTGCATAAAACCGTCCATAACTCAGTGTAATAACAGCGAGTACCTATGTAAATGTCATTTAATATTTTTAGAGTTATAGCGGAGCGCTACGAAGTAAAACGGCTCCATGCGTTTTATTGCAATTTTCAGTATTTCCGGGCAATAGACTTGGTAAACTTACGTTCAAACCAATAAAACTTTCCAAACTTAATTACCAACGCTGCATTTATGAACAACTTGTATCAATTTCAACAAACATTCGATATTTACGAGACACAATTTTATTAAAAAAAGGCATTCGGATTGTATTCACATTTTCTGTTATTTTCGCGCAAGAAATACACGACTTTCAATATAACGCCTTTTCAAAGAGATAGAAAGTTATTTATCTAGACTAGATCAGAACCTAGCATACAAATGTTGCAAAAATGTAATAAAGCGTGCGTCGTGCGACGCAGATGTGAGAAAGTGTGAAATGTCGCCGGATTTGCTTGGACTCAGTGACGGCTATAGGGGTGATTTAAAGCGGGTTTTCGAATGACTGTAATTATAACAATGTGACATTATCTTGCGGCTTGAGGACAGGTCACTCCTTGTTATCGCAAATTTACAACTGCATTTGAAGATGTTCGGCACTGCTATGACAAAACAGATGTACGGGTGTACAGCTAGCCTGAATGGGCCTACAGGGAACCATTACGTCCACTTCCGGAAGCTGCTTTTGGGACTCGGAAGACTTATCGCGATTTAGACAGCCCAAAAAGGAAATTAACTTCAATATTGTCGTCAAATGAGATCAGCGACAAGAAAATTAACAAGTGCTGAACCAATTTTGTTAATTATTATATAAATTACTTCCTAAAAACAAAAGAAAAATGCAATTTTTAATGCAATAATTGTTTTATTAATTGAAGCATAACAAACAGGTCGATCCCAAATCCTAAAATAGGTCTGTCCAAACGTCTAATCGTCTAAAATTGTTTGACCAAAAACTCATTTAAAGTTTAACACTAGTGTTGTTAGGAAATAATGCTGGACATTTATATGTACAAGAATGTATGGGACTGTAAAGTCCAATTCTGTGCTGATAAACATTACTATTAAGTCCTATTGTAATGTGTTTATTAATTATTCTCTCTAGAGACAGATTTTGCAATATCTTCATTCCAAATAGATATTAATTGTTGACCAGCTCGTTAATTAATTACAGTGTTTAGCTGGGTACGTCAAACCGATATTAAACCAGAATTATCTCTCCATCATAATCATTTCTATCTGTTCCACTTCGTTATAATCCAAGCGTACAACTTCTTTGTTGCGGCGCTTCTTAACTTATTACTTACATTTCTGTTCATTCGTTCTTAATTAGATATGAATTGTTTACGCACAAATAAAGCAGATTAAATCACTTAATGAAGCAAAATGGTGTTTGTATTTTAAACGATAGCTCTACAGTCCGTGGTGCAATTTAGAAATCGAAGCCGCCAAGCTGTTTGTCTATGTAAAATAGAGAATGTCTTTGAAAGCAAATTAATGCAGAACTATACGGAGGCTCAGAGAGTCTTTGATTCTGCATAAATCAACTAATCGCTTAAAATAATATGTCTTATGATAACTTCAAATACATAAGGAAATAGATTTGCTACTTAAAGATTCTCTACATTAAAATTTCAATAGCAGTAAAAGTCACGTCGTTTTCCATGAAAAATACGATCAAATCATTCGCTGTTTTAAAAAATAAGGTGCGGATTTAAATTGAACCAGCTTTCGCTGCGATTTACTTGAGTGGTTCAAGCAACCCTTATACGATCTGGCAATTATCATTGTTTATTGATGTAAGGCCGTAAATCTCTCATGCGATTTAGATAGCAAGGCTTTGTACACATTAACATAAAACGGCCATAAAATAACTAAAACAAGGTGTATAAAAAGCAACTGTGATCGATGAGATGGCGACTGTGAGATTAAAGTCAAACAGATTGAGTCTTTTGGGGAATTGGAAAACGAAACGGAAATAACGATGCGTCGAAATGAATACTTCTAGCCACACTACACCTTCCAGGAAGATTTATTTTTTTCTAGTTGTGCAGAAAGAGGTAATTTACATAAACAAGAACTCTAGAAATTATTATTAAACAATTTTCTTCAAATGCAGCCAACAGCATGCACATTGTAGGTACGGTTAATATTAATTTAGGTTAATTCATTCTGAATATCATTTATTCAATCCTCTATGTTAAAATTGAATTTTATCTACTTTTTTTCTTTATGTTAAAATGAAATTTTATCGTCTAGACTCTAGATGATAAAAAATACATCCATTGTTGTATACCTGCGGTTGTTGGTTGCTAATGATTTTTGACATTAGATTTCATTGTTGAGTATTACTTTGACATTTATAAATATCGACCAAATTGGTTACAAAATTAGTGAAGATTGAATAAAATTTTATATTGTACCTACACGACGTATGTTTTCGAGCATATTAGCGTCTCGGCTGACGCCTCGACGCTAAATTGCTCTCAAAGATAAAATTCAATTTTATCCTTTTGTATAATAAATAACTATTTGCTGCAGGCTATTAGAAAAAAAAAGAAAAAAGCTGTATTCTGAATTGTAACTATGTTTAACATTATTTGTGGCTTTTGTTGGAAAAGTTTTTGTCTCTTTACTAAATATTTATAAAAAATATACAGGGTGCGCCAGAACTCGCGCCCCAGAGAAAAATGTCAAGTGCCGGCGGCAATAGGTCGCCAAAAAGTGCAGCCGAAGAAGTAACTTTTGCTTGCATAAGAAAGTTATTAGACTCTTAAATCCACCAATTCCAGAAGGGCACCTCAAAGTGTGATTGAAAAATTATATCGGTTGCTAGGTTACGAAAATAATACCAATTTGGCCAGAATTTTAAAAAATAGCTGGTCTACTGTAATTTTGCGTTTGACATTTATCGTGATGGGGGTGACGTAACCTGTTAGTTTCCAGGATTTTTCTCGCTGAAGAGGTTGTACACGAGTATAATGAGACAGAATCGTTAATTATTATCAACAATTATCAAAAATTATTTTGAAACATTCGGAAAACTCCTGATGAACCGACTTCTCTAAAACTTCTTCACAGGTATTGTTCCTTCTCAACTTTTTCTTCGATCTGATACAGATTAACAAACCGATAAATGAATTTTAGAGCTTGAAAACACTAGTTTTAGTAATGCACTAGCATTATCCTTATGAAACAAAGAAGCAAGTGAGAGTGAGAGACCAGAAAAACATGAAGAAGTACGCAAGTTTCTTTATTTACTTTAATGCAAAATTAACAGAAAAATATACTTTTTAGAAAGTGAGTCACGTTATGTTGAAGTTAGTTGATATTATTGACAAACCACATGATTCCCCAGAAGACCAGCCCACAAATTCACCAAAAAGCGTTGCTGAAATGCCCTCGGAATTAAAACAATAGCAAAAATGCTAATTTTTCGTACTAAATACAAACATCGCAACATTCTTCTAGATTCTAGATTTTTTAATGAAAAAGCAGCCAAGGGGTTATAGTAAGCTAATGTAAGTGGAAGAAAACAACAATAAATTGTTGTTGAAATTTTGAGGTTAGAATTTCTACTGGGCAAGAATGCCTAAATACGAGAGTAAAACTACAATTTTGATATTAAAATTAGTAACCTGTTTTATTTAAGCACAATTTCTTATAAAAAGAACATTTTTCTGTTAATTTTGCATTAAAGTAAATAAAGAAACTTGAGTACTTCATGTCTTTCTGGTCTCTCAGTCTCACTAACGTCTGGGAACAGCGATAACCGTGGTGTCACCTTGAAAGAATAGGGGGTTGGTCTAGCGTCTGTGCCCGGCGATCACAATTGCTTCTTTATTTCAAAAGGATAATGCATTAGTTTTCAAGCTCTAAAATTCAATATCGGCTTGTTAATCCGTATCAGATCGAAGAAAAAGTTCACAAGGAGCAACACCTGTGAAGAAGTTTTAGAGAAGTCGGTTCATCGGACCAGAATGTTTGGGAATCGAGTTTTCAAAATAATTTTTGATAATTGTTGATAATAATTAACGATTCTGTCTCATTACACTTGTGTACAACCTCTTCACCGAGAAATATTCGAGAAAAATACTGAAAACTAGCCGATTAAGTCACTCACATGACAGTTGACAGAAAATTAATAAATTAAATGTGAAAATTACAGTAGACCAGCTATTTTGTAAAGTTCTGGGCAAACTGGTATTATTTTTGTAACCTAGCAACGGATATAACTTTTCAATCACACATTGAAGTGCGCTTCTGGGATTGGTGGATTTAAGAGTCGAATAACTTTCTTATGCAAGCAAAAATTACTTCTTCGGCTGCACTTTTTGGCGATCTATTGCCGCTGGCACATGACATTTTTCTCTGGGGCGCGAGTTCTGGCGCACCCTGTATACAATAGACAAAAAAAGATCAAATCTTAAAGAATAAATGTGGAAATTTTTTGACAGATGGAAACATTTTTTTTTAGCAATTTTCTGTAGGCCGCGAGTTGTGAAACACTTTGTGGTTAGAGAACCTCATTACCGTAAGAGTACAATAGACATATGGTATAAGAAAAATTTAATTATTACTTAATAATACATAACTATTTATTCTCCCCAGTCTTCCATAATAAAACATTTTTTAATTACTCATACTAACTTTTTAAAATTAAACTGTGCATTTTCTTATGTATTAGAACAAAATTATGCATTCTGTCAGGGTACGGATCAATCCACTCCAAAATTTTGATCTCGAATGTAATTTGAAAAATTATAAGCCAAATAAAATAAAATCAAAAAAAAAATACAATACAATTAACAAAGAATTTGAACGATACTTGATTCTAAAACCAAGTTTAATCATAAAATTTTTTGTAGAAAATCATAAATCGTCAAAATCGTTTAAATCGGAAAAATACAAATCGATATATTCAGTTTTTGCTTTCAGCTCAGACTTTTTAAATCATTGAAACTGCTGCTTTTACACATTATTGATTTATATATAACACAATTTATCTTGTTTGGATGAAAGATATAATTATAAACGTTAACGCACTTGCGTGTGTATAAAAATCAAATTTCTTATTATGAATATATTATTTAATAAAATATCTAGTAGATGACAGTAAAACGGCAAGAAAAGGGTACTTTGGTCCTATTGGCTATTTTCAACCCCTTTCTCCACTACTAAAGTTAGTAGAAGATTACGCTTATACCGATCAAGCTCTCAGTTGTCGTCAAGTATCACATGAAATAATTAAATTACCTATACAAATATTTAATGCTAGATATCTATTTAAATAGATAGAAATCTGAAAAGTTATGAAATAAACAGTCTGTCAGCGATGTATGAAATGTGACTCTATTATCCTGATATTCGTCTAGCAACTTCAATGAAAATTTTAAATTAAAGACCGATCTAACGGTTGTTTTAATAATTCTCGATGTTGTAATAAAATCTGCAATAACCGAGACAAACGAGATTAGTTTGGGATTTTTTGTTGTCATTTTTATCATTAATTAAATTAAATAGTTTGGCATGAATGCCGTTCTTGGCAGAAACTGGCAAGAATCAAGTTTCCTTAGGCAAAGTTCCATGCCGGAAAAGAGCTATGGAACTATAAAAGTGTCTCTCGGCATTAATCTTTGCCGAAGTATTTCTTGGTTTATTTTCAAGTTCGTGAATAGCCGCTTGAAGTATGCAATAATTTGTGATTCAGTTTTTCGTAGAGTACTTACACTTCCACTCTATGAGTGTTGTACACTTTCGTCTAGTGTAGTCGAAAACCCACATAATTCAGTTAACTTTGTATTTGTCCAGAGTTTCACTTTAAATTATAAAGAATCTTGAAAGTTTGAAGTATCTTGTAGCAACAAATCCAGTTTTATTTCAATCATGGATAGAGGTATCGCGGATTATCTTCATTATTTTTCACATCAAACAAACCTGAAAGCTTACGAAAATCCAAACCGGGGTCGATGTTCGACCGGTGAAAAGTGTTTTGACGAAGAACATCCTTTGTGGATTAATGTTCGAACCGATTATTTTTGCTGTGAAACGCCGTCGACGGGGTATGCGTGTCGCTCTAAAATTTAATTCGACCCTCATGAGTTTCGTCGATTTTCCTAGTCGCGTGTTTAAGGTGGCTGAAGAGGAGAGCACTTTAGTCAAGTTAATGGTTGGCAGAAATCAATTCTGCAGTAACGTTTAGGAATGGCGTGCCAGGCCGCATGCCGCGCGAGCCTGTCGTGCTTTCTCGCATTCTTTGCCGCCAGTTACCCACCTCTCTAAAACACTGCCTCCTCCGCATTAACATATTTTTATAGTAAATATATCGTCATTATTTTGAATACGTCAACGTCTTGTTTGCTCGATTTTCAACTTTATAACGACCGCTTCACGAAAACTCGAGTAGTTCCTTCACACCCTCAACATACACAATCGCAATTTGCCAAAAATTGGGCGCAAAAACACTTTACCAAATACTTTCATTACAAATATTCTGAAAATTTATTGCTGAAAATTTGCTTCAAATGTTATACGGCTCAAGTATGTGCAGATAACAATAAGATGTCACATTTTAGTTGTATCATTAGTTTAGACGTTTACAAAGAATCTTGTTAAATGAAATTCTTTGTTCCTATGTATACAGGGCCGCGCTGGGTACCACCGACGCCTGGGTGCAGTTTACATTTTGCCGCCTCCTTGACAAAACTTGAAAAAGATAAGTGCTTGCAGAAAAAAACTAAATGAAACACTTAATTGACAATAGTCAATAAATCTTTATTTTGAACGATTGATACAAAAAATACGTAAAATCTAAACATGGAAATTAACAAATTTAATCACTTAACCAGCCGACAACAAACCAAACAGTAGATAACAAAACATCTAAGTAGGTACAATACTCGTATTTGCAAAAAAAAAAACTAAAAGTAGGTACAAAAAATTATATTGGGGAGATTTTATATTTGTAAAATCTGTTATACTGAAATACACAGTTCCTCGCAAACTTTGCTTTTGATTGAAATAATTGCCAAATTGTTCAACCGTTCTTGGCTCATGATCTTAAATAATTTTTTATCAATTTTAATTTGGAAAAGCTTCGTTCATCTCCAGCTCAAGCCTCATAAAGTTGTGTGAAACACTCTGTATAGTATTCATATGAAATTAAAAAAAATATAAATATTTGTGTGTTTCTATGACGTTTTGTGCACTTTTAGATCCCTTGAAGTGCATTTAGATCGATTTTGAAGTTTTCAATTTGTAGATTTTTGACAAAATTTTGGTCGATTTTCTTTACCGAAAGCGATCTATTGCCAATAACTGACAATTATTGGTGATAATCCCTTATCTTTGGTACTATTGGAAAGCACATTTAATTTTCGACGTTTAAAAAGTAACAAATTTCAAAATTATAAAACTTTAAATGCGTTTTTTTCTGAAACTAGACAAAAAAAGCAAATAAACATCAAAATCAGTTTTAAATTATCTATTTAATGGCGTAATCCCGTTGCCGCTCTGGGTTCCGGTTCCGGTTCCGGTTCCGGTTACAGAGCTATTTTTAGTTTTATAACTCGAAAACTGTTTCCTAGGTCAAAACAGTTCGTACAGGCGAATTCTACCAGGAATTTTGTCAATTTTTGATAAGACTCAAAACTTTTTGAATTTGTTATTACAAGGTCTTTTGTAAAAATGTGCATTTAAAACAAGAAACAATATTTTTTGTATTTTTGTGGTTTCAAAGTTAAAAACAAACAATTTTTATTAAAATATTTAATTGACATGAAATATCACACAATGGAAAAATGGGCTGTTTTGGTGGCCGACTCCTTCGCCTCGGCCAAGGCCTTCATCAGCTCGGCTTTTGCCTTGGCACTGAAACAAAGCATCAAAACAACAACTACAACCAACTGAACGGAAATAAAAATATACGTTCCGGTGGAAGCGGGTCGATCCTCCAAAACGTCTTGCATGATTCTGTGGTCCCGATGTAGACCTCCACAGCTTAGAAAAAGAAACAAAAAAGCTGTATTCTGAATTGTAACTATGTTTAACGTTATTTGTGGCTTTTGTCGGAAAAGTTTTTGTCTCTTTACTAAATATTTATCAAAAACATATATAATCTTGATAACATTCAATATACAACAAAAGATCAAATCTTAAAGAATAAATGTGGAAATTTGTTGACAGATAGAAACATTTTTTTATCTTATCTTACTTCCCAATTTTCTCTAGGGCGCGAGTTGTGAAACACTCTGTATTCAGGGGTTAGGGAACCTCATTACCCTAGTAAGAGTGCAATCCACATATGTTTAAGAAAAATTTAATTATTACTTTTTTTGCAAGTTGCTCAATTGGGAAAAGTCTCAATTTAGGTAAATGCATTTTATTAGATATTTTAAAATGCAGCGTCTGTATTGGCCAATAGTATGATCTTATCGCTCCAATTTAATAATTCCTCTCTATTTCTGAAACAACATTATTGCAACTCACTTGCATGCATTCTACACCCTCATCCATAATGCATAAGATGAGGTTTTCCAGTAGTTCCGAAACTTGATAATGCCATATGTACGAGGACACATCCTGTATAACAATATAATGCAGTGGATGTTTATAAATTTATCGGAATTTTCGTAGCTGCTAATTTAATTGTTGGAATCGCTGTACAGTTTGATGTTAAAAGTTTAATTCGCTAAATTCCTGGATGAGGAGCAAAGATGGTGTAAGTTTTATCAAGCTTTTGGATTTATAGAGAAATCGAATTTATTACGCGGTGAGTTTTGCCTTAGATTTCCGCCATCTACAAATAAATTGAATCAACGACAACTGGCATATAACAAATATTTACCAGTCTTTCCACGTAGATTAAAGTTATTTAAAATGAAGTAAGTATACGATGTGGTTGGAGAGTTTTATATTTCATGAATTGACAAAAAAACTGTTTTCGGGAAACTTTCCAGAATATAAATGATTGCAAATGAATCTCTCCGGCGTAACGTATACACAAGCTACCTTCAACTGAATGGGGTCACATTGCCAGTTACACAATGCGCATTGACGACAATGTTCTCGGGGATTGCAGTTGCTAGTTCGCGTTTTTCATCTGGATGCGTTCAGTGGAAATATTGACGATCAATCAGCGCTTAATCCGGGACGCTCGGCCAATCCTACTCATTATATCAGTCGAACCAGAAAGTCAGTTCCAAAACAATTATAATTGCATTTTTTTTTTACAAAACACAACGTTTTTCTTACAGTTGCTCTAATTGGAACATTAATCCTCAGTGTATTATTTATTTACAATGGGGTGTTTCTCATAATTTTAATTTCTCGTCGAGCAGCCCCTGCAGTAATTGACTAAATTTTCCTGCTATCTTACCATTTCCAATTAATTGGTACACAACTTATTAGTGAAATTTCTTCCTCGGTTATCGATATTTACGCCAATTTTTCTTCAAACTCAATAACTGGTTTACTACTATTTTAACCAAAATTTTAATACGTAAAATCTAAACAACAAGATAAATAAAAATCAACTCACCGTCACTTATACTATCTACTATGTTTATTAACAATATGAATAATGTTATATGGATTACAAAATCTGTATTTTTTGAAGCAATCAAAACCCAAACAAAACCAGATTTTGCTAATTTTATAAAAGTTGGCCGTTGCAGTTTAATCGTGGCAAATGTTAGTCCAAAAATGCTTTTGCTGTGATTTGAGATCACCTAGAGATCAGTATCCCACAAAAGTCAAGGACTTTTAAATCATGTGCTAATAAATTCATGTGTCACCGTAGGGAGTCCAACACACTTAACTCTTGTGTTTACGTTTTAGAATTTATTTACAATTAAAACTATATAAAAATACCGATCTCACGTCTATTTTAGATAAAACTACTAGCATATATTTTTTTGCTCTTTATTAGTAATTATACTTTCTCAATTAAAAGTACTAATTTATCTGTTATTATAAAACTGGAAATAACCTTTGAAATCTTTTTATTTAGTTACAAAGAAGCTCTTAACAAAGAAGTATATTAAAATTTAACGTGACAGATTTTAATGGTTTTGACATTACTCGTTTAAAAAGGCTTCCATTCTATTTTTCTGCATTTTTCTTTATTGATTTTTGTAACAAAACAAGATTTAAGATTTTGAGTACTCTTTGTGCATGTCCTACTCATCTCTTTTAATGTTTTTTTTTAATCGTAACTTGCTTTAGTCCTAGTCTTGTGGGGTTTGGAAGCGTTTGAACTTCATGATCGGATGTCTCCTAAAAATAGTGCGGGTCCTTGCAAAAGTGCAGCATGTCCGAGTGAGCGACCGCTAACCGGTTCAGCCATCGAAAAGACACCAAGCAGCAGTGTTAAGTCTGGTGCAGACCGCTTCAGTTGCAGAAACGTTCGCGTCGGTGTCCTAGATGGCCACTCCTAAGTCCGTCTTCGGCCCGGGGCGCCCGCGATTGACCGTAATTTTGAAGCACGTGCTGGCAACTTGTTGCTGCTAACCGGCCCGATCCTGGAGGAAACCGCCAAGGATATTTTTTGTCAGGATCACGTTCTTGCTTTTCGCGAATTCTTCATGTGATGTGTAATTAAGCGTCTGCCTTCCGCGTTGATTACATCGTGTGTTCGTGCTTGGTGGCGTTGTGTTGTTATCGACAGGATAAATACAATTAGCGGTGATCAAAGTGAGGTGTAGATAGCGATATGCTACCGCCTGCATGTTACGTGACCTTTGTGCGCGTTGCTCTTCTTCACAAACATGCCGGAAGGATTTCCTCGGACGTTTTCTGACATACAGGTAATGACTTACAGCCCAGAAAAACAACTACGAGTATTTGGTATTTAATATGGCGTATGCGCACTCCTTGCAACTGAAGATATGCGAAGATACCAATGATCAGGACACAGTGCAACCTAGCTTCCTACTCGATATATAAATTTTACAAATTCGGTCGGTTTTACAGCTGCTTACACAAATTACGCTGAATTGAACATTTATTTATTCGCTTTGCCTTTTATACAGCAGGGTTTGTTTTTATTTGTTTTACCTTCAGGTAAACAACGCCGTATTTACGCTTAAGCGAAATATACAATTTAAAGTTTCCAATTTTTTCTTACGCCAATCAATAATAAATAAAAATATTTTCATAGGAAGTAAGAACTACTTTTAAATAAAAAAAAAACTTGTACTTCCAGTTTATAGATTTAGTTTTAAATGTAACAAGTTAAAATGTCAAATTACTTTACCAGTTTGCACTGTGCAGAAAATATGGCAACTTGCTAACAACTTCCCTATGATTATACAAGAGTTGGATCATCAACTTTCTTATCTCCTAACGTAATAATTAGTATTACTAAACTTGTTTGAAAACAGATATTTTTCAATTTGAAATTGCTAGGTATACTATAGGTAATTATGTAAAAATTTTGATACAAACCGTTTATTTTGACTATTTAGAATAAAAGAGACTAAACATTTAACCAAAAAATTATTTTTATTTTAAGAGTATACATGCTGGAAATTTAACTGGAATAAAATTCATAACTTAGATATAGGCGATTTTAGTAAAAAATTTCTGAACGGGTCGATCATTGTTTTTCCTTGCCCACCATTTGGGGTATACAGTTTAGTTTGGTTTGGTTGGGTTTGGTTATCTCCTTCGTGACATGCACAACCACCTCTCTTTTTTTTTCAAATGTTATGGTATGGTATGTCAAGTTACACTTTGTTTGAAAGGCCTCTTTGCACCATTTGTTTTCTGATTATTTTCGAAGCCATGATAAAAAAATAAAAACAAATTGTTGAATTGAACACATTAGGACATTTGAAAAAAAATAAAGATGGTTGTGCATTTCAGGAAAGAGATTAACAAAAACCAAGTTATGCATTTGATTCGAATTCAAATTTCCATCATTATTATTATTATATTCAGCTACACCACAGTCACACATTGGTGTAATAAAATATCGATGAGAATTTAAGTAGTGCCCCTAAAATTGTGTGGGTGCAATTTTGTTTTGTCCTTTTTGGCTAATGGAATCTTGAGTAGGCTTTTTGGGCCAAGTTTGGAAGAAACTTTGTACTCGAGTCGTCGCGAATCGGCTCTATCGACTGCAAGATTGTAATGGCAATGATGTAGCTGTTGTCCCTGCCGCACTGTGCTTTAGAGCACCGTTAATGACAAAGTCACAGTAATAATTTATGTATTGTGCTTAACACGCAGAATAAAAAAGCTTGCCGCCACAAACTTTAAAATTACGGACGCTCATTCGAGTGGGCAAAAGCTCCCGGCAAATTTATTGGTTAGAACTAAGTTATTATTAAGTTTGCATTATCAAGTTAGTCGTTTGTTGTCGATTGTTCCCGCTTTAGCGAGTTTGGTTAGGGCCGGAGAGCAAACGCTTTCCGTCAACTCTTGGCATGCATTGGGAAACATAGAAAATCCATTAGACACATCCAAGGACCCTCCCCATCGAGACATATACACCGTGATATAACCGGAATTTGGTTGATTGCCGCGTTCGAACTCTACAACTCATTATATTATCGTTAAACGGGTTTTATTTTTCATGTATTTTTAAAGCGACATTTCCACCCTCGAAATATGCAAATGTAATAACCTTGAGCTTACACAGGTACGGAATCTATGAGCCGAACGAAACTAATTTACAAAATTCCCTTCTCTCAATTGAATCCAAAATAAGGTAATGATGAGGGAATGTTAACGTAATGATTTTCTTTTATTGTGGAGGAGCAATCGATACACCCCGCCTTACAAAAAAATCTGGTTATACAAAGCACAAAAGCATAAGTACAACTTTTATTACATAACAAGTTCAACACAAGCAACAATAATATTTTGAATCGTTGAGCTAAAAAGTTCCCATTTGCAACTTCCTGCAAACAAAACCTTTATCTTTTGGCTTGTGTGCAAAATTAATTAATGCAATTTAGGAAAGAGTGTGAATACCTATTCATTCATGCTTCTTACATTCCGCATTTTAAATGTCCGTCCTAGTTTCACAATGATACAACCGATGACGGTTCTAAAAAACGCTTTCTCATCTAAATGGCTTCAAACAACAAACATTTGAAATGCACTGTTAGCTCCAACCATGAACATTTTAAATCTTCTCATATTTCTGATGAAATTCAAACTGTTTTTTAATACACAATTAACAAACATTATAAAAGTATAAATAAACTGTAGTTGAGTCACTTGTGGTCTCCATAAAACTATCGACAAAGGAAATATTTAAACGTTTCTTTGTGTTCAGACGTGTGGTGCGTGCTCAAATGCTTCGATGCATGTCTAGCAACTGCAACTCATTGATGAACAATTTTATTTGCTTCTACCAAGTAGCCATCCTTTATTTTATGGTAATTTAATAGTACCGACTTGATATGAATATTTCAATTGAGCATTTGCTAAAACCTAAACAAGGCTTGCGTTAAGTTATTTCTTCAGCAAGAATAGGACACGTCGCGGTGATTTGTCACCGGTTAGAGACAGACAAACGAACGTGTTTTGTCATAATAAGAAAAAATATTTTCACGGTCTAAGTTAGAAACAAGTCTCGTATTATCAACAAATGTTTTAAATTAAGATCGGTGGCATTTTCTACATCCACTAATCAGAAAGTCACGCAATAAAGATGGCACTTATTCGCCATTTGATAGCCGTTAAGCGGATGTCTTGGTGAACGAAGATCAGTAAATCACTTCTGTGACATAATCAAGAGATACTTCGAAGGTAACATAAAGGTTCACGTCACGATTTAAATTACAATTCGGGGAAACCATTAGTGAGACTTTTAAAATACTCCGGATTTCGATAAGACGATACGAGAAACGTATTTGTACGCTGTGTCAGATCGAAAATGTGCTACCTACAAGAATATATTCGCTACGTCAGGTTGGCGTTTTCCGGAAAGTCTCAATAAATACTCCTAGGACGCATCTTCGCAATAAAAATCACCAGAGTGATGCTTGATATCCACTACGGTGCAGCAATAGAAAAACCTTAATAATAAGCTCACCTTAAGAATTCTGAAATTAAATCATCCATTTTACAGTTTAAGGCTCTTATAGCTGCCACTTATGAGTGATTACACGAAGAATTTGAAGACAATGTATATGTACAAATGAGAATGACATGCAGGAATTTAATAAAACCGATACATATCACACACTTGACCTTTTAACTGGTCAACGTTTCGATACTTCTTTTAAAATCATCTAACGGTATCGAAATGTGATATCTGAAATTTTTCCTTAAAAGAAATAAGATCATTAATGGCTTATAAAAGACAAGAATTTTAATAACGTGTTTATGTCGACTTTGGGTCAAGGATTTGCATGAATTCTTTAGAGTTTTTAGGCCATGAATCATATTTTTTGACATAACAAAATAAAAATCGAGAAACAGAAAAAAAAACAATTTTTTAAACAACTTAATTTTTTTTAGCAGAAACATGAATTTTAAGGTTTCTACCAAACGGTAGCAAATGTTGCGTTGTAAGTAAATTAAAGTTTGTTAAATAATCATGGAGTTTGCAAGCCTCGTACGTATGTATGAACCTAAAACCAAGAGATAAAATAAAACGCTAAAAGGCGGCAATTTGTCACCAGACAGACGGTGTCTTGACAAAAACAAGTATCTGTCTCAGCATAAGAAGAATATCTTTATGGAAAATCACAACAGCTATGACGTAAAATTCGATAAGGTCATAAACGTATTTGAAACGTTCGTGTATTGAATAAGTCTGGCAAGCAATCGATTTTTTATTTGACTGGTGGAAAACTGGCACGTTCAAAACCGGCTTATTTATCGTTAAATTTTGACAAAATCTTGGTTTTTATCTCTGGAGATAATACAACTCTGCGATTTTATTTAAATTTTGCTTTACCACAAAGGACATTTAGCTCGTTTGAATAGATTTGCGAAAAGTTATCTGTAATTCCCGCGAAATGGCATAATGTTTGCTTAAACTATAAACGATTACGCCAATAAAGATTTTCGAACTGGGCCGATAAACGACATGCAGAACTGGTTTAATTAAGATAGACGACATGCCATTATCTATCTGATTTTGCTTAGGGCTTCGGTCGGCGACGTGCGATTTTATTCGTCGCAGTCGAACCTCTTCTCATCGTGAAGACATGAGCCATGAAACTACTTCTTTGCGGCATCTAATTTTAGACGTGAATTCACTAAAGACTCGTTAGTTCTCTACTGGAGATAACTTTTAATGCGTTGCACTGAAAATCCATGCCTCTCTCCCTCTTCTAATTTTTTTCACCGACAAAGCTACAATTTCAAAATCTGATCCATTAGCCTCATTGCTTGAAAAATTGACGGCGAAATACGAGTATTCACAGTGAAGCTTATCCGCTAAATAAATTTTCCTGCAATTAGAAAGAGTGCATGCTCGACCAGCGGAATGGTCGATAAACAATTCAGAACATGCACTACAGTCGCAAAACTCATAAGGTCTTATGAAGACCACTTTTTACCTCTTCTCTTCTCTTTTAAAGAAACATAAACGCACGCTTAATATAAATAGTAATAAAGAAAGAATTTTACTGACGAAAGGTTACTTCAAATGATAATGACATGCTTTGAACAAAAACTGTTCCGATCTGTAAAGTGCCATCAACAACCGTTTATTATAAATGAAGTACTTACAGTTTAGTAAAGATGTTTGCTAAGCGGCTTGTAAGAAAGACATCATTTGTAATAATTACTAGTTTTAACCTTGGATAAACGATGCTTATAAACAACAAATGTACTGAATTGCCACCAATAACACCCAAAAACTACGTAACATTAACTGAAACTTAGTATCCATAAAACTGACTGATAGAAATTAAGTCACCTCAAATCTAGTTTTCAATTTTTATTAGAGGTTTGGCCCTATTGATTATAATTTTACAATTTAAAGTAATAAACCGTACCTATATGTATTAAAAAAAAATATTATAAAGGTCCCATAAAGTATTGATTTTTAAGCCACACGGTTAGACGGTATTTTCTTCCCCCAAATTAATTAATATTGGACAAATTCTTAACAAATGACTAAAAGTAATTATAATTTGTCTTAAAAACGATCTCATTTACAAGTAAATGCAACAATGGCTAGGAATTTGAATAATAAACAGTTATTTCATCCTTTATGTGTCCTACTGTCAAAATTTCGACAATGTGTGTCTGCCAGACAACATATGAAGACCCGCTGTGAATTAGATGGACCATAATGCCGGAAATAATAAAGAATTCGAAAATAATATTCGAGAGCATCGCAATAAATTACTTCAGTTATGAATTGTGGCACATTTCAGCGCACAACTTTATTTATTTTTTACATTGCAAACTCATGTGGAGACAACAGTGAACGCCCGGAGGCAAGTCCTGATACCGGAGTCAGACATGAAGTGAGAAACAGCACCGGAGGTAAATCACGCGGTGTCCGCTCTGCTAGATCACTATCTTGTCTGAGGTGGCCGCAAGTAGTTACCGCCCTTCTCCTTAGCTCCTGTTAAGTCAGATAACAGGATAACGGCCTGTCGCCGGCGGCCACTTCAACTGCCCGCAAATCCCGCTTGTAACTTACGCCCCGGATGCCCGCGATAATCTCAGCTTCAATAACAAATGCTCCTGTATCTCATAATCTGATATTTTGATGGTAAAGTTGTGTTGGCGGAGGATCGAAAATAAGCCGTCGTCAAGGACGACATCTTAATAAATATAATAAATGTAAAAATTAAAAAATATTCAGTAGATATATCACGAGTTCATACCAAATACGCGAGTCCACAAAGTACACGATTAAGAATATTTAAGAATGACATGCAAGAGGGATATATATGTCGTAGTCATTGGGCGTAATCATTCCGCGGAAAGCCTAGTCATTGGCCGTACTGCCGGCAGAAGCTGTAATCAAATAAATATTCCTTTGTTTGACTGAAATTTTACGGCATTTCAGGGATTGCCTACTTAATTCTCGTCAAACAAAGTAACCGGTTGAACCATTACATGTTACAGCGTTTGACGAAAGTTTATTTGGTCATTTGCTGAAAGCTTGTGTAGTATTTCGGGCCGTAATATTTAGTAATTGTCCTATTGAAAATGGATAATCATAGGAGTTTGTACTATGACAAGTAAAATGAAAATTTTTTGAAGAACAAAGATGCCAAAAAACCGTGGAATTACGAAGAAATGAAGGAGGTAAAAGACTTCTAACCTCAAAATACACCTTTATTTTAATTGTACACATTTTAGGCTGCAAAAGATATTTTACTTGCCAAACAAACTACTGGCAAAAAAACTCGTAGGCAAAAAACAGTGCCAAACAAATCGCTGTGTGTGTTTTTAAAAAAAAGTGATGTGCAATTCTACATGCCACAATAGTGCTACGTGTTTAAATAAATAACAATCTAAATACATGTACATATACCTAATATGTTATAGTTACCTACCTACAATTGTTAGAGTTAACATTTTGAATTATGTTATGTTTAAAGAATATATTTTTATTTTTGTTTAATTTTCCTGAATGCAGAAATATATTTTTATTTGTTGTTTATGTCATGTACTTAACGTTTTTTAATATTATATATTTACATTATTCCAAATAAACGAAACAACTATTTTGCTACAATAAAAATCTTTTGTTTTTTTGGCTTTTCTTTTCTTCTACCAAAAATCTACGTTTCTACAGAAAGTAACAAACATTTCAAGACTTTTCAGCAAATAACTAAATACACTTCCGTCAAACGCTGTAACATGTAATGGTTCATCCGGTTACTTTGTTTGACGAGAATTAAGTAGGCAATCCCTGAAATGCCGTAAAATATATACATATACATACAGCTCGCGGAAGAATGGACAGTGGGTAAAATTTGATAAACGTTGTAATAATTGGTGCAGTTTAATGGGGAATAAAACAGTGCTTTTACTAACTTCTCTAATAAAAAACAACAAACTTTTATTTACAACAGAATGTATAAACGAAAATTAAACCTTTTTGTTTTTTTACCTAGTGTCCATTCTTCCGTGAGCGGTAGTATACATATTCTATTTCCCGAAGAAATTTTTGTACGATATAATAATAAAAATAATAAATGATAAAAACCAAAAAAAAATTTTACTTTTGGATAAATTACGATCAAAAAATCGAGTTGGGACTTTCAATAATAACTATAACTATTTATTGTTTAAATATTAATTGGAACTTACATTATTAAATGCATTTTGATAATTAATATTCCGAATGTTATAAAAATGTCAAAAATATTTACCTACTCTATGCACGTGTGGAAATAGCCAGATATTTTTATGATGTATCGAATACTCGATTCCACGACATCCCATCACTTCATCCCGGCGACAGTTCATCACTGCGACACTTCATCACATCCCAATTCATCACTTTGCCAATTCATCACATAAAATTTCATCACATACATTTGCAAAATTTTGCTGTAAAATATTGGCTTGCGGAATTACATTTTAAATGTTTATTATCCTTTTCAGAAAATTTCAGAAAAAAACAATTTTTACGAGTATAAAAGAAAACAAAACAATCACATTTTATAAAATTATGGTGACAGGTTTCGATTACAACAAACCAATCAGCCTTTACAACAGGAATCATGTTCAGACAAATTTAATATTTATTAAGGTTTACTCTCGAGTTTTTTTTATTTTTTATAAAATACGTAATATACAAAATATCTTAATTATATAGAAATAGAAGATTAAAGAAATTTAAACAAATATGACACTGTTCTAAGAAGAGTGAGTCTATTTTGTGTTTCATAACTGAAAATCCTATTTTGTAATCTAAGATTTAATGATTTGTACCTATTCTTCATTGGAATGTGTAAAATTTTTCTAAAAACGTTAATGTGAACCAGTATTTTACAGCAAAATTTTGCAAATGGATGTGATGGAATTGTATGTGATGAATTGGCAAAGTGATGAATTGGGATGTGATGAAGTGTCGCAGTGATGAACTGTCGCCGGGATGACGTGTCCGTGATGAGATGTCGCGTGATGAAATGTCGTGTGATGGGATGTCGAGACACCCGAATGATTAGTTATAATACCACGAGTAGTCAAAAATTGTTATGAATGATCATTCGCTTATGAACACCACGAGTGCGTAGCACGAATGGTGTTCGCAAGCGTAATGACCATGAATAAAAATATTCTACAATCTTTGACTATGAATGGTATTCAACAGATTATTCAATGAACCAAATGGCAAATTTGCGTTACACATGATTTCGTTGTCATAGCAACGTTGAATTTCCAGTTATATTTTACCACGAGTGGAATATTCGCATGAATTTGTTGTTGCTAAGATGCGATAGTAAATATCTGCTATTTTATTGGTTAATATTTGAAAAAAGAGAGGTGAATTGAATAGTAGGTCATATTCGTTCGTTGCTAGGTGATTTCTGCAATATGCATCAAGTATTAATATAATTGGTTGACATTTTCTGAGTTGTTGTTGTTGTTGTTGTTGTTGTTGTTGTTGTTGTTGTTGTTGTTGTTGTTCATGTAGTGTATATACAGGGTTATTTACAGTTGGAGACAAAATACTTTGGTCGTCAATGTCACTTGAGTGACATTAAATTGTAAAGCATGCTTTAGGACTGTTAACCTTATTTTTAGCTACTGTCAATCATAGTTGACAAGTTGTATGTACATATTTTTGATAGGAAAATATAATAGCTGTCATTAATTTGAAATTGTCATTCACTTTAACGTTAAAGCTTGAATTACATTAAAGTGTCAGAAAAGTGACGAAGTATTTTGTCTCCAACTGTACGAGAGGGTTATTTCTGAATTTTTTTTTGCCGCAACTAACAATACTAATATTACTAACTGCTAAATTAAATATTTCTTTTAAATTAGAAATCAAAGTAAGTTGGATAGATTTGCTAGAAATGTCAGATTGGCAGATAGTCTATATTTAATCAAAATTCAGCAAATAAATTAACAAATTAAGTTAATGTAATGGGTGTTTGAAGTGTCTACCATCGGCTTCTAAACATGCGCCTAGTTGGTTGGTAAACGATAACAAAACATGTCGAATTGGATTCGGTTATAATTATTTTCAAAATTTGAAATCAAGAAATTGTTGCATTGTGCATAATGTGTTGCGGCAAAAAAAATTCAGAAGTAACCCTCTCGTGAATAACCCTGTATAAATAATTGAAAATGTTCTAAACCGGGTCACATGCCTCGCTTATTGCACTTTTTGTGGGTGAGATTTGTAAAAATTAAGTCTTGTCTGTTTGGCCCGTCACATTAATTCTCGGCTCTCAAGTAATATGAAAAATCCGGGATCGTTCTGGGCGCTCCGACAAGACATTCACTCCCGTAACGAGGATATAAAGTCCGCCCCGATGATTTACTTGTAATTTCAGAACAATATCAGGATGTCTTTCCTCCCGGATGCCGTTCCAGCGCTGTTTTTCTGTATTTTTCGAGCATGGAGCAAAAACCTGACGCAAAAACTTCTTAATATGATATATTATTTTTGTAGGAAATGCCCTAGTCCCTGGTGGCAGGAGCACCTGGGCTCTTGTCCTGTCAACAAACCGTGTCTTGCACACATATGCAAGGAAACAGGTTTCAAAGCAGTGACCTTCGTACACTCCTTGCACTACGCTTTCATTTACATTCGAGAACAATCCGTTTTTTGTCTCCGGGATTCGATTAAAGTTAAGGCCATTGCCCAGAGACACTGACGCAGACTTGGAAGAGAACCGATAACTCTAGCCCGGAGACAAGGAACCGAATTTCCTCATTGTGTGTGTATGTGCACTTTAGTAATTGACGATTCTGCGGTACTATAGATCCCGCACACAGATAAAACTTTCACAAACACGTCTAGGCAAATACACAGCTTTTAATTATACTGTCAGGGTATTTATCTAAGAAACGAAGCAAATTATTATTCGCCTTATTAACTGACTTTAAGATATGTGAAATCTGAAAAAGATTTTGTGATTTTTGCACAAAATATTATACAAATAATAAGGTCCTTTCTCCAGTCACTGAGAAGTGTTTTATTTATATTTATTTTTTAAATAATGAAATAAAAATAAAGTTTTAAAAGATGATTCCTTTTATTAGAATACGCGTTGGTACAACTTTCAGTAGATTTGTCCAGTGTAATTAAAGTCAGTGAACCATTAAAGGTTATATTGGAGGATGTTCTGTAGGGTAAACCTACATAATGATACAAGGCAGTAATTGTAGTAACGAGAAACGAATTTTCCCTTGAATTGAAATTTAATTGGTTCCGGAAAAGATTTGTTGGTGGCTGTTGGGAAAAATTGAAGTTAATTGATGAATTGTATATAAAACAACTTTTAACTTTTTGGAACATTTCTAATTGGGATAAGCCGATGAAAAAGACCATTGTATAAATTCCATAAATAAAATTTGATTCGATTATTTGAGAAGGAAGTATTTACAAAGAAAAATCGTTAATTAATTTAGTAAGTTGAGATAATTAAAGCGTTTTCTAATTAAAGCAATTCGAACGAGCTTATTGGATTAGATCTTGCTCGACATCACACAGAATCGAACGACAGTCTGGCGTTTGGGCATTAATAACCTTTTTCCCTCATTAATGGCTGACATAAATTTTCTCTAAAGCCGTTTGCAATTCGTGTAATTCAAAGCCTCTTTCGCTACCTCGCAAATATTTGTGGCGAATCGTTTCTTCTGTACCTGTCTGGTGTTTTGTTACTATTTGGTGAACGTGTGAGAGAAGTACTTAATTAAAAATGTCACTCTCGGTAATACTTCAAGAGCTGAAACCTCTTGGGTCTCGTTTTGGCATCGGTTTAGTTTAAAATGAACAGCACAAAAGCTGGAGTAATGTGTTGGCAAAGAATTAGAGCGGTTTTTTACCAAATGGGATGCTGATTTATGTATCCATAATAATCTTCTTCGGTCGTATGTCTTCTGGGAATATCCCGAGGAAGTATCCCAGTCGAAAAAAGTTGAGACGGAAACGGGTCACCGATTCGCACACGTCGATAATTTTGTATGATAACTCATTTACGTCTCAGTCTCAGGGCGATTGCTCGTCGAGATCTTTATTTTGTAAAACAGAGTTGAAGCAGAGGAGCACACGAGTCGGTAATAGGATTGTGCAGCAAAGCAATGATCTAATAAAGCAAGCACCTCTGGGATTTGTTCAGCCGTGAGTCGTTTCACCTCGAATCAATTTTGTAATTAGGGCGTCAGAGTGCGGTCAGTCGTGCGTCCCCCGGTAATTCCTTGATTGGGAAATAACTCGTTAGTCAAGAACAGACGTACGCGTAATTCCCGGTTTAAATGATCGCCTCTTTGCGAATTCCTCGGCCTTTTGTTTGATCGATATAATGGCCCGAGATGCAGCGAATTCCACTTTATTATCCGACAACGAGGACGCTCTCGACCGTGTGACGGCTCGGACAACGATGATCTAACTCTTCGGATCGGACTTTAGCAAACGGAATCATTTATTTATGCCAACAGCTGAGCCCAACCACGTCATGAATTAAACGAAATTGTGGCTCTCTGTTAACCACACCTCGATCAAGTAGGTGGTTCGAAGATGTCTTGGTAAGAATTTCACAACTACTCCACATATCGGAGATAAATCAGTTACAATTCCGGCTGCAAGTTAGCTAATGTCATTGCTGGTTGTATTGAATGCATGTAAACTAATCAATCCAACATAACTGATCGAGAATGGAGCACAAAGCATCACTGACGACAAGTGAATTATTATTTTATAGAGGAGCCACCACACATTTAACTTAATTTTGATGGACTTAAACTTGCTTTGAGGTTGTTTTACTTTTCTACAACCTACGAATTAATCTTTCTGTAATGTATTGTTACTTGTATTTCACTGTTTTTCTTCTTAGCGCATATTTAATTATGTAGGTTGCCAAATAAAAAAGATGTGTTTAAAAGCGATTCACTCAAAACATTACGTTGCTTTTGCAGTTATCTAATTTTGATTTAAAAGATCTTTTTTTTATTCCAAAGCTATTTCGTGATAAATTAATTTATTTAAGTAACACAAACAAAATTTCAACTCAAATGATGAACAAAACATTAAATTATTTTAATTTTCTTGGTCGTGTCTTCCTTGTGTATAAAATCAGAAACGCGTGAATTCCTCGTTAATTTAGCCCATGGAGTATAGCCGCTCTGATGCTGCGGTTACCCATTCCCAGTCGGGAAAAGGAGAACATATGGGACAGGAAAATGCCGTAATAAGCATCGGATAGTATTATAAGGTGGATGCGTTGTTCTTGAACGTTTCGTTGGTCGGGATGTCAAGAAGGGCGCCAGCCTGTGGCTACCGGTCGGTCGGGAATGCGGCGGTGGTGGAAACCGCAACAGCGGGGGGGTGGACAGCCTGAATGATGAAATCATCTCCCAGCGGTCAAAGGTCCGCAGTGCTTTGACCTCCACCAGCATAGCGAGTGAAGCAAAACCGCAACAGTACGTTCAAGTGAGCCATACTTCTTCACCCTATTACCACCGACGAAACGAACAGATATAAACAGCCCCGGCGCGACTCGAGCATCCTTAATAAGCTGCCCTCATCTCACGACTTCATTAAAACTTGGAACACGCCGTTTTGTTATTAGGAGCAGCTGGCCGATTACTACAGACAATCGTAACGAAGTCACCGATGACTGATCATTCCTAGGAATTTTTCTGCCTTGACGCGGTTTTTTTCATAAACACAGCCACCAAATGAAGCGTATAGCTGCTACCTGTATTAATAAGACATGATACCATTTCGTTTTTTTGACTTTTTTCTTTCTTCACGTCTTTTGCTCCTTCTTCTGATCGGTATCATTAAAACCAACAAAATGAGATTCGAATGCCTTATTTAGACAGTCTTAGTTGAAAGCAAAGTTAAATTAAACAGTCTAATCTCCTTTGAAAAGGTCGAAAACTTTGCAAGGAACGCATTTCAAAGCAGTTTTTAGAATCCAAGTCAAACACAAAGCACAACAATCAAAATTTATGGAAAAATGTTTAAAACAAAAATAGACTTATTTAATTAAAACGTCTGTTTAACTGGAGTAGTAGTCACTAATAATGTATCATTCGAAAATTTTACCTGGAACTGTGTTTCACACTCCAATAAAACGTAGATTTAATTTCAGTACATTGCTATCGAGTCTGCTTCTAAAAAGAGCAAAGTACTCCATTCAAAGATGCCGGAAATGCTTTCTAAACCCATTCCGGAACGCTAAAAAAATGTGCACGTTTAATCTTAATTCGATGTGGTGTTGTGTGAAGAAGAACTGGAGAAAATATCCGCTTTAATTTGCCGACATGACGTGCAGCTGATTACAGTTTACAGGTGTGTGTAATAATACTGCTCTAGATGTTTATGTCATGACGGTGATTCTACTACATTAAACGTCGCTAAGTGGCCAATATAATTATTGAATGATTTCATGTAGTTATGTATTTATACACAAAATCATTAACTGCACGCAGAGCGCTTAAGTCCAGTGTTTTTCATCTCATTTCATTAGTTGTTGTTCATCATCATTTGTGAACTATGTGTGGCAGTTTGATTGTCGGTTAATGCAGTATTCATAATTTGACAATGTGTAGCTCACATTTATTGAACGGCAAACATGTCATTCATTCTCATTAGTATAATACAGATGAAGTGAATAAGTCTATGATGATGTAATTGACCCGATAAGCTGAGGAGAATCAATAGGGTCGTACAAAGTGCATTGGAACTGATACAATAAAATAAATGCTCTTCAATACTGCCATTGCAACATCATAATTCACGAAGTGATACTCGGATGTAGTTCTATCAGAATATGTCAGCGAACACAGATTTTTATGAAATATGAAAAGTATTTGTACATTTCAAAAATCTTGTTGAATTTTTAATGCGAAACTATAATGAGAAACATGTTATTTACCAACAATTACTACTTGACTTAAATACTGATACTGATTCTTGTCGAAGATATCAAAATGTTACTCTTCGACGAAGGAACTATGAGAAAATAAGCCTAAAATCTAACAAAAATTTATTAAAAACAAATCAAAATTTACAAATAAATTTCCACCCCTAACACTACTGGATAAACTACTTCTTGCTTTACTGAATTCTAACATTTTTTGAAATTTATTGAAGTATACATACATTCATACGAATATGTTATGCCAAAAGTTATTGACATAAATTGTATTTAATAAATGTCATCTCTTTAGGCGCTGCATTTATATTATCATTCTTCAATAATATAACAATCAGTGATGATTTATTTTCAAGCATTTTGATTGTAGCTTTTTATGTTTGTAGGAATTCCTAATTAAATATAGTAATTACCAAGAAAATGTTTACAGTTTAATTAAAAATTGAGAGTGTGTAAAAAATTGCCCTACAGTGATGAGAGAAAGTAGTAAAAAGTTTTCAAATCTGATAAAGTGTAGATGTATAATAGCGTGGATCGTTTGGGCTATACTTAAGCAAAACGTTGCAGCTTGTCGAGTAAGTGTAATAGAAAATCTGGAGCATCATGAAAGAAATTGCATTAAATCGTCCGACCCCAGTTTTGCCCAGACAATGTTTTATAGTAATTGTGTTTCCTTCCCTTTAACGACTTTAACTTCTAAGTCCCCGAGAGCATAGATATGGCCTAAGAACACTATTAGAACCCGCAACTCATCCGTTATTTATTCGGGTAGCAGAGATTTATGTGCAGCTCGCTTCACACCACACATTCCTATGTTGGAAGAAACTTTGTGATTATTCTTTGACTTTTGTCTACTCAGAATTAAATTAATACTTGCATATTAAATATAAGAGTTATCAAAAGCTCTTCCAAGAACCGCATATGTGTGAGTGCGTGTCTTATAAACAACGATGACTTTGCCCGATCCAGTTATGCAAATAAAAGAAAACGCCAACCCGTCTCAGATTGATATAACTGCAAGCCTTGTGCAATCCAAAAGAAATTCTTTTATGGGTTTCAAAGAAGGCTCTAAGATGCCGACCTTTAATTATTGTTTATTGTTATATCCTCCGCTAATTTATTTTACTAAACTAATTTAGGTACATGAGTGTCGCTCAATTTTTACACTTTCGCCAAAACAACACTAACAAAAAATATTGATCGATTCTCTTCTCTGAACTTTCTGCTCAGAATTGCTCATCAGTGATGATAAACAAACAACATCATCACTGATAAACAAAATTATACTACTTTTTAAAAAAAGTCTATATTTTTAGTGATTCAAGAGTAAGGATTTTTAATAGATATATTGTGCTGTTCCTTATTCATTCACAATGACCTATTTTTGTGACGATTGTTCAACAAAGAAACGTTCTTATTTAGCAGATTTTTTAAATGCGGCATTGCGACTCGAATAAAAGAAATTCATTTACCTCGCGAAAAATTCATATTCATGAAATTATATCTGCTCAGACAAACGTTTATGCTCAACATTGTATTAACGCAATGCTACTCTTTAAATGTAAATTGCTTCACACGTTGTAACGATAAAATAGCCTGCCATCATAAAATTCTTGCACGATCCAGATGGCCGCTCCAGCACGCACATAGACAAATTCTCCACATTTTCAGTGTTTGTAATTAAACCGCAAATATTAACTCTTTTATAAAGCCAGAAGATAACCATATAAACACTAGTTGTGGCTCATTTCCGGTATGAAAACCTATCGTAATTTAAAATTTCCAATCTATATGCATATATTTTTACTTTATTCTGCTGTTTGCTA
This sequence comes from Tribolium madens, assembly GCF_015345945.1. Taxonomy (NCBI): domain Eukaryota; kingdom Metazoa; phylum Arthropoda; class Insecta; order Coleoptera; family Tenebrionidae; genus Tribolium; species Tribolium madens. Next base: position 3,452,932 of record NW_025401006.1, read on the forward strand.
GTTGTATTAATCTCCAGAAGTTTATACAAATAGGTACATGCCCGCATTTCCATATGACACTTGCATCCAACAATCCGTTGTTTACGACAGTAATTATACTTGCATACAGACTTGAAATAGTTGTTTCCATTTTGATGTAAACCGAGTCTTATTCAGGTCCCACTCACCTAATCAATTACTTATAATTCGGGTTTTATAAGCGAATCGAGTATCAAAGCTTTAGCGCGCTACAACTTTGCATCGAACAAGCTTTCAGGAATAATGATGTGTTAAAAATGGGATTTAGGATAAAATATCCCTTGCAGGACTTCAAGGATCAAGGACGCAAACTCGCAAACATATCTTTCGCTAGCTTTCCAAAATGGTTACGTAAGAGTGCATATGCTTGTCAACCACCGGTTTTAGTTGGATGGCTCGGAGTTTGTTTTCTTTGACGTAAATGGTGCTGAATGATCTTTCTCCAAATCGCCATTTGTGTTCACTGTCATAGCTTAGGCAAATATGAAACGTGTAATAAATTTTTGATAGATGAATAAAGTATATCATGTAATGTTCGACTGCAGCTAGATTAGACTCATCAAGATCAAAAGTTGCAAATTCATGATTGCATCACAAAACCGTATTGATGATGAAGGAAGCTTGGCAAACTATAGATCGAATTTCAAGGCATATATTGTTTTTGTTCGATTATTGGAGAATTACAATCTTTGGAATGCGCTTAAGCCTAAAATTATATCACGTAATGAAAGCGTTGTTGCGTGAAAGACACCTTTAAAACTCGCAGTGATTGCTTAACAATTTCTCTCACGTTTATAAGAGGGAAGAAAAACAATACTACAAGAGAGAAATGTTTGAGGAGCAACAACCAGAGAAGAAAAGTCAATAATTAGTGTTATATGTTATGTATTAAATTAGTTTTATAAATAGACTTTAAAGTTTTAACTAAAGTAATAATTAGTTGGCGTTCTAGTAACATTGATTCTCCTAATGGCAGTGATGAATGTATAATTTTCATTTACTAGATTACCTCCGCGTTGTGCCAATAAATATTTAAGATGGTCGCGTTTAAACAGATAGCTTGGCAACTTTGATGTAACGTGTGTTAATTTTTAACACGGCCACATTTCAATAAATTATCCGAAGGAGCAAGCAAGACGGTTCGATAAAAACAATTTCCGTTCACGATGTATTATCAATGATTTAACTAATAGTGATGCAGCTATCGCAGATTTTGTCATGGCACATTTACATTTCCTAATTTAAATTCTTCAGTTCGGCATTATTTATATTGCATTAGCTTCCGTTCGAAACCCCCATCCCGATACAGACAAACAAACTTCGACCGAGAGTTCATTAATTTCCCAATGAACAGCTGTGAAGGCGGCCCTCGTGTTGCTGCTGCGTGCCCGTCTCTTAGATTTATGTCTGTTGCTCTAGGTTGGAACAATCTAAACTCTGTCGAGAATCATCAGGAGTTTGTAAAGGTTTTCAATTTTTTTAAACTCGACCAGCCGAAGGGGTAATAAATGGTACCTGCAAAAACGGGCAAGATGAGTCCGAGGTCACGTCGTCGGGAACATTTATTCAAGATTTAAACATGAGCAAAAATTAAAAGACAAAAACTGAAATTAAAACAATCTCAAATCCTAGGGAGTCGATACAGAACGAATTTTCTTGGATAATCTCTTCACTGTAATCAATAATCTAAAGGATATAATTTTCATTAATTGAATGAGATTTTCACGGTTCGCGAGGCTTTTATAGAATAAGGTCACCTTAAAAATATATTGCCCTAAAGCTAAATCTTCAACTTAGTCGTTAGTGCTGGAAATAGTTAAAAAGGAGACGAGTCTAATAGTTTTTGTTGACAATTTGCATTCACGCTGTATTTAAGAGAAGTTCTTATAATTAGCAGAATTTTCTCTACAGAAAATGCAGTCTATGGGGAGGAGTTATTATAAAATATTGTTATATACTCGACCAATTTGTTTTCATTAGAAGGCTATAACATTAAGCAAGAGACATTCTTGCATATTTACTGCTTAAATAAAAGGCAATTATGTGGAAAAAGCTTTGATGTGCTTTTTCACTTTTATTAATTGATACTTTCTTCAGTATAAAAATCGGATTTCTTGTAAAAAAATTAAAGGATCTTATATGTTTAAATTCAGTAACATTTTATAAATTGTGTAAAAATTTACAAGATGAAACAATTTATCGACTGTGTTGGCACATTTTTGCGACACCGATCGCGAATGCTTACCTGCGTTTAGTGTAGGTGGTATTCTTTTTATTTAACTCACCCTGTATTTTTCTACACCATAAATAACGCAAAACAACAGGTTCACGATGCCATTTTAAGTGAATTGCTTTGTCACGTTCCAATACAATTTACTGCTGATGGTATTTTACAACAATTTGTGACTACAATAACACTAAATCAGTGTTTGTTGTTACAAATACAGGTACGGTAAACATTCTCTGATTCGCATTAGTCGAATTAACTAATTTATTTGGAAGAATTTAGTTTTAAAGTGAGCTCATTCTCTGAGATTAGAATTCCTTGTTGGCCGCTTTGCTGATAACTTTCGATCACAAAAGCGACGGACTTGGGGCGGATGGAATATATGTGTGGAGCAACATTGTGCTGAAATCGACATAAAATAAAGCGGGACCCTGTAATACGTCTTATGATAAGAATAAGAAACACAATCTCGACAAACGCAAACCCGAGATAGAACTGATATACTCTACTAACTCAACTCATGCAGAACGAAGCGGTCGCCAAACAATGACGATTTGATTGGACAGCTAAAGAACTGATAACACAAACTGTTCTCTTGTATTATCATAACTTATCGATTAACGTACCGATAAACATTAGCATTTTGGGTGAACACTTATTTGCATTATAGCTTCTGTAGGTTGTGTTCGCTGTCTTAATTACAAGTTTGCTCCAACTCGTACGACTAACTTGATTTATTATTTAAAATTCGACAAACTAGCAAATGTAAATAAATGTCCTGTTAGATTAGCGGCTAACAAGAAAGATTACCAAACTAAAAATATTTATCAGGTTTCAGGTTTTCAATCTGTGCTACTCTTTTCTGGAAAGCGTTATTCAAGAAATGAAAGACAAAATGAATTTATTAACGAGACTTTTAAAACTATAATGAAAACTTGAGGCTTAAACACTAGTAGTAAAAGAAATGAATATGTCCTTTTCATTAATTATATCATAAAAATCAAAACTATGCATCATTATTTACTTTCTATACAGGGTGAATATAAAGTATGGAACCAACGGTTGTTTTTTTAATCATTTGCTTCCAGAAAATAATAATTTATATAAATTAAAGTAATGTAAAAAATGTGATCGTATTTTGAGAACAAAATTTTGTTTTGTTTTTGAGTTATACGATTTTTTTTGTCAAAATTGCAATTTATGTAAAATTAAAAAAAATTAAATATAAAATATATTTTAGTAATCCCTGAATTATAACCTTGATGAGACATATGGTTTTATAGTGGGTTGCCATTTAAAAAAAAAATAAAAATTTTGTAGAACTCAAACAAAAGAAAATTTCGAAAAATTTTGTTCTTGATAAAACATCAAATTTTTACATTATTATTCATCAATTAGTTTTTCCAAAAAATTAATAGTTTAAGGAAAAAACATTTGATTCCATACTTTTTATTCACCTTTTTAGTCAAAATAATTCTGCACAAATCTTTTATGTTACTATTGTGTAACATATCAAGTTTAAGCTAGGTTCAATAAAATCCAATAATAATATATAAAGCTTTATTGATAAATAACAAAAGTCTCTAAATAACGAGGAGGTAAAATGTTAATGAAAATGGGGGATATTGGGATTGACTTCTGATACACACGAAATGGTTGATAAAAAACTGCAGCGGATGTAAGCGAGTGAATGTCGCTCACGTACATTTCGGTAATTGTTCGTCTTGAAACAGGAATTAAAATTCGAGAGTTTGATGAAAACTTGTAAAACGGTATTGGAAGTTCTATTCTGAATTTATGGTTGCGATAGTACCGTTCGGAATTGCCAGAATGTTTCTGGTGAATTATCGCCCCATTTTTATGTTGGTATATAAGAATAATGGGTGCGGGAGCGAAGTAACCAGCGGAGGTGGCATTATGAACCCGTAATTGGCTGTATAATGGAGCAGACGTCGACGACAAAGCTCGCTAGACATTTTTGTCACATGAAATTAGTCGAGGACTTCAAAACCGATTGATGAATGAAGGTTCGCCGTCTCCATTTTTAATATCCCTTAGTTTTATCCATAACAAAGAGAACTAATAAGGAAATTGAAATCAGAAGATCTGGAAAACTGAAATGAATTTTTATCGGTATTGTATTTGACAATACAATAGGAATGCTAATGCATTTTCATTGTCCGTCGAATGGCTCATCTTCTTTTTATTGCTTCTGTGAATAGTGTAAAATTATATGGGAAGACGTACCCAAATAAATCCCTCTCCGCGGAGCGTGCAAGAAATGAACAGTTTATTTTCATAGGTAACTATGTTGATTTAACTTCATATAAAGTTGCCGCTAGACGGAACTTTAGTTTGGCTAAGAGAAAAGCACCCGGCAGATACATTTTGTCATAATTAAACGCTCGGAGAACTTCCACCTAGCAGCTGAATTTTGCATACTGTCTAAGAAAAAGCACAGCTTTATTTTGTGTCCAAAATGCGTTAAATGTGCTTCAAGCACACGTTAAAAGCAACGACTTGACACTCTGCTGTATACAACTTCTCCAAACAGTTAACTATTTTATCAGCTGAAACTCCAATTTGCTACACGAACTATCATAACATTTCAGATCATTTGCTCCCCATCCACATTAACATCAACTTCATTTGATCAATTCCATATTTACCAACTTGCATATGCACCGGATGCAATTCACTTCGACTTGGAAACTTCCAGCATCTGACAAAAGAAGCAAAAACTAGGAATCAATACTCAAAACACGTCGGCTGTTATTTTTTAATATTTGGCTCGTGAATGACAAAACAATAGTTCCAGCAATTCGAACAATTTCATAATACGCAAATATCGTGCATACAATTAGCAAACTTGTGCATATTTCACCGGACTGCATTGCATAGCCAACAAAATAATGTAATGCAGACTAAGCTGGCTAGTTTCATGCCATTTTTGTTCCAAAATTAATTATGGCGGTTCGTAATGCGATTCGTTGCCGGTTATTTGAGTTTTTACTCTAATAGGATGGCCGAAAATTGAGAACTAAAGCACTTTGTTTTACTGACAATTTTCAATGGTCATCTTAATTTGCGTTACCAACGACACACAATCGCTCGAAAATGGGAAAATGGATCAGATTTTATTCACTCACTAAATATTCAACAGTATGTGGCGCAGCAATCATGATTTATGCGCGTCACATAAATACAATGACACTAATGGCTTAATATAATTACGTAGCCCTTAATGGATTGCACTTTACGGCTTATTGTCATATGTTGTCGAACGCCACTCAATTCGTTTAACCGTTTTTTGACGAATCAGGTTTATTTAAGGCTTTTACGGCAACTCACGACAGCGTTAAACCTAAATAAAGCTCTAGTTCGCTTTTAACACTAAATTTTATACCGGCCTTGAACAATTCTAAAAAACACCTTAACGAAATTATAATATTTCTTATTTTGTTTGTGTCGTCGTGTCTTCGAGAACTTGGTTTTCTGACAATTGCATTTATTCCCTATCACTGACCCTGCCAACAATATTGACGGCAATTCACGAAGCTTGTCACAAAAATTATTAAATCGTATCACTTGATAAGGGTTGAGAAGTGTTCCGAGAATTGTGTCTGATATTATCAAATTACAGCGACCTCAGAAATGTCAATTTTCGAACTTCTATATGGTTTAAAACACTATAATGTTCAATTTTTTTAATTTCTTTTTACAAGGAAAGGTACAATTTGTATGATGAGAGACACACAAGATATTTTTTTCTCCTTGTCAAAGCCATCCATCTGTACTTTCCATAGAGCGTCACCCACCGGGATGTAATTAAGAAAATCGGGATTAATTTTCAGGTCCTTAACTTGATAGACTTCCTGAAACAAATGTTAATATAATTGTAGTATTTTACCTATTTTAATGTTAATCAAGTTTAATCGTATTTAAAAAATGATAATACACTTTTCGCTTTACGCTTTTAAGAAATTGTGAAATATTTAAGACTTCTGGTTATGCTTGAATTTATAAGACGGTGAGATACTTTGCATTCCGAATAAACTTTTCAAGTTGAGAAGTAGCTTTATTCGGTAATTATTTTTCGGTTCAAGGCGCAAAATAATTTCTCGGTTGCTCGTGTTAAAATTTCCAGTTTATCATCGAAGAAACTTCAGCATATTTTGTCACGGCGGAGAAAATAAAACGGTAAAAGAAAATTGCTTATTGGTCAAGCTTTCACGAAATTAAATTATGCGAATTATCAACAATCTCTACAGAAAATTTTTAGTCAAGAATCTGCAAATTTCTGTTAGAAAACGACTTCAATTTATCAAATGATTCTAATCTCAAGAAAGATAATAATATAAAAGGACATAGATAAATCATCTTAAGCTAGGTATGAAGAAGGTTAAACACGCCAAGCGACAAGCCGTCTCACGGGAAATTGCTTCAGACAGACAAAAGTAAACATACTAAATGAAAATTATATTGCCGCGATTGTGAAAAAAATTCCAGTTCAGACTTTAATTTAAATATTTTTTGATAGTCGCAAGGGACTTCTTTTTCTTAGAAAATCTTTGTAAAATTTTAATTCTGTGCATGCCTCACAAATGTCTCCATTTGATTAGATGACCGGAGAAATCTCTGGAATCGAAGAAAAACGCGCCATAAAACATTTATGGCTCATATTATCTGATTAGTCTTCTTAATATCGAAGTTGATGGGTTTTTGGCGCTCCAGGCTGGCGTCTTGATATCAATTAGGACTTACCGGCTTGATAGGACAAACTAATGGAGTAGTGAAACTCTCCATAAACGGCGTCCACAATTCGTTTTTGGCCACCATGTACGTACATATGTCAGTGACTAAATAATCCTTCAAGACCTGCTCGCAACTGTCTGGATTCCCTGAAGCGTCACATTTCCAGAAGTTGAACATGATCTGCAGCCAAAATAAATTGTGCTGATGCTGATTCAGTATGATAATTAATCATTGGGATTTTGGGACGTGCAGAATAATTATGTTTTAATTATAGAGTTCTGATTAACTACCGGGGATCTAAACACAGGCAGTATTGAAATGCCCGCTTTACTTGACACTGGTACATTGACAAAATGTTGATTCGACGATATATGGAAATTAAAGCTAATTACAAGCGGAGGATTGAGGGCTTCAAGAACGCGCTAATTCCATAGAAGGGGATAGTCTGTAATTTTCTAAATGAAAGTAAAAGCTGACAAACTGCAGGATATAAGTATACTCGTTAACATTGATCGAGTCATTCGTTGACTTATGGGAATATATTACTATTATAGACCAGTACATTGTTTTATGGTTATTGCATTGGTAGTTAATAGTTTACACAACATTAATATGTGCACACAAGCTTTGCAACCGCAAAAAAGCTAATTTCTCTCTAAAATTTATTATGCAATTTTGTTTTTTTATGATTTCTGTTTTTCAAATATTATAAAAAGATCTTTGCAAAAATATTTTTAAAATATTAATTAAACATTGTACTTTTATGATATGAAAGACGCTTTTTAAAGTAGTTTGAACTCTTTCTGTCATGTAGAGTACCTGAAAGAGCAGGTGGTGCACAAATTAGAATATATTTTCGAATAAGCGTAGAAGTTTGATCTCGCTATCGACACATCACCTCATGTTTTTGACGGAGTTTAGAACATCTTGAGAAGTTCGTAGCAAATAATACCAACTTAAATCCGTCGATGTCACGAAGCAAAATCCAACTCACGCTTGTAGCATAAATACCATCAATCGACTTGTATAAAATTAGTTACAACCAAAGTGATTTTGATCTAAGCACCTCCAAATGTGCAGGAGAAGGAGATTGGAAATTTTGGAAAGGAGAGAATAATTTATTTTAAAAGATTGAGAGTGCAAAATCTTACCGAAAGATCTTTGCTGACTACACTTTTGTTCCTAACTTTAATAGAGGCAGTAGTTTCCCCCGTCTTTTCGTCGTGCTTGGACACAAAATCGTACCAAACCATAGACAAAGACTGTTGTCCTTTACATTGAGCTAAGCTGTGTATAACCACCTTTTTCTTTTTCTGAAATAAGTCATAGTTACCATAAGAGGAGGATCTGCGGGTCCATTAATAACGTTCATCGTAATACAGGGGCATCAAGGGCATCAGCCGTTTGTTTTATTATATATATGTTAGGGAGCGAAGGCAACAGCGACTTTTGCCGAGTTTTGCGATAGGATAAACGCCGCGAGTGGCAATCCAGTTTAACACCCCCCTAAAATAAGCGCCCGGCTTAAATCGTTAAATTTGAATAGTTTTTTCATCAGGACCGTCTTCCCGAAATTGCTGTTTTACTGTATTGTTATTCAAATGGATAAGATAAATAGAGCTTTTTACTTTTTCATGACAGCACTAATCGTAAATAGAATTGGAAATGCTTAAAGAAAATTGATCTTTTTTGTCATCGGTTTATTTTTGAGAAATTAGCACACAATAAACACCTTTGCGAAATGTTTTGAACCCACATTTTCCACGTCGCTCACCTCTCGGGGAATGCTGATAATATCGACCGGATTTCAAAAGCCAGGCGGTTTACATCGTTTTTGATTTATGATTTTTCACTACATCTAGATCATTCTCCCATCACCCACAATAATTTAAATCTTTTACCAGCACTAACTGTGTACAAATTAGGTAATACATTTTCAAAGAAAAAAATTTTTTTTTAATTTTTCCAAAAATTGTTTAAGAAAATTGTTCACACTGATACTTATGTTTACAATGTAGTAATGGATTCAATTATTACATTGTATGCCTATTAATCGGAAACAAAACACTTTATTTTATCTATTTTTTAACATTGAAGATAGTAGCATTTATACTTTGGTTTATTATAATAGATACTTGTACATGCAGAGTGATGATAAAATCTTGCACTAAATTCATAGCTCCGCTTATTCTACATTCTTTTCGAAATATACTTGAACAAGTCAGTTTTACATTTTAATGGCACTTTTTAGCATATATTTTTTATTATTTTATTATTTAATTATTTAGTGTTTTTTTTAATGTAAAATCGACCTGTTCGAACATTTTTCGAAAAAATGCAGAATAGCTGAGCTATGAATTTTATGCAGGACATTATTATCACTCTCTATTAAAATAAGCAAAGTAAGTAATTTCGCAAAGGTCAACAAGGCAACGAAGGAATGAAAAGAATAAACTCAGAGAAAACAGGCCGGTTTTAATCGGCTTCGAGAGAAACAGGCTAAAATCTTGTAAAGCTTTCTAATTATATTGCGTAATGGCAATGTTATTGGAGCACCCTTACAAAGTCGAGAATCCCAATCAACTTGTCCTGCATTTCAACGAGCAATAAATAAAATTTATTTGAAGATTAGAGCTCATGAATTTGTGATTGGTCTCTGGAGAGTGCGGCGGTTTCGCGGTCAAGTATGCGTAATGGGTTTGGATGGTGAGATAAGAAATTTTCGTTCCACAGTGAAATTACTTGAATTCGGAACATTGTCTGGATTCTCTCATCGGCGATGGTTTTGGTTCAAGCCGGTGGAACACAGCGGCGTCGTTAAAACAATTCCGCACACAAAGCTGAATTTTAATTAAAGAAAAAAAAACTATAACAACAGTATTTAATTTGAGTATACAATGAGATGCGGAGTTTGAAATTAGATTTGGATATATGGAAATCATATGTGCCTTATGAATCAAGTTTCAATCAAGGAAGATCTTTACTTCTTAAGTTCACTTTTGGAGATTTTATAATGACAAGTTGATTTTTTTGTTAAAGTTTTGTTCGATGTGTTAAAGGACGGTTCGTTTTGTCGGGAAGATGGAAAGAAGAGGGCTTGAGTTACTCGCTTCGGGCTGAAAAATGTTTTGAGGGTATGAGCGTGAATCCGCGATCTCTTGCCGAATCGCAGCAGCAGTATTATTAGGTTTGTTTTTACTAATGAACATTTTAACAAATGATCTTTCAGGGAGTTTTCATATCGAGGCGCGTAGCCATCACATTATCAATTTATCAGGGATTTTCAGTATGCGCAAGCGTTAATAACCGGGTGATAGATTGACTTACGTACTATATCAACTGCTGTCTCCGCGAATAACACAGTGCATAAAACTGTAAAAAGCAGCAGCAGCAGCTCTCGAGCCATTCTGCCGTTACCGTCACTCAACAACCGTCATCGAATGACTAATAGTTACACTTTTGGCTCTAATATATTTCGCGTCAAAAACATTTTACTAATGATCATTGCTGGACTGATAGAGATCTGCGCGGGGCAAATGATGCATGACACATGTAAATGCTAGTGCAGACCTACATTAGTGGGCTGCCATTGTTAACGGCCCTCTCAATAACATCGATAGCATCATCAAACAATGCCAAGTGCGGTTACCCGACTACTACGTTTGAATTTGTATTTACTTTATTTCACCGTTGAGCGAGCAAATGCAACGCCACATTAAGCTCAAATGATCGCCGAAAGTCCAACTGCTTATCGCGCTTTTTTAATTTTTGCGAATGCGGCCCAAACTCTACATCAGCTTGGGGGTACAACAAATCGACCATACCAATAAAATTTTCATGCAAAATAGCCCCCAAAAACAATAAAATTCAAATATGGCATTCGCTTATAAAACAACCGTTTTATTTATTTATATCCCATTAGGGTAAGTATTGCCTCTCCAAAAGCCACATAAAAATTTCCCAAATTATTGGATCATTGAACAAATATCATACACTTTTTAACCAATCGATTATCTTTAATTTTTTGTTTTCTGTGAGTATTATTCTTTAAATTTTCTACGAAATGATGTTTAATCATTTTAACTCCATCTACAAGAGTCCACTGAGACGTTCTATATTTTAATTTATGCAACTTTCCGTCACATAAACTTTATAAACGTTCTCTATTCTACTCGAACAACAAAACCTCAAGATTTATAGCGCGATTTATACAGACCAATATTGAAATGTCCTTGTTGCTCCAAAAACTCGGCTTTATATTCCTTCAATTTTTGGAATGAATTTCAGGCTGGCGATATTAAAGTCTTGATAAGTGTTGAAAAATTTATTATTTGTGAGAAACTGATAGGAAACCGCTGCGAAAATAAGTCTGATTACAAAATCGATTCTTGTGAAATTTTTTCAATCGTGTGACTTCACTGTGGCAGCTGACAGGATTGTTTATGAGTTCTGATTTGGGTGTATTTTACGAATCCGAACACTTCAGATATGGGTCATCGGAACAACAAAAGGGTTCTGATAAGTTAGTGAAATGTAAACATTCACACAGACCATTTGCAATATTTGCTAAAATAATTTTAGAACAACTTAATTGCATAGAAGTGAGAAAGTTCTTAATAATGCAATTAATGTAATCAAATTTAGAATCTCAAAAGCTTTTGTTTTATTCTATTTATCTCATTTAATTTTAGATTTTATTAATTTAAACTAAGTCAATTAGTGCAAGCCGTCTTCTGCAATCAGTTAATCGATATCTTTAACCTAAAATGTTGTAGCACAAAATAAAAACAAATTATTGCACTTTAAATATTAAAAAAAATTGCTGAATGTATTAAAGAAAAATTCAATTGGTTTTCAACTTACGGCTAATGACTACAAAACAATCAAATTATCCTGTTCTTGTGTACTCAATGTTTTTTTTTCTCACAACAGAGAAGCATCTAACAAAGAATCAGGATTCCAAAGTAACTTCAAGAGACTTTGTCTGTAGGACAATGCTATTCTCCGGATTTCGTTTGAGCTTTCACAGTCCATTCTCCTCTTGTCTTTTAGAGACAATGCGAAAAATGCATTTAGCCAATTATAGTGTGGTTCGAATAATCGTTGCCGCAATGCAATAATTATATTTACGTGGAACAAAAATTGAGGAAGTTGCGAAACGGATGGATAACTCAGCAACTGGCTTGATTCAGATCCTAATCTTAATGTGTTTAAAAACAGTGTTATTATAATATGGTTAATTCTATTTTCACCAAATAAAGTTTAGGAAAATTATACATAACATAATAACTTCATTTCCTGATAGTTCTAAATAAAGAGTAATTATTCTTCGGCAAAAATTTGTTAAGTCAAACATGACTAAGACCTGAGACTAAGACCTAAGACTGAAAATTGTTAAAGTCTAATTTAGATGTTCAAATTTCCATCTCATACATAACTTACATTTGTGTATACATACATAAGAGGTTTTAAATAATTTTAAACGTTTTTTTGTTTTTACTTTTGTTAAGTTTTGCGTTTTTTTAACTGCTCATGCTCTTACTTTTTGTTTAAGTTTTCTATTTTGTATTCTAAAGTTCTTTAATTTTATATTCTAACAATTTTTTAGATCTTTTTTAAAATTTATGCTTATACCTTGTTACTTTTCAGTCTTATTTAGAAGACTTTACGGTTTTGTTTTTTTAAATTTCCATTTTTCATCTTTACTTCCCAAATACTTAACTAAAAATATTTTTAATGCGCAGGATCTAATCGATTATACACAAATTTTCAGGTAAAAATTGTCGTTAAACCTCATAATACTTCTAATGTGCATAGTAGCCTGTATATTCTAGCACAATTATTACAAAAATTATTTTTTGCTTTTCCACATCATCTTTATATTTAAGTGTTTAATCAAAACAAGATCAATTTAATTGATCAAACGTAATATACAAATATGTATTCAGTTACAGTAAATTAAACTGAGAGAAATATGATATTAAAGCGTTTTACTGGAATTAACAAGAATAATAATGGTATGTATGTACATGATTGAAAAAAAATATTATGACTAGATAATTTACTTCTAAACTTTCTAATTAATCTCATCATAGGTTTATAAATAAATAAGCTACAACAATTTATTTGTCTATTTTCTTCACAAAATTTAGGTCAATAAAATCTTTCAAATTTCTGAGATTTATCCAATCAAATTTAAATTACGCGATAATTCAGCACGTATGCAATTATCGGCAATTTAGCATGCACTCGGGATATTAATTACTATTGATTATTACTTTTTATCAGTAAGGTGAGTTTTGTAGTAGGTATACACGAAACTTAAAAAAGGAGAAACCAATTGCGCATTATTGAGTTGGAAGATAAACGGGAGTTTTGCGTTGTCTTGCGTTGGTCGTTGGTTAAAAGTTTTAAATTTTATGTTGTTTATGTACTTACTTATAAAAGTTTAAGGAGTTTTAACGTTATTAATATGTGAATCGTCGTCTTTTTGAAGATTTCTGAAAGTAAAATTGAAAGTAAAAATGGTTCGTCAACACTTACACTTATTATTATTACTCTCAAAAAATATTATTATTGTTGGGTTTAATTCAAGAACTAACATAAAGCTTCACATATTGTGAGAGATTAAAGTATCTAGAAACGTGAGTATTTTGACCGAAAAGAAACATTTTTTTGTTAGAAATTAGATCTCTTGTGGATTATCTCAAAATGTACTTCAAAACAAGTAAATATTCTGTTTTATCTTGAATAATGGTTTTTGCAAATATGAGATTTTTGTCATATATTTATGGCAAATCGTAGATATTAATCATTCAGTAAAGATAGAGGTGTGGAATTAATCCTGTGCAATGGTCTTTTAATTCTTTCCATTTTTTTAATGATCTCCATTTATCTGGTCTCCCCCAATAACTACTGACAGACGTAATTCCTCGTTGATCTGGTGTGTTTATTGTATTTTTAACCGACGAACGTAGCATTTTTGGCGTTTTTCTCCGAGACCTGATTTCGCAACGATAATATTTTTCTTCATTAAAAAAGGATTAAAATTGTCCTCTGTAAGAAGAAGTGGGTAAGCTGGCCATTTCTCTTGATAGTGTGGCAGCGGCTCATTCGCGGTCGAGTAAGCGGTTGTTACAGTGAACAGAGGACAGTAATATTTCCACGTTGCTTGCAGACGGTAGCAGGTCTCATACGAGCGTTCTTAATAACAGTCGGACGGTAATCCTTGTCTGATTGATGGGCCCTCCATGATGGAGCTGGGAGAGAGAAGGGGGCTCACCCTGCGACCTGGCTACACCCTCTCATCACTTCCAGATTATTACCGTGTGTGCTGCCCTCTTTCTCTCTTTTTCGCCTTTCCACAAATAAAAGACGTGATTTTATGGATGTTTTATTTAGCTAAATCTACACCGTTTAACCGGCGACACTTTATGTCCGCCGCCGACGGCGACGTCGAGATGAAATTTTTATAATATTCGAAAAGCATCTTCGAAGACCAACAGCAGCGACCCACTGAGTAGATTTACTTTAATTCTCACAACATAATAATTTTCATCACGTTTGCAAGTTTCCGCTGCCGCTATAACCATCAGGCTACCCAAACGATTTTCAGTGATAGATAACAGGACTATTTTTAGAAAGATAATCTCATAAAATAAATTAATTTCAGATTTAAACCGCTTCCATATTTAGAAACATAGCAAGCATTTTTGAAAAATTTAGAGCTTTATCTTAGTAACCTGATTACATTTATAGTATATTAAGTAAGTATTAAGAACGGTAAGGACATTTTACCGATCGAAGACAATTGACACCAATTGTCTGAAATTGGTAGCCTTTAATTCGTGATGTTTATAACATTTTTTGCACGATAGAAATATTTTTACCTTGATCTGTATAAATCATTGAAATAAAAACGTCAATTATGTCATTTTATTTTTACCTAAAGTGTCGCCAGGGTGTTTTGTGCATTATAAATTGAATAAACTATTTTTAACAATTGTTGAGCTTTAAACAGCTTTAAACATTTCATGAGTTTTCTCAAGAAAAATGTGTGATTCAAACTCCGACGGTGTAGACAGTGAAATCGAAAAAGCTTGGGACATTGGTTGTTCATCACTAATTCCTGAAAAATCAAGATTTCGATATCTACATTCCTAAAAAATCTTTTTTGCATAGTAATTTTCATCACGATTAATCGTATAGAAACGATTTCTATAGTTATATTTCTATAGTTATTTCTATAGTTTCTATAGAGTTCGTTACAAAGAGCTCCCGATACATTAGGATATAATTTATCAAATTGATATATTTTTTTGGTCTTCAGGGTTCCTGGGGTTATCACTATGTAAAAAAATGTTGTGTACAACTCGTTTTGAAAGTACTTTTTTTACTCATTTGCTTGCTCGCGCAGAGCCCTCGTTAATCAATTGCAAATTCGTGAGAAAAAGTATGACTTTCAAAACTAGTTGTACAAATAACTATTAAAAGCTGGTGTGAAGAAAAGAGTTGTGAAATTAGTGAAAAAAATTTGGTGGTTTATTTAACAGTTTTTATCTACTGAAGACGCCCGAGGATTTACGTTGAATTCAGCAACAATTTCTGTTAGCGCTACTACCAAAGAAGTCAGCAGAATTACAATTAGTAATTGTAGTGGTTGTACGTTTAATTTTAATATGAAATAATCTGTTGGGATTATAATGTTTATAATAATGTTTATGCTATCAATAAATGTTTTGTGGATTTTATCTGATTATTGTTTGAAATTACTTACCATTCTAAAACGGTAAGTAAATTACTTACCGTTCTGTTTATCATAGAAACCAGTAATTACAACATACCGGTCTCGAAACAAATGCGGTAACTAAAAGCGTTCTATCGTGCAAAAAAAAATAATTTTTTTAAAATTATTTCATGTGACAGCTAATAATAACAGAGAGCTGTAATCGGTATTAACGTAATGTTCTAATAACTTTTTGTAGTTCAAGAGTTTTGAAATAGATGGCAAAATAGTGCTAGCATATTGTAGTGGAGAAAAGGGTTGTAAATAGCTAATAGGAACGTAGTACCTTCTTCGTGCCGGTTTAGTGCCATCTACTAGATATTTTATTAAGTTTTAGTTGACCACAGCGCAACAGAATTAAATTTTAACAAGCTATCGATAGATCAAGTCAATTCGTAATCGAGTCATCCTTGGATCCGAAAATGTATGTCATTTTATTTGACGTTTTACGTGCATTTTGTTTAAAACAGACATACGTTTTCGTAACCAAAGATGACTCGATTACAAATTATCTTGATCTCTCGATACTTCAAGGACATATGCTTTAATCCCGCGCTCTTAATGAATTAGAAAATCGAGCTTCATGCGGTCAACATATGGCAACATTAAAATTACCTTTTACAAAATAATGGACATCAGTTTGAACATTTATTGCATTAAAATTTCTCTAGCTTTTCTTTAGTTTTTTGAGTTATTTCACTATTTTTTTTTTAATATTTCACTCATGTCACTGTTTCTTTAGTGAAATAAAAATGTGTTGTTACTGCATTGTAGTCATTTATTTATAACTGGCGTTATTAGACTTTTTATGAGGGATGTCCAAATCTATATATATAAAGATTCTTGTCCTGACTGACCTATCATCCAATAAGAAAGGATTTTTGAAAAATCAACCCCTAAGGGGGTTAAATGGGGTGGTGAATTCGAAGTTTTAAAGCTATATCCATGAAAATTGGTATTTAGGCTTTCGGTTAAAAATAAAAAATACGTATTTTACCATTTTTGGAAATTTCACTCCCAAGGGGGTTGAACAAGGGTAAAAGTTTCTTAAAATATCCGTATTTTTTTAAAGTTAAATTTATGAAAATTGGTATTTGGGTTCTCAGTTAAAAACAAAAAAACACGTGTTTTAGGATTTTGGAAAATTTCATCTTCAAAGGGGTCAAACAAGGGATGAAAATTTGTATAAATATTTATAAATTTGTCATTTTTGAAGATATATGTATAAAAATTGGGATTTGGGCTTTTGGTTAAAAATGAAGAAACACGTGTTTTAGGATTTTTGAAAATTCCACCCTCAAGGGGGTTAAACAGGGATGACAATTTGTATTAAAATATGTCATTTATAAAGTTAAATCCTTGAAAATTTGTATTTAGGCTTTCGATTAAAAATTAAGTAATACGTGTTTCAGGATTTTTGGAAATTTCACCCCCAAGGGGGTTGAACAAGGGTAAAACTTCGTAAAATATCCGTTTTTTTTAAGTTAAATCTATGAAAATTGGTATTTGGATGTTCAAAAAGCAAAATAGCACGTGTTTCAAGATTTTGGAGAATTCTATCTCTAAGGGGGTCAAATAAGGGATTATGTGTTGCTATATTTTGTTAGTAAGTTTCTTAGCCCTTCTGCGTTTTGAAATAGTTATGGATGTCAAACTACCACGCGAGCGAAGCCGCGGGCAACAGCTACTCTCAAATAAGTGTATAATTATTAGTGTTTTTGAATCAAGTTATAATTCAGTAACGTATTACTGGTGGTATTTAAAGTTCGTCAGGGTTGTACAGTTATGTGAATCTCCCTGTGTATGTATTATACTATACGTATTATTTCTAATAAGTGTGCAAACATGTTTTGTATTGTTTTAAATCTCGTGCAAAAGAGAACGCATAGAAATATTGATAATAGTTGGAGATAGTGATAGGCTATGGCTATGAGAACTTATCAGAAATCAAGTGATGCAAAAAAGCAATTTGGTCGCTAGATTTGTGGCTAAATATGGCGAAAATGGCAGTGTAGTTGAACTCCCTCGACCTAGCCGCCCTGGTAAAAACGACGCAACCGAATTAAATGTTCTCCTACTAAAAGGAGAGGAATACTAGCATCTTTTGACAAGGCAGCTGGCTTTGAATAATATGTTTACGTTTATTCAAGAAAGAAAAGTATTATACATACAGTTCCAATTAATTCACGAATTAAATGAGAACATACCAGACTGGCACTTAGATTTTTGTGAATGCTTAATTACTTTGTGCGATCGTAACCCAAATTTCAAACCGAACCTTGTTTTTGCTGATAATGCTACATTTTTTTAATGGGACTGTAAATCGGTATACACATCGACAAAGCAAATTAAATGTGTGGGTTGGAATAATTGGCGATCGTTTATTGAGACCTTATTTTTTGAATAAGATCTTACGGCCACAAGATACATATTTTAGTTTTTTTGTGATTTGATTTAGTGCCGTCTTTAACAGCTATTTTTTCGAACAATGAAAATAAAGATTTTCCTGCTGAAAAAAATTGGTTTCAGCAAGTCGGGGGCTAGCACATTTTGAGATCGTTTTTAAATGACACTTTTAATGAATGGTAAATAGGTCGTCGAGGTCTGATTGAATGGCCACCGTGGTCTCTTGATTTAACCCCACTAAACCTTTTTCTTTGAGGTTACCTAAAGTCAAAGGTCAATTTTAACTGACCGAATGCCTTATAAGAACTAAGAGACACAATCCGTTTGAAAATGAGACTAATTGACCAAGAAATGAATCGTATCAGCGTGCAACGTGTCTACACCCATCTTGGTCAATGCCATCTTGGCAATTTGAGCAATTGCGCTAATTGTTCTTACAAAATTGCCCATAAAAAATTTCAATTTTTTTGGAATAAATTTTTTTCTAACATTTTTTTTCAATTACCAAAAAGATAAGAGAATGTACCTATAATATTTTCCCCCAACAGATAAAGTAATAAAATTCTTAGGTGAGAGACTAGCTGCGCAAAATGTTTTTTCAACTGAGTTAAAAGTTCCCATAACAAAAATTTGTTTGTACCTTTTTCATGAGAACTTGTTTAAAAAGTTAGATATTGGGTTAACTTTTTGGTCGTTTAGATAATGGTATTTTTCACTTTAATTAGCGGAAACGGCAGATCTTGCAACATTAAACAGACACCTATTGGAAAAATTACCAATTTTTGTCTTAGGTATATGTTGTACTAAACATTTAACAAACTAGCAAATTCAAGAAGAAATTAAATCCGACAACATCTGAAACAAAAGAGCTAAAATGCCTACGTAATAATATGGCAATTGACAATTATGTTTTTTTTTTTTTTCAAAATCTGCATTCACTTTTATCACCATTCGAGAGTTTGCCCGACCCTTTTGAATAACCCTATATAAAAAATTTGCTTGTCAAACATGAAATAAGATTGAGTGGGGATTTCTTGCTGAAATCCCAAATTTAACAAGTAAGTGAGTTAACTTTCATTTATAAAGAGAAGGATTGATTAAGGTACGAGATTGAATAGATATTCCCAAATCAATTGTAAAAGTAATTTTGACAAATGTAATAATAAAAATAATGTCGGTGTTATGTGTTAAACTTTTTTATAAATCCGATTCGTTTTTCCACATGCAAACTGGTCACGAGTAATTACATTCAAGATTAATGAATGACTGCAGTGAAATATTTAGTACCATTTATCAGTGACTCAGAGTGGTAAATTTAAAAAGAAATAATTCACATACAAGATATGAATAATGCAAGTAATTTATTAAAAACATAATTTAACGGATCAAGTTTCAACGACAAATATCGAATAAAATATAAAACACTGTAGTATTTACATATACAGGGACATTTTTTTTTAATTTTGAACATTGTATGTTCTATGTTCAATTAAAAAAAAAAATCAGACCAATGCATTGCTGCGATTTAATGATAATCTTAGTAGCGTGCCTATAATTTAAGAGCAACAAAATAAAATGATACTTTACTTAGATTTAAATGAAGATGATGACAACACAAACGGAAAATGTTAAATGTTAGATAAAATATTAAATACCTACTTTACAGTAAGAAATGAGGATGTGGCAAAAAAATTTCTGAAAACTATAATTTAAAATAATGAACTGAACAGAAATTTTTGCTTCGCCTCATGTTTTTAACTTTATTTGAGAACGCTGCACACGATTAAAGATAGAAAAAAAGTGTAAATGTAAAGTTGTAGAGAATTAAATTTGCTTTAAAAAAGTCTGCAACACCATCTTTAATGGTTTGGGTTTAAATAGCTTCTTACACATGCCACCACGAGTACAAGCAAAATATTTTCGTCACTAAAGCATTTTTGACTGTCTGGCTAAAACCGTTAAAGATAGAGTTAAAAGGCTTATTGTAAAAACGTGATAGGCCACATCATTAAATTATTGAGAAATAGTACTTTGAGTTCTAGAAAAATCTATGAAATTTATATTTTTATACTATAACGCCTAGGTATTGTGATAAATGCAGTAACTCAGAACAGTAACCTCCACAAATCTTTTGAAAAATACCCAAACTTGTGACTGTGTGTTTGTCTAAAGTCTTGATGTCTTTGTCACGTTTTTGCAATAACCCCTTCAGTTATAGTGTCGCAGACTTTTTTAAAGCAAATTTAATTCTCGACAACTTTGTCCTTTACACTTTTTTTCTATTTTTAATCGTAACTATGTGCAGCGTTTTCAAAAAAAAAATCATGAGGAGAAGTAAAATACGGTTTTCAGGAAAATTTTTGCTATATTTTTATTTGTTACAGCAATGCATTGATCTGTATTTTTGCAAATTAAACATAGGGCTATATTTAAAGTTAAACAAATGTATATTAGAATTATACTATATAAAACTACAAATAATAATTTAACATTCTTTTATTTAAGTACCTAGTTATGATTTTTTTTGCGAATCTGGAATACTATCATCTTCAGTTTCATTATCACTAACCAACTCATCATTTTCATCTACAATATCGCTCAAGTCTTGACTCTGTGAATAATAATTAATTATAAATTGATTAACTCAGCGATTTATTTAGAATTTACCAAATATTCGTCTTTAAAATAACTATAAGAAAAATACCAACTGTCAAATTGACATTCTTTACAATCTCCATCACAACAC
Organism: Tribolium madens; assembly: GCF_015345945.1. Lineage (NCBI taxonomy): Eukaryota > Metazoa > Arthropoda > Insecta > Coleoptera > Tenebrionidae > Tribolium > Tribolium madens. The sequence continues at coordinate 3,473,869 of NW_025401006.1, forward strand.
ACTTCAGATTCTGTGTCGGTATCTGTAGTATACTCCAAAGAATTCGAATTAGTTTTGACCAAATTTTCGCAATCTTCAAATTCTTCAGCAAAAAAGTAACTATTATTTAAATTACTATTTTCCCCCATTTTCAAAATATAGTAAAGGCGACAGAGGTTGTTAGATAACTAATGATATGACAGAAGCAAACTACAAATTTGTAAAACTTATTCCCTCCAAAATTTATCTAGAGTAACTCCTTAAAAAATATCTGTTTAAAAACATTCAGACTTTTAAAACAGTTATTTATGTATCAAGTACCTACGCAAAATAGGGATTTAGGGGATGAATCGTAATTAATGACGAGGCGACGTAGGAGCCGAGTCTTTAATGAGAGGAGTCACCTAAAAAAACCTTTTGCGTACGTGGTGCATACACGATTTTTTTATTAAAGCTCCCAAAACACGAATTCACACCTCTTATTAATAAAAAAAAATTTCGCCACCATAGTATCCAATTTAATTTTTTATTCCGCAAAAACTGTTGGGGACCGAGTACCTAAAATAACCATTTTGCGTACTATTTTATTGATTCTCGAAAAGACTCAAATGAGTCCCCAAAATAGGGGAGCGTATACAATAAAAATATTTAACGTTTTCTTTATTCTCATTTTTTACCGCTGAAAATTTTGCATTGCTTATATTTTCGCTCATAGTTATTTAGCAATGTTTTGAAACGAATTATTATTTCAAATTTTACATGAATAATTTTAGCTATTTGTTTCTAAGAATTCATTAATGTCGTTTACAATAATTTGAGGAATTTTACACACAGCAGGAACTTCATTACAGGATTATCCTTAACGAATACTTCCTAAACCAGGTAAATATAAAAATGTCTTGCTAGAAACTAAATAATTCTGCACGTTCTATATCGTTTACATTTTGTAGTGTAATGAAAATTTTGTTAAATTATTGTTCTTGTATTTTTTGGTAATTTTCAACGATTTGAAAGTTACAAATCGATTGACTTTTATAATTAACACATAAAGCCAAAAGTAAAATATGAATCCACAAAAGATTTATACATCTTTCGAATAACGCATAACAATCAGTTATTATGACTGGTCCTACATAAATGGAGAACGAGATGTCGTTATTTGCAATTTTTAAAAATATAACGCTGTTAAACTTAAACAGGATCGTATAAATAATATACAAATAAAATGCCCCAATTATGTTACCACGAAAAAACAATTTCTTATGAGAACCAAACACAAATTTTACTTCTTGAGTTTTTATTATACAACTAACTAAACTATTATTATTCGACCAACGTAATTTTAATTACTTAAGACATAGAAATTACAATTAATTATATAACTACACTATTATACTTTGTCCAACGTTGTAATGTCGTCACTAATTTTTCAAGACATTTCCATTGATTGAATTCATGCATTGAATATGTTGATAAATAATAAACAAAAGGATGAGATTTGTCGTCCATTTCTAGAACTAAAACCCTATTTCTGGAAACCTCATAAATTTCTGGATTTCTGACAGTAACACAAGATTTTAAATCGATTATAGTAATTGGATTATGATAATTATGATCCACTGGATAGTTGAAACACTTCAACAAAGTTCCTTGCAAAACACACCATCTCTGGTTCCAAAACAATCCATTCTGACTTACATCTAACCATCCCGAATACAAAAAACCCGAAGTGTTGACTTCAGCCTTTACATCAAACACTAATTTACACAATTTTGAGTTAAACAAGTCTAAGAACTTTTCATTCGTTTCATTAACATTCGATATTTTAACCGTTGCATCTTTCCAAAATTTGAACAATGATTCACGTCGAACGTTGTTTTCTTCTTCATCAACACTGCTCTTTGACCAACATAGAAATTTATCTTTCATTGTCTAAAAATGTAAATATTATATCAATACTGTAAAAAATAAAAACATGTTTATGTACCTTTTTCCGAACTCGTAAAATATAGATTTTAACTCCGATCTCAAAATCAACCGGTAAATTAAGAAACGTATGATTTATGTTGAAATTTACAACACCATCGGCCTCTGCTTGTACAATTTGACTTAAAAATAATTTACTACCACTAGTCAACGTACATAAAAAATAGTGTTTGAATTTTTTTGAATATTGTGTTTTGTTGTAATGCAGTTTTATGTCGGAAATAGAAACCGAACCAATGTTAAAGTAATTTGTTTTTCTTTGCAACTCGTATTTTTCTTTAAAGGCTGTCAAAAGAAGTCTTGTTTTAAGTGCTAAAATATTTAAATAAATATTACGTTTTTATCAATTAAAACTCACGTACTGGATGACAAAATATTTTTCTCAGCTTCTATTCTTTCTTGGTTAAACTTTCCTTCACAATCAACTTTTTTTAAAATCATTTTTTTCCTATTTTCTTCCTCGAGCAATTTTTGTCTTAATATTTGTAAATCACAAACTTGCCTTTCAAAATTTTCGTGGTTTGAATATTCAGTGCTTGTGTCATTATCAATTGACGTTCCAATGCCGTTATCGGTGAAATACTAAAATAAAAATTAGATTTTACTGATAAAAAATTATAACCAAAATTACCCATGATGACCATGTATCTGTCGAAACGGTTGAACCGTATCTATTACTAGAACTTGACGAAATCATAATTTTTGTAAGTACCCAAACAACCACAGACAATGTGCAAATATGAACTGAGTTCGAAACCTAAATAATACCTTAAATGCTGCCATACTGACCGCCAAATTCTTCGAAAGGTTATCTACAGGTATAAGGGTCGGGGGGTCGGGGCTGTTACTGGTCCAATCTTCGAGAGAGGTAAATACCATATTTCAAAAGAGTTGTAATTTTTATCTCTCAGAAAATTACTTTTTTTTAAGTATTTATCTAGCTTTTACCGAATATTAACTTTATTAATTTTGAAAAAGTCCATATTTTTAAATTTAACAACTTGATGGTTTTGCAGCATCAATATTGTGGTCTACAAATATAGAATGTCTACGAATCCTGGTGGTAGAATCAATCTACTTTTTTCTCTCGCAACTCCAATTCTATTTTTATGAGACGTTTGTCGCTTTCGAAGTTTCCGGGCAAAATAATTTTAATGGCGTGCTTTTTTTTCAACCCTAAACTTGGCTTTTACTATTAGCCATATTTTAATTACATTTACATTATTTGACGCACACTTCAATCAGTTTTTCAACATTTTAATTTACTAAGCAGCTATTTGAACTCAGAGTCGGTTCTTTTATTAGTGTCACTTTATTACCGGAATAAGACTGAAAATTTTTACAGCAATGTATTTTTTAACATGCACTCAACCTGATGAAATTACTTCACCGAAAAGAGCGATAGTTACAAATTACTAGAATAGTAATCTGTAAATGTTTATTATAGCACTCGTTTAAGTTTTTCTGAAAACATTAAAATGTTGTTACTGGTTGCTTAAGCAGCTATATCCTGCTGATTAGGTTCTTGGAATTGTAGTTCAACTTGTTAACAGTCTTATATTTGTCCTTTTAGATGAGGAAGCGACTATATAAAACATTCTGTCTCAACTCTGAATTTTTTTTCAGTACAATGTTCGTTTTGTGGGCAATAAAAATTGTTTTCTAAAAAAAGTGTCTTTTTGCAAATAACAGCTCGTAGTGCGCTTTCAAATAATTGCTTTGATTTCGTACGAGTGGCCCGTCCCAATTAAATTCGCAAGCAGAACCGGATGTTATCGATTCAAATGTCATAGAAACCCAAGTGTATTACACCTAAACAATGAATTTTCCGTTTGCGCGAGCTTTCCCGAGTAAATAAATGGGAATAATCTCCGCAAAAAACTTTCGGATGTTGCAATTAAGTCGATCCTGGTCCTTTCCGCCTGATAGAATTAAATAAATTAGTGACAAAAGAGACGGTGATTTCCATAACCTAAATTCAAAAGGGTATCTACACGCAGGAAAGCTGTCGTTTTCCTAGGTCTTGGGCGTCTCGACTATGTAAATGCGCCAACGGATAAGTAATGAGCAAGTGATTACCTACCAATCTGGGAGATGGTTTGCTCCACAACCGGCGAAAGTGAGTTACAAACTAGCTTAAACTTATGAATAATCCAGCAGCTTAGCAGTGATGCCAAACTGGTGTGAAGTTGGTCTTATCTAAGACACGGATTTAGTCCGGCCAACTTCTCCAGAAGATAGTACGCAGCCTGTATTATTATAACTTTGTTGAACTTTGCGCATCATACATACATCCATGACAAGTTTGCGACTTTCAACTGAATTTTATAAATGTAACAAATACGTTTGTTCCTAATCATACAAGCTCTCGATACGGGTTTTCTCCTGCAAAGTTTCAAACACCTACTTTTTGTCTCGAACACTCTTTAAAACTGTGACCAACAAAATTTTTAACAAAAGATTCGTATAGTGCTAAATCGTAAAAATAATAAATATTTTTGCAATAATATTTGTGTAAAATTAAGTCGATTTTTGGCGTAAAATAAATAACAAAATTTAAAAGCCAAAACTTCTTCATTTGAAATGGATATCTGTATTGTTTGCTGTTTACGATGTATCCTGAAAAGCCCTTTGGAGAATATTCAGTTTCGAATACAATATATATTTACAACTGCAAACACAATAAAATTTTTAAACATGATACATTTTCGTTCTGCCGCAACGTTTCTTTTTCTGTGGGTTAGTAAATTAATTAAAGTAAAGCATGCTCACGTATAAATGTGTCAAAATAAAAAAGTTGCAACTTGTGGAGTAAAATATTCCTTTGATGCTGCATTGGTTTAAAATGCATTTTTAACTATTTATAAATTTATGTATAGTTTTCCCGTTTTTATTCTTTTGCATCTCTAAGCTAGTTCCCAATGGCGCGAATGAAGTCAGCCACCTGTACATAACAGGATTTATCATATAACCAAAGAACTCAAACAGTTTTCTCTCTAACGAAAGCTGAAACATATCAACTGTTTGCCCCAACCCATAAAATCTGTTTCACGAGGTTTTTATTCCCGTGCATTTAACTGGTTTCTGAATAGTTTTGACCTATATTTTACCGAGTGAATTGTCTTTTGATGAAAATTGAATGAAATCACTTGATTCTATTTTCGTCAAAAATATTTTTGTGATATATAAAAGTATAAAGTAAACGTTTGAAACTTTAATTAAGGTGATACGGTTTGTATGGTAATTAGTCTAAGCCGGACCGATTTTAGCCGTATCTGCTTTTCCCTCAGGTGTAGTTTTTTCGAATTCGTTTGAAACGCTGCATACATCTCGATAAAATACGGCGACTTTTCAGCCAAATATTAATGTTGACGGTTTTTAATTTTGCATTAAATGGATGCGTCGAAACGATCATGACGTAGTTTTTACAACACAAACAATAAAGTTTTTCAGCGATATCGAAACGAGTGAGAAGGAATCACCACTCTTTTCATGCTTCGGATATTCTTCCGTTTTAACATCTACCGGCTTTATATCATCAGACACATGTTTTATTTCTGTGCCTTCGGATCCTCGCATCTTCGTCCTTATTACCTCTCCCTATTTTTCCAATAAGCTCGGCAGTGCTCGCTTAGGTAATTCACCGTTGGCTATAAGCGCGTTTCCGTTGAAAAATTATTTGTCGGTGTTGTAAACGGCGCGTGTGCGCATCAAATTAATTTCTGCTCTATCGCCTCCCGGAACCGTTTTTCCGGTACGGCTAACTACCATTGCACGTGTAAATTTTGATATTATCGTCTTGGAGTGCCGCCAATGTATGCATGGATAGCTCACACAAGTTACACTGCAACTACCTATCTGCAATTATATCGCGACGATAAGAAACATTTTTTTTTCCGACAAACTTTTATTGAGTAATCTAATTTTTCACTTTATTACCTATGACGTTTCTAAAAAATTTAGTAGCTACTTATCTTGAGACGAAAAAGCTACAAAGATAAATTAAGACAAGCCCCAATTGCTTACCCCATTTTCATCAAATTTCGTGCACCTGCTGTGTGGCCTCGCTTCTTGCAATAAACATTTTTTTCTGATCTTGTAAGAAAACTAAAACAAGCTAACAGGTTGGTTACCCCGACACCAAAAGAAAACTTGCAAATAGTTAAAAAGTTAGGATTTACTCTTCAACTCTCGCCTGGTATATTAACTCAAATTTGGTAACTTATCCCGGCGCATCCACCATTTTGACAAATGATTCAATCATGAACTTGTACTTTTTTTATTTTAATTATAGTTAAAAGTTGGAAAGTTTTATTGTCGGGATTTTAATTTTTTTTATGAGATAAATAATCTGTAAAGAAGAGGCGTCAGCCGTCAAGTTTTATAAAAGCTTAAAAAGGAGTCGTTAATTCAGTTCCATCTACTACTAAGTACTATGAATTTTAATGTGGAGGGTCCGAATCGTTTATGGCGACTTCTTAATTCAGGTGCATGTTTATTATAATGGACAGGCTTCTAATTTATGTAAAATTTATTTAAATTCCCGGAGAGGCAGTGTCTGCAGAACAAAGTTTAAAAGTTTCTAATATCATAATCGCGAGAGTTTCAATTTTTGTTGCCCATTTTTATGCATAAATATACCGCAACATGAATAATAAATCAGGAATAACGGCAAAAACAAGAACACAAGAGAAGGCTCTTCAGTTGCTGACCTTTTTATAGGCTTTTTTGGTTTTAACAACCACTATCGAATAATGGAGTCGGCTATCAATTTAACGTTTTTTTTACACTAACGAGCGACTCACACGTCTAGCACAAAGCGTCTCACCACACTCTTCGACTAAACCAATTAGCAATGTATAATTCATTAACTTCTGCTTTTATTATTTTAACATTATACGAACAGTACTTTATGAAGTTATAGTTGCGACGATCGTACACATTTATGGAGCCGTTTGCCAACTTCTGAATATTTAAATTGTGCCGACAATTAATTTACACAAGCAATCTTTTCTTACTCAACAGTCAACTAAAATTGCAGTTACTTTTACAAATGTTGCACATTACTTTACTATTGACAGAAATTATCATAAAATAGAAACTAGTTTCAAAAGGAAACTTTTTGGGCTAAGCACATTCAAACCAATTATTTGTATACCAGACACAACATTCAACATACATTTATTAAACACTGTGTTCTGCAAACAATTTTATACAATTTCTATCTATAAAACCAAGAGAATCTGAGTTCATTAAGTCTTTTAAAATGAAATATTTAAATTATGACTTCGTTCAAAGATAGTGCCTCAGATTATAATATAATTAGAAACATCGTAATCGTAAAATTAAGCTTTAGTACTCTAGTTTGGACAATCTTAATTTGTGGCAACTCTTTGTAGCATATTTTATGTAAATATTGTTTGCAGCTTATGAATAATTTAATTTTTTAATATGCTCATTTCAGTAGTAAGAGGGCCCCTAGTGAACACAGCTACTTTTTTAAGGAAAACACCTCGATTTTCAAGGGTAAACAGAAAAGCAGAAAAAATCGTGAAAAAAAGCATTATGTGAATTAGAAGTTTCGGTGTATACCCAAACGGTATACGCTCCAGAAAATGACCAAGTTTTTATTTAAATTCGCCTTCGACCTGCGGAGCCGTAGTCCCTTTCAGGGACGGTCATGAGTGGACTACGTCCATGAATTTAAAAGAATTTGTGCACATATTTTATCACTTCTTCTGGAGATAAAATTTACTCATTACTTTTAATTTTCTTTTTTATCTAATTAATATCCAAATGGTATTGTATCAAAGTTTTCGAGTCATAAACAAAACCAAATTCTTTTGTTTCTATTTTATTTAAAAGTTCTTTAGTTTTAGTATCTCTGGTAATTCGATTATATTGTGTACTGATTTTTTATCTTTGTATTCTAAAATACTATTTATACTATCGGAATTAATCTTTCCGGACGTTTCATAGTTTAATGTATATCCTTTTATTTTACAAACAACTTCACCTGTATTAGTCTTATTATAACAATAACTCTTTGGACCTGTTGATACCCAGTCAATAATCCATATGTCCTTACCTAATTCATCGGTCCAATCTCCCAATAGACATCCTGTTTTAACAGTGTTTTTACCATTATATATATACAATGCTATCTGTATCATAATAGACTACACTTTCTCCTAATACGAGTATGTCTAACATTTCGTACAATCTTAGTCTAGCATTTGCAGTTTTAAAAGCAGCTATGAATATATTGGTATATAAATTTGTAACATATTTTCATTTAATTCATTGATGTATATTATCAAGTCTGTCATGTAATAAAATCATAAAATCTATTAACATCTGTAAAATATTCTGTTGCGCCCATATTTTGTCTCTGACCAAATTTTACCCAATTCAATACCTAGATTTTCTCTTACGGCTTTTCTTCTGGTTCAAAATCATTTCTCCATTCACTTGTCTCTAACTTTGTTTTCATAAATGCTTTTACATATCCTTTAAACAAATAACTCGATTTTTTTCAAAATGCCAAACTTCATCAATAGTTATTATTTTGTATCCTTTTTCAATTGCTTTTTTTACTTCGTTTGTACACCAGGTTTCTCTAATAATTCTTTGAGATTCCGTATGAGTACATTTATCTTTTTGATTATTTAATTTTGCACACAAATGACATAATGGAAATGTTAGTTTTTCATCTCCAGATTTGGATTTATTTTTAACAGGGGTGATACAAACCTCTTGGTGGTAAAATTGCACATTTTATTAAACCATACCAATTTGAATTAGACATAGGAGGTTTGAATATTTTGGTAGTATGTCCAGCTGGATAATTATCATAACATTGTACTGTTGGATATAAACTACAAATATCTATATATTTCATTTTCTTTCCTTTAACTTTCTATTTTGTTGCATTAGTTCTTCCCCCAAAGAATGCGTTTCTAGGATTAAGATCTTCAATTTCTTTATATTTGCTTATAATTTGTTTCATTTCTTTTTTATATTCTTTAGATTTAGTCCAATTGCATTCTCACATTTCTATTAAATTATAGCCAGGGCAACTATGAAAAAAATCATTGGACAGATCGTTTTTGTTTTTTAATTTAACGTTGTCCTTGATAAAAAAAATATTCAGCCTATCACAATTTTTTTAATAAGACATGCACTTTTTGTAACTATAAATTTTTCTACGGTTGTAGACCCATAAATGTGGTCAATGGCAAAAAAATTGCAATGGAGAACAAGGACACTTTTAAACTAAAAAAACCTAGCTAAAAAAATTATAAATGCCCCTCCAAAGAATATGAATTTTATAGTGCGCATTGTAAATTTGATATTTAGATGTACAGCCACGGAATTTTGGACGATTTGTCATTTGGTTGTAAAACTGACTTTATGTGCAACTTTTTTTTTGACTTTTGTAGCTAAATAAAAATGTATTTATAGACCCTCGTGACTCGCCCTTCTTTTAATGAAGTATTGGACCCAGTAAATTCAATTTACTGTCAGTTTTTTTTTTTAAATTACAAGACTAATTCTGTTTAAATGCAGATAAAGCACATTTTTTAAATGATGTTTTTTGTCTGCCCTATAACTCGCTTACGCCTTATGCCTACAACAAAAATGCAAAGGACCATTTTTGTAGGAAATTTTGTAAGCTTTAATTTCAATAAGAAGATAAAAATCTATAGGAGTGAAAATTTCCGATATATAAGCAAAAAACCACTGTTTACCCTTGAAAATCGGGGTGTTTTCCTTAAAAAAGTAGCTGTGTTCACTAGGGACCCTCTTATGGTGGGTGTTTAAAAACAGAAGAAACGGGAAAAATTGTAATTCTTTTAATTTGGTAAAAAGCCAATATTAAAGGACTTTGTGTTTTCCCATCGATATTTGGTAAAATCGATCGAAAACAATGCTAATTACACAGATTGGTTGAGTTTGGGACGTGATTTCGCGGGCAAGAGCATCGAACACCTGGCAGGCACGCAATTAATTATTACACGCGTCTGTAAACTTCTTGAGACGCTAAATTAGTTTTGTTTCGTCTTGATATTAGAAAAAAACTATCGTATACACGGAAAATGCCTAATTTGAAAATCAAAGCGGCAACTGATGTGGGTAATTATTTTAACAACCCGTTTTGCAGGGGTTCTTTTGAAGCTGAAACTCTCATTCAATGGAACGTTTGAATCCTACGTCTGTTTGTGACACAAAGTATACAGCAGATGCAGTACGAAATTGTTATTTCATTATGTACACAAGATAATTAATGTAACAATAGCATAATATACGAATAGAAAGATGGTGCACGTTAGGTTCAATCACCGAATTGGTGTCTCTTTTTGTACAGGATGCGTCGTTATTTATTATCCATGAAACGGGGCGGAAGGAATTTTCTGCATAGTTGCACATGTTGCATGCAAAATATATGACGATGAGCGGATGTGCAAGTCGAAAAGGGAACCTACCACTCCACTTCGATGCAATTTCGACAATTCTAAATGACCAATTTATCGAAGAGATGAATGGAGCATCTCTAGATTATCAATTTGCTAAAAACGAGCTGTGGTAAATTTATTTTTGGCAGTTTTACTAAAGTTCGACAAAATCGCTCAACGAAAAACGAGAAAAAGCATTAAAATGTTTTTTGAAAGAAATGAGTTAGCACTTCGCGAATGATTTGAGCTTATTATAATGCTGTAATAGTTGGAGTACAATTTATTTATATTTTGAATACGCTCTCAAAAATAGTTATTTTAGCTACAAGTACCTAAAATACCTACAGTTTTTACGGACGAAAAAAACCATGTGGTTAGGTACTGTAGTGTCGTGGTAATTAAAATCCGAGGCTCACTTTTTTCGAGAAATATTTGGTCTGATCACATTAATCACAAATAATAAGAGGTTTGAATGTACATTTTTTGACCTTTAAGAAAAAATGTTGATTGTAACACGTACCTAAAAAGTTTTTGCGGACTCGGCTTTGCTTTATTCGGAAACAACAACGATTTGTCTTAAAAAACTGTTTTTTTTTTTGGGTACATGTGTGATATAAATAAATAATATATCACGTTAAACCACAATTACACAGTTCAATTAAACTGTATGCAAATTGCAACAGGAATTGATTGGGTTTTGTTAGGTCTTTCACATTTGCATATCATTTTCATTTGACGGTACTGAAAATTATGTGATAGTGTGTCGACAAATCTAACACAATCAGTGTTATTTTTTAGTTTAAGTTTAGATATACTGGGTGATTTTAAGATAAGTGCAAATACTTTAACAGGTGATAGAAGAGCTCAAAAGAAATCAAAATAACTAAACTTGTTTTATCGAATGTTTATGGTTTCTAAGATATAGAGGGTGCAACCTCCACTTTGGTGTCGGAAAAATTGTCAAAAAAATGCAATGTAAAGTTCGACACTTTTGAGTTTACATTGCTAGTAATAGGTAACATTTGAGGTAATAAAATTGATCCAAAATTTTTACCGTTTTTAGCTATTAACATACTTAGGATGTAATGAATGTCATAACAGCTGTAGATGTCAGTTTGAAATCCGTCGAATTTGCGAGCGAGGTTTTTGAGACATCTAAGGTTGTTATGACATTATTACATCCGAGGTTTGTTCAAGATTTTATCGGTTTATGTCGAATAAGCCAAAAATTGGAACAGGTGCTTTTGGAACATTTCATCGTTGACAGTTCCGTTTTTTTGAATTAATTTGAAAACAATGTCATTAAACGTCAACATAAAAAATCGTCTAAGAAAATTTAGAGATGAAACACCAAAAAAGGATCAAATTCGGTACCGCCAACAGTTTTTAGAATTTTTGAAAACGTAAAGTCCAAAAACTACTACTTAAACGATGAAATGTTTTTTCCACTTTTTGTATCTGCAAGGTAAAAATGACATATCGATATTGTAAAATTGACATTTCAATATTGTAAAATTTTACAGCAATCAATAAGGTTATGCCATAGTTATCAGACTATTTTTGTACATGTAACATTGCTCTTAACAGAAACCGATAAAAGATTTTTTTATATGAGGACTTTTTTCTGTGCTTATTTTTACTAATTTTAACCCAATTTTTTTAAAACATTTTAATAGATTTTGAAGAGCTAACCTCAGAGGTCATATTTGTTTACAATTTGAATTGGTGAAGGTTACAGCTGCACCCCAAATTTAAATTTATTCGACAAACATAACCCTCTGTATTTCAAAAACTATGAACATTCGGAGGCAAGTTATTTTGACTTTTTTGAGTTCTACTATCACCTGTTTAAATATTTGCACATAGGTACCTTAATTATCCTGTATAATTCTTGAACGAATTTTCTTGTTTTACGAAAAATTATTGATTATACTCGCTAATTAATGGCTTCTTCAAGTTGTATAGTTTTAAACAAGGCCATTAGCATTATAAATGCTTTTGTATACAGCGCTTTATCACGTTCAATTTTTTTGAACAACAAAATTTCTATCTAGGTGAAACCTGACTAAAATTTAAAGGATTTCACGTAGAGTATTCTTCTGAGTTTGCATATATAAATATTAATTGTTTAAATAACCCCTAGTATTTTTATGTTTTTCCTTATTATGAAAATATCTATATGAAAGTCAAAGAGCACAATTCAAAAACAAAATGCAATGTGCTAAAGGAAATTTCAAACTTTTTGATTTAGAGTGCAGTAGTTTCTCGCAAATAAATTTAAAATTTTAATTCAGTTCTTTATGAAGTACTATAATCTGTCTCTTTAAATGAATCATTGTCTGTATGTTAGCACATCTCCCTACTTAGATATTCCAGAAAATAATACAAATAATTTAAAATAGGACGAAAATGGTGAGTATTTTCCAAAGCAAATGAAACCTTAATAATAACGCTTTCGTGTTTCCTTTATTATCGTGCACACATCACCACTGAAATAAATCAGGCTTGGTAGTCAACAATAGGTCCGTCCATCTATTGTATTCCCGAATTTCGAAACGCACATTTCCAATATTATCAAAGACGTTTTTTATTTTTCGAGATTCCGGAGAGGATATTTATTACATGATTGGAGCGGAAAAACCAATCATGTTTACGGTGCATTGTCCGACGTTTTAAATTGTTTTGTCAATTTAACGTATTTTGTTATTTTAACTGATTACGTTGGAAAAATGGGATGACCATTAAGATCGCCATTTGCCAGATCCCGTAGGAAATTACTACTGGTTGACGCAACAATTAAAATCGGATGTATACTCATACATTCACTACTGGAACAAGTCGGTCCTTTTAAATCATGCACGGCCATTTCCCTCGTTGTTTGTTGCAAATGAATACTTGATGGCTTACCCGAAACCTACACGGAACACCATTGCAGGCCAGCTTAAATCAAAATTACTACGGATTTCACACGTTTTTCCAGTTTTTGCAGTATTTCGACAATGATTGCAGTAATTTTGTTTAATGAAAAAGAACACTTCTACACAACATATTCAACGCAATTCTCATTAAACTGTTATAGACAAAAATCCGCTTACTTTGCTTTGATGAAGCATTTTGCATTAAATCCGCTTTGAGATATTTGTTTAAAACAATGGGAAACAATGGGAATTGTGTAGGTATTTCTGCTTAAGCTCATGAATGCAAAACTTAAAATGGATTTATCCTAACTGTTAAACTAAACTGTTAAAATAAAATAATACAAATTAACATTTTTAGCTATTTAATAGAAATGGAGGGTGTCTCAGAACTTGCGCCCCATTCCCGGTGTCTTATCTGACTTGGAAATTCTCTGAGGCGCGAGTTCTGAAACACCCTGTAGTATATAAATTTTTAACAACTCAAACTAAATGAGAACAAATAAGTAAAACTACTTAGGCAAAAATATTAAACAAAACAAAAATATTAAATATTAAAATTGTAAACGCTATTTAAAAATACTAAACGTTAGATAAAAATATGTAAAAAGCTTTATTACAGAAAGCGGTTACAAAGTAGAACAAAGAAAAAGGTAGGAAAATTAAATGTATGGTACTGTACTTAAACAGTTCAATAAAAACAGTAAAATGTTCAGTAGAAGAAATAATTATAATAATTAACAAAATAAAAAACAGAACGATTAAATAATTGCAATTGCTCACTAAAATAATAAATGGTTTAACCTCATATCAATTTTCCCTGGCGTATCTTGTTTTGTCGTATCCTTCCTTTCCAGCTTTTATTAATTGTGTTATTTTTCGTTAATAATAATTAAAAATCATGTAAGTTTTTCCTTAGTAACCCCCGTATATAAAAAAAAACTTGGAATCACTGCTCCAATGCATTCTTTACGAAATGTTTAGGCTGAAAATTGATACATTTCATTAGAGGCAGAGAGTAAAATATAAAAATTAGTTCCACTTTTTTACACTTAGCAAATCTTAGCATTTAGATTATTTTATCTAACATTTTCTATATTTTAGCAACCAAATTTTATTTTAATACTTAGTATTACTACTTGGCACTTATATAGGATTATTCATAAATATGAAGCAATATTTATACCTCAAAAATGACCTATAAAATGATGTTAATTTAAATAATACCTAACTCGTGTCCGATCTCTATTGATAAAAAGAATTTTACAGTCCTCGGAATGTGGGTATGGAAATTTAATAACTTTGGAACCATTTGACCAAGTATTATAAAATTTGGAATAGTTACTTGCGAGAACATATCTTTTAAACTAGTAATTACGAAAATCGGATACATCTACTCAGTTTTCGGTTTCAGCAGTTGCAGGTCACATTTTATGTGTTTTTCCGTTTTTTTTTTTGGCCTCTTAACACTAATTTTTTATTACTTAAATCTAAAGAGTAATCAATTTCGATTAAAAAACGCATAACTTTTTATACCACTAAAATGGACCGTTTTAAAGATATTTTAATTTAAATTTTGAATAAGTGGTATCCATAGCAACCAATGACCATGGTCACATAAATCCCTTCCAGGCATCTGTTAACTTTGACGATAAATTCTTATGATTTTTTTATGAATTAAATGCTACGAAATCCATTTGGATTTATTCTAAGTTATGTTTGGAATCTGGGGTAAACTCTTTTATTAAATACTTTCGATTATTAGTCGTCTAACAATCGTCCAATCTCAAGTTGACAGATGCCTGACAGCAAAATCTGTGACCATGGTCATTTGTTACCACTCATATAAATATACTATAAACTATAAATTAAAATATCTTTAAAACGGTCCATTTTAGAGATATTAAAGGTTTGCGTTTTTTGTTCAAAATTGATTACTTTATTGTTTTGACCAAAAAAAAAATGTTAAGAGGCCAAAAAAACAAAAAAACATAGAAAATATGACCGCAATTGCTGGAATCGGAAATTAAGTAGATCTATTTGGTTTTCGTAATTACTATTCTCGCAAATAACCATTCCAAATTTTATACCATTTGGTCAAATAGTTCCGAAGGTATTACAAAAAAAACAAATTTCCATACCCACATTCCGAGGGCTGTTAAAATTCTTATGAGGAGATGTAGGACACGAGTTATTATTTAAATTAACATCATTTTATAACTCTTTTGAGGTTCAAATATTGCTTCATATTTATGAATAACCCTGTATATGTTACCTAGCAAATTAGTATTATTTACCTAGCACTTTATTAGTAGCCAAACTAACTTTAGACAGTTATATTTTAAATGAAATTCAAAAGACAAAAAGGCAAGTCTAGACTTCAGAAACGTTACTAACTACAGCAGGCAACAAACCATTGTATCAACACGATTTGTTTCCTCAAAACAATTTCAGATACAAATTTTTATTTTTGTGGAATTGAGAGACATCTTTTACGTACTTGAATATTAAGCAAAACATGTGTGAAAGCAGACTGTAATAGCTAGCAAGCACGCAAACTTTTACTAACTGATTCCGGTTAGTTACTGTAATTTCGGTTAACTTCGGGTACAGTTTCGGGCATATTGCTGTAAACTTAAAGTTGAAGCTACTGCCGTAGAGAGGGCACCACAAGACTTCACAGCTAGCTGTTAAAATAGCTTTCACGTTTCATCGTTATAAATGCAATACCTAGTTTAATTGTTCTGGTTTACTGTTTGTTTGCTATTATTATTGAACTTGAACACAAGCTTTGCATTACAATAGATTTCCGATACTGGAAGTGTGAATTACCCACTAATAGTTTTAATTTTAATAACCATGTAGCATTACAAATGTTTGTTTGATTTACTTGTTATGTTTTTTAAAAAAATATTTTTAAATTTGTCACATTTTATACAAAACCTAAAACTTTTTATGAGATGTTCACCTCCGGGTTCGTCCGAAATCTTTACCGTCCCCGTCGTCAGAAGTGGCCAAAGCAGTGACCTCTGTTGCTTTGAAGTCAGAAGAAATAAATGCGAACTGGAGGCAACATTGTTTGTGCGTCCATTAGCTTTTGTTAAAGCCATATATACAACATGTGTGCCTTAATCTGTGTTGAAGTCCTACTTTATTTCTGGAACTTTAAGAACCCCGCGGCTGTAACTTGAAAGGATGCCACTCGCCAACGTTCTTTGATTTAAAAATGGAAAAAGGCTCTTCAGTCCGGAAAAACTTTAAAATAAGAATTGATTTCTCGAACTTTGCCAACTAACTCAACTTTTTCATTAAAACATTACGTAAAAGGTATTATAGTAAATATTTGACTTATAAAAATTAACTTTCGTTAATTTTTGCTATAGTTAAGTATAGTTTGTATAAATCTAAAGTTTGAGTTGAAAGAAATATAGATAGAAGCGACCGGAAATAGGATCTCTCGCCAACTATTTTTTAATAAACGTTTATAAATTTATAATTTACGTTGACGTCAAACTTAAAATGTTAAAATGTGTTACATTATTGCATGGAAGTGTCGAAAGGCCATAAAATTGTTTTTATTATAAAAATTAAATTTAAGAGCACAATTTATTTTAGTTTTACGATTTGTCGTCCAACATTACAGCCGAAGGCGTTTCTTTATACTGCAATCGGGTTATAAAGCCGATCCGATAAATCTCAAAACAAAATTTTCTTCCTCTATAATAAATACAATGCATCTGGCTACAACATTACATTTAGTTAAATCACTTCTCAATTATTAATTAACGATAACCTATTGTTGTACTGTCTGTCATTAGTACTTAATCAATAATTTTGACCTATGTTATTGTGATGTAAAGCTCTAATACAGTATTCCTGCCCTGTAATCATTTTGCTTCAGCACGAATAAAATTGCAATTTATAGACTGCATTGATCTATCTGCTTCCACATGGCTTTTTATTTTGGATTAACATAGTTTGAGGGCTTTATTTCCCTTGGGTTTTTCTTTATTAGTTATTACACTTGCATTGTTTTTTTTTTCAGTATATGGGATCATTTTCTGTCGCAGCATCGGAACAAGTTTCAAGAAGCGGATTTGTTCGAGACCAAGTACAACAGATGTTGGTGAGTATATTTATTTTAAAACAAATTTACAATATTCACACCGCATGTGAACACTAATACGATTTGTGTTGATTTTATAGTAGTTCCACTTGAATCAGAAGTATTTTTAGATATCTTGATATCCTCCTCACTGTTAGTAAAATTGTAATTTTTATTTTCATGTAGTTGCTGCTTTATTTCGTCTTTTTCAGGAATTTCAGTTGTCGATACTATATTTTCCTCATCGTTATCCTCTTCTATTGCAATGTCCTCACCTATGTTATCGTCATCATTTTCATCGTCGTCGTCTTCAATTTCCTCATCATCATGTCCTATTTACTTAATGAGAATAAAATTACGATACGTCAGATTTGTATACCTTGGGAAGCACTTTTACGCTTTCTGACTAGCTTATTTTTCGAAATTTGTCTAAAAATTCTAAACAGTGCATTATTTGAAGACTCCTCTAAAGCCAACTCGCCTGCAACGAGTTCATTAAAACCAACTTTTCATTAGTTATTATCAGTTACTGTTGGGTAGTTTGTGTCTATAAAACTGTCTATTTTTAGCACTGACTGGCACGGGACTTCGATATTTTCGGTTGAATGCACAGCTGCAAATGAATTTATACATTTAAAAAATAATATAACGTTTGAACATTACGGTCCGAGTATTGAATGGTGACAGTCAAATAATTTCTTGTATTTTCTGCAACATGAAACGTTAGTTCATATCATATAATTGCTTATTTATGCACATAGTTCTAAAATGGTCCAAAATCGATGATGGCGTTATTTCGCCCCGTTTAACTCGTCTCCACAGCAGTGGACCAACTCTCACCATTCTAACATCCTGCAATGAAGTCGCTTGATTTATTTGTTAGCATGTATGGTAAAGGCGTTTTTACCGGATGTTTTGTCATGCACTGAATGCAGTTATTTATCACCGGGGCGGTTCTTCTTGCAATGCGGCGAAATACAAGAGAACGTTTGCTTCGGCCGTAACGATCACCCAACAAACATGTCGGAAAGTCTGCAAAACTTAAAAAGAATTTTTTTTCTGGTAATATTTACTGGGGATTGGCTCCAATTCGTGGCTTTTCAAAGTACATTTGCAGTTACATCGAGGTTGTAAGGCTGTGCTATTAATGTTGCAAAAATTGTAATAAGTTTGATTGGATCCTGGACTGCAAGTCTTGTTAATACCGAAAGGACAAGGGTTCCATTTTTTCAAAGTATCTAAGTCGCAAACACCAACAAAACGTCTCAGAGTAAAATCTTTACTGTCGACGTTTTCAATAAATAACTTTGGAAGATCGAAAGTAATAAAAACGCTTTAGAACAAACTTTGAATTACCTACTCCGTAGAATTCATCTCCCATTGCTACGAAGATGCATTGCTGAAAACTTGCACAGTTTTCGTCATGAGATAAAATCGTTCTAAAGAAATAGATAAAGGAGAAAAAACTTGTCAAATAAATATTTATTAGCATGACACACGTCAAATTTTTGTTTATAAGTGATGCAACAGTTGGAACAAGCAAAATCCTAGTTGGCAACAACTCAAGTAAATACCGCAACATGCGGCGTCTCTTTGCTTTATTTTCCATACAGACCAAGCAAATGGCAAGTTTTATCAATACACCCACTATGATAAAATTAACTGATAAAGAGACAGCGGTGATGGTTCATTGTTATAATAAAACGTTTATTCCGAGTTGGGAAAATGTAACGTCAGTGGTCTTATCGACTTTCCTGCCAACAGACCAACCAAGTGGAAGTGAATGCACAAAACAAAAAGACATGAGGGGGTGTAAACACTGCGGGAAAGTGTATCGTAAATCCACGTTAAGGGGCGTACTTTCTTTTGATTTTCCACAGGATTTATTTACGTTTTCAGTCATACCATCATTGGCAATAAACTATTGGTCTTATCTATTTTTTTGCTGTTATGAGCATGTTCATGACTTGTATTCCCCATGTAGAGAATTTATGAATCTCTGCCACACGGGCTGAGTTATGAGTGCTATTTAACACCCGTTAAGATGAAGAGTATTTTTTACTACAAGGGCGTTGCTTCAAACCACTCATTATTTACCAAATTATTGGAAAGAAATCTATTTTTAAATCTATGAAAGAATTTTAACGAAGTTCATGTGAAAGTTAATAAAAAGCTTTTGTACGAATATGTTGTGAGTAATCTGCCACCTGTATTTTTATTGTTGTCACGTGTTTGTAGCAGATAGAACTACTTAACTAATTATATTTTACATTATTCACAAATCCACTACAATCACGAACACAAAACTTGCCAATATTCGAAATGGAAGACATCAATTCGTGTGGTCTAAATTGTAACGGCTGAAACGATTAATTAATTTTATTATTGAAAGATGAAATCAACATTTTGTCGTCAAAATCAAATAGCCAAAGCAAATTTGAATAGGCACCATACATGATAAAGTAATGTAACGAAATGAATGTCGACCATAGATAAATCTTGATTGTTTGCTATAACAAGGCAGATGTAACATACAGAGAGAGACAATGAATCGTAATATCTCTAATCGTAGTACCTAAATCTTAGGTTCCAATTTCATCCACCAGTGATTATACATTTAGCAAATTAAATTCCTATTGAACATTGAAATGTCATGAAGCAACTTTTGATCATAATTACTCTACGAGTACAGCTTTTCATTGAAAACGTGTGCCTTATTGGCAATAAAATTTTTAATTTACTGATGAGCACAATTTTTACTTTAAAGCATTGGCGACTGTAATCGAAATTACAGAAAGATTTTCTTTTAATTGCTTTTCTGAGTGTGCCAGAAGCTGGACATGACGTTCGATTTTGTTACTGGTTGCCTTTTAACTGACTCAACAACGTCAGTTTCGGTAATTAAAACTGTAACATCTACACGAGTCCTACAATGCAATTAGGTATTTGTTACTCGAATTCATTTATTAAATTACTTGCGCCATATTCAGGGTAATTTTTTAGAAATCAAGTGGTCGAGATATGAGTGAGTTTTATCGCCCCCATAAATCCTGCAACTTTTTGATAACTGTTATTCCTGTTATGGAAGTATATTTTTTACGAGCATCAGTCGAAATACGCTACGTTTGAGTCATACAATATCAAACTTAAATTATAAGTATTACCCGTCGTCGAGTCGTGTTGTCGACATTTCTGATTTGTGTTATGGGAGGAGATGCAACTCGGATAAGAGGGCGGAAATACGAAAGCTCCATACTCATTCTCGTCGACTAAAGCTCTCTCCTCATGCCTGTCACTGTCATTCCAACGCCAAACATTATAATTTCGAATCCATTTGCGAATCATGAATACATATATCTTCCACCCACATTAATACAACACAATCATGTATTTTTCACATGACATTAACCCCCAACACAATGCATACCTAATGCGTCTTTTTTAATCCTAACTTGTGCCGCGCCGATAAGCTCACCACCCGGAATTACAAATCCGGTCTATTTCCATTAGCCCACTCGTCTTTGAATGACCTAATTTGCGCAACAAGACGTTAGGGCAGCCGTCGCTCGAGCAACGTGTAAAGTGAATTAGCACTGTTGTATATAATTGAGCACACATGTGATGCGAGAAGTTTGGAAAGTTTAATTAAGTGTGAAGTGCAGATAGCGTGCGTCGTTGGAGAACCCTATAACGCACTGGCGTGCTCTTGGTCATTGCCGCCATGAATTCACATTTAAAGCTCCGACTCCACTACACTTCGCCTCGATTCCCAGCCATTCTTTCTAGAACCTTCATGAAGTTGAGCCCTAATGGGCCGACGGTTGCACTGATGAGAACTCGTCACTCAACGGTTTCCAATCACTAGGGTCACCGGGTCAGACAACCTATAATTTCCGGGTCAGGCTTGTGGACAAATTGAAAACGTCACGAAAGCACCACTTTTTTTCAGACGTGATAAAGCACCAATTTTTACATTCTCTTCACCTTCAAAATTACTTCGAGTTTACAAAAGCGTATAGGTCATCGCTTTATTGCATATCCACGTTATGAATTAAATTAACTTTTCTTTTACCTTCCGTTTAAAAAAGAACCAATTCATTAAAACTTTTGAAGAAGCTACACAACTTTGTATCAATTTATTCAAAAGATACTGAATTCACTGCGTTAATTTATTAACTACATAAACCTAATTTTTTAAGTTTTATTTTATTTTGACTTATTTTTAAAACTCAGAAAGCTTCAGACACAAAAAAGAATATAAAATACATACTTGCAATATTATTAATTATTATACAAAAAATAATGGAATGTTAATGCAAACAGTA
>NW_025401006.1:3495694-3530965 GCF_015345945.1 Tribolium madens
ATTGTAAACATAAATTTATAAATGCTTATTAAAAAAAAATTAAAAGCAAGTTTTATTTAAATTTAAAAAATGGTGATATAAATCTATAAAATATTGGGTTCAAATTAATGTTAATGGAGTTTTAAGTTTTACGATTTTTTTACGTTTGAATGGCTTCGAAATTTCTGCCCCTGTATAAATTTTATAACTTTAAACTTGGATAAATGGGTGGGTTAATGTTTTTTTAAATGGAGAAAAATTTCGTACAATTCACCGGTCATTATTTTTATGAAAATGCGGGTTATCTGGCCGAATTCGGGGAAAGCTCGTTCGAAGATAGTAGCAGTATACATCAGATGCTTTCATTTATCCGATTTCATTTAAAATTCGTAAGAACGTCGTTTTGGGGAGGTGCCAACGAACAACACGAATTAAATTCCAGTAACCTTGTAAAATATTTAGCCAACGTAAACAGAACATTGCGTTAAATTAACAAGAAAGCATTCGACTCACGCTCTTAACAAATAAAGTAACCTACTTGAACAAGTCTACAGTCCATTAGGCCGAAACACAGACATCCTGCAGGCAGACCTGCAGTCGTAACAAAAGTACCGGAACTATTATGTTAAAACCAACGAAAGCTCTCTGTGTAAAGGCATCGCTAAAGTACATAATATGTTTTCTTTTCAGTCCGAATAAGGCTTCTATTTCTTTTATACGGAAATAAACTCGAGCAGAAGAGTTGGCACATTAGTGTATTTATGGCCAAGAAAATTGCCATAGCTTTTTCATACAAAGATCGGAGTTGTGGAGCTCTGACACCAGATTAATAGTTTTATGTCGCAGATGAAATTTTTTGGACGATGATCCTGGTAATTTTTCATCAGTAAAAAGCATCTGCGCATCAGCATACCCACTACTGCAAAGTTGTGTTTGCCATGTTGTCTCGAAATCCACAGTTGAATGTCATTTTGAGCGGCTTGTGTTAATATTGACGTATGTACTTGGAGACTTCGCTAGTTTGTCGTTTTTGCCCGCGAGCTCGTTCGGCTTTCTGGTATTAAATCCGGTGATGAAAGGCGAAGGAGTTTCATCGCAATTTTGAAACAAAAGTAAACAGACATTTTTACTACGGTTTTAAATAAACACCAGGATTTTTCCACAGAAACTTTTAATAGTACCAGACCAATATCTCACATTTATTTTTTCTTAAAGATGATTCTTTAAAGCTTTCTGCATCTTTTGTTCATACATCAAGCTTTACAAGAAACAAATTACTTCCTAGTACCAGTAGTAACTTATACGGAAAAACAACATCTCGATTAGACTTCACATGACATTTCCAACAACAAACACACTTCCTGCGTACGTAAATTTAACCACATTTTTCAAGTATTTAATTATTTAATTTTAAAAATTTATGAAAATTTTGTCTGTTGGAGCTTTTAAATTAGCTAGTAGAATTGGCAACTCTATAAAAATTGTGATTGATTTTTTTTCTAAGTGATTCTTATCTAAAGATTTTAGTCATTATCTGTTGACACTATAACATATTACCAAACTGTAATTTAAAAACCCTAAGCTTTGAACAAGTTGTAAAGCGCATGTTTGCTATACACGTGCTTTGCAGCAGCGTTTACGTTCTATCAAATCCAGTTCCTTGTTGGGCGTCGAGACGCCGGTTTTGTGCTCGTCATTTGAAATTTGGACGCGTGTTTGCAAGTATTTAGCTGCAAAAACGGCAAATTAACTTTTCAAAAAGAGGGTAAGTGTAACAAACGTTATTTATCTTGATTAACACATAAGGTTTTATTGTTTAATTAAATAAATAACATAATTAATGTTTTTGTATAAATAATAGCAATCAAATAAATATGAGTTCGTTTTGGCCAAATGAACATTCAAACTAATTATTATAATTCTAGTTGTGTTTCACTGGACATACGAACTGTTGTGTAAACAGAACGTGGACAATTTGGACATATTAATAATTCTTATTATATCAAGAACAACCAAATTATTTCTGTTATAAAATCAAATTTAATCGAGATAAATTTTGAGAGTGTAGTTTATATGTAGTATACTAAAAAACAACACTCTCATTGTGATACGAGTGTTATACAACGCACGAGTATCACAATGAGAAGTTGTAACATGTGTTTTTATACTATTTTTTTTATTAAACGCTATTTAATAGTATATTATTCAACAAGCATCTGGTGCGCTAAAACTCGCTTCAGAAAAAAATGCCATATCAGGTAAGATACCAGGAACATGAAAAAAATGTTTAAAAAATCCATCTATAAAAATTTTGAAGTTATAAGAGTTTAAATTTTACACTTTGACTCTATGTAATTGTTAGAAAAATAATTTTCCAAATTTTTTTTTGCTACAGTCTATTAGAAGAGGAAACAAGGAAGCTGTATCCTAAATTGTAACTCTGTTTAATGTTATTTGTGGCTTTTATTGGCAAAATTTTTGTACCTTTACTAAATAATTATAAAAAACATATTCAAGAACATCAGTATCATTAAATAGACATTAAAAAATGTCAAATATCAAAAAATAAATGTCAAAATTTTTCCATGTTCTTAGTATCTTACCTTAATTGAAAAAAAATTGAAATTCTCTGGGGCGCTAGTTCTGACATCCTGTATAGTGATGGCTATAGTGACGAGTTTTAAAAGGTGACCTATTGTCGTATGAAAGGATTTAAAAAGATTAAGTGCGACATTATTGGTAAATCTTATGAAATAAGTCTAATATACGATTTTTTCTACTTTGCCAATTGACCAGTCCCAGTGCCATAATGAATTGACAAACTAACTAATATATCCCCAAAATTGTAATAGTTTGTAATTACAAACAAAAATACATTGTAATTAGAAACTATTACAATTTTGGGGATATATTAGTTAGTTTGTCAATTCATTATGGCACTGGGACTGGTTGAGTTACCAACCTTTGCTATTAAAAAGTTGCATATCACAAGAAGCGGCTTTGTGAACCGCAACTGGAATGCATAAAGTTGTCCTTGGAGACGCAAAGTAGAAAAATTAAATTTATTATTATATTTAACAGTTGAAATTGATAACGTTAGACGTATACGATACTCAAACCGTTTGAAAATAGCTCTAAGAAAAGGTTTGTTGAAATACGTTGATCCACTAAAATATTTCACTTAAGAACAACAGTAGGTATGCAGTCAGTGTTGGCAAAAATATTGCATAAAAAGTTGTCAAACAGTCAAACAAAGATCCACTTTGCATTACTGTTTTTAATAAAACAGTGTTATAAAATTGTTAGCAAACGCGAAATAGAAAAATGTAATTCTGTATTCCAAATTGCCTTAATATCAAATTATTTCGAAATTATTGTGTAACTTGGTTTTAGTGGCTGGATTGGCAGATTCATAAATAGAAGGTCAAATTATGAAAAACAAATTAAATTTTTACTTAAATTTGCTAGCTCAATTTTATTTTTGTCATAATAATGGAATTATTTGAACTGATATTCTCTCCGAAGTTTCGAACAAAAACTGTAATGATCGCCAAATTTTATTTTGCTAGTCTGTTAAAAAATTCTTGCGTGTAAGTTCTGGATTAATGTATCTTATGCCCCTAACCAAGTCAAGTTATTTGTGCCATAAAGCTATTAACGCCCTTCATCAATTTCCAGTTTATTACAGTTCACGTCCAGCGATGCGTTTTTTATTGTTTATAATCAAGTATGGCAGCAAATGAGGAAAATAAGCACGCTACGAGTTTGATAAGGGTATGGAAATAACAAAATCGTGAAAGGAATGTCGAGTGCCTGTTGATGATATTTTGCGGTGGAGTTGGGTGATTGCGTTAAATCCGAACCTGGAAACTGGGGGAATTTGCATGAATCCGGCGATAGATTTGATCGTCGAGGTTTCATCCGTCGCTCACCCATCATTACAGTACTCTACTTGACGTCAAGAGTATCCAGGGGGCCTCGAAAACACTTAAAACAGTCTCCTTCCGCCTCGCTAAATCTTATAATTATTACAACAGTCTCCGAATTATAATTAGTGCACGTCTGCTGCAGCTCACTTTAACAAGTTCATCCAGAAAAGTTATATGCCGTTCTTAATTGGATAAATTCAGTAAAACTGATGAAACAAAGGGGGTTGCAAGACCACCTCTTCCTCATTTAAAATGTTCACATCATTATTTAGCAGTTGAGGATTTAGGTTCATTTAGAGCGGAAGCCGGTCGTCTGTTTGTACATGTCTTGCGAGAATTAAATTTAGCAGTAATTTAACTGCAGAAACATCAACGCCAAGGAAACTGACGCGGGACTGTCACCAGAATACTGATGTCTTGAATGAGACCTTAGCTCCTTGCAGGCCTCGCGAGTGCTGTGACGAAACGAGAAGAACTTTACACACTTACACGAGACGTGATATGGCTAATTACTGTTAAATTAATTCAAATCCTAAGTAGGTTCATTACTGTTATGGTCACGAAGACGTCTCTTATCCTTCACTTTCCCTAAAAGACAATTAGTCGAGTACGCATCATGACGCAGCTGCTGTTAGAAATGTTGAGTCACTTGACAAATTCGGGTGGATTAGGGTAGTTGATGTTTTAATTTTAATTATAAAGAGGGATGGTATTCAAAACCGCAATCTATATATACCTACCAATAGTTGATACAAGGGGTTGCCGACCCCGAGGACCGCTATACCATTGTCT
Organism: Tribolium madens; assembly: GCF_015345945.1. Taxonomy (NCBI): domain Eukaryota; kingdom Metazoa; phylum Arthropoda; class Insecta; order Coleoptera; family Tenebrionidae; genus Tribolium; species Tribolium madens. The sequence continues at coordinate 3,500,395 of NW_025401006.1, forward strand.
AAACTGACTTAATCAAAACGTACGGGGATCTGACACTAATCAAATATTTAAATACCGTGCTTTTAGGACCATTGTCATCAGCTCCTGTCGGGTAGCACGCAATATACCATCTTCATTATGATCCGATATTAAATTTTTTAAGCCCTGGGACGGAAGCTATATTACTTCTTCATTTATTTTGGCTTAGACGTTGCTGAGCGACCACTTCGGTATTAAAAAGACAAATTGATGCGTGATGCCACCAACTTTATCTGCCATTTTTTCATAGAAATATGTATCATATAAATAATAATAAAAATAATAATAATAGATATTCTAAAAAACTGATACAAAATGTCTGCCTCTCTTAAAAAACTAAAAAATTGTAAATTGTTTGAATTACATTGTCAGCAATTTTTAGTGTATACAACTGCATTTGCCGTGAACCAGACCTATTTTTCACCGTGTACAAAGGATATAAGCGGATTTGACGCACATATGCGCTCCATGCTCTATTCCCAAAAAAACTGCATTTTTATTGAAACATAGAGGAACAAAAACCTAACACTAAAAAATTCATGTGAAAAATAAGTTTATTTTCACTTACAATTTTTTTTTCAGTTTTCTAAAATCGTATATTCTCTTTTTGCTTATTTTTAGTTGTATAGTTGGCGGAAAATGGAGTTTGTAACAACGTCAGATTAGCTGAGTTCACTTGGTGGCTCTTCACTTAGAGAAATTGTATCATAAAGTGATTGAAGTCGGGAATTAGATTAAATTATAGCGCCCAAGATTATAATACGTAACAGGAAGAGGTGTATTAAATTTTGATATCTCAAACATATCCAGCGTACTGTTTGCAGTGAGCTTTTTATAACCGTAATGTTTATTTGGTTCAGTTTACGCTTCCAGTCTGCTAATTGTATGAAAAATATATCACCGCCTCCGCCATCCACCTCCGTTTTCTTCGCTCTCTTGAACAATTTTATATCGATAGTAGGAAACCGAGCAAAGTTCTAATGTTTAAATAATTTTCAAAGTTTGTTGCGAACTCGAATTGGATTTTATAATTACCGGAAAGAGGCGCTATCATTTTTTTTATACTCTTCGTTAGTTTGCGCAAGAGATAAGCACCGAATTTATTTCGCCAATAATGAGAACTTAAATTAATAATCTCTCCCAAGTCGAAGAGGTGAGAGAAGCGAAGCTTTTAACATTTTATTTTTGGGCGCGGTTCTCTGGGGCTAGATTATCTCGGTGTTTTGTGGATTCTGAGGGACCCCTATGGGGGGCGGTTTTTTTCATTTGGACTTTAGATGGATTTTAAATGAATGCGCCCGGCTGCGCTATACGTTATTATTGATTAATTATGATATAGGGGCAGAAATTATATCAACAATTCAGATCCGTGTAATTCAGACCGCAGATGTAATCGCTGTTAAGATCAAAAGGGCTTAAGGGATATTCAACATAGATAACAGCCTCTAATGCCGCATTATATATGGTACAATCTTTTGGGCTTACATGAATAATTAAGAAACAGAGTACACCTAAGACTACTCCATTATGATTAGTATATGTTTGTAGCAATAATTCTTAATACCACTAAATTTATTGCAGCGAAATATTACTATCTGAGCATTCCTATAACTACATAGTACAATTACGCTAACAACACTAGCAGACTTTTTTATCCTTTTTTTATTAATTTTGAGAGAACAAATTATTATTGTTTTTTAATATTTATCACGTTGTTTATGTAAATTTTTCAAGAGCTTTATGGATTTTTGAAGAAAATCATTAACTTGAACAAAAGTCATAAATTATGTTTGGAGGTGTTGAAAAGCGTATTTTATGAGCGTCGAGGTAACATTAGCATTTATCGATCTGTTAAAAATATTGTTGTCGTTACAAATAAAAAACATTCTCCCTTTAAATAGCGGAATTCCAGCTCTCTAATTTGTTTCATGTAATGCAAGTTTGTAAAGCTTTAATTGGATATGAAGAAGGCAGACGAGCTTATACTCTTTTATGTTCGATCTATTGTAATGTAAATTGTATCTCTGTGAGATTACACCGATCCACCACGACTCTGATTTTATTAAATTCCGAATAAAATGCACTCAAACAGGACTTAATTAAAATTTTCCATACCTAACAGACAACTTGTACATTCTTCATCAAAATATGGAATCTAATTTATACCTGCCGCCAGATTTTTCGTTCTGTGGGGGTACAAGCTTGTGTTGTCCTGACGACCGACTGTCTCTCCCCCAGGTAACGCTCATGAACTGAAACTACCACCTAATATTATCCCAGAAAATTAATTTAAAAGCATATAGTAACTTTACTGGTAACGTACGGGAAACATGTGAACCTCCAACTGTGTGTGATTCATGCAACTGTTAAAATGTTCTTCGTGTAATTGAGAAGTACACACTTAGACACCTATGAACTTTGCCCTGACAAGTTTCCCTCTTTTAAACTTGTCTGTTCAAGGATAAATACAATTCGCTCACGACATTTTTTGTAAAGCAAGCTCACACTTGACAAAGTTTTCTAATTGAAACTTTTAAAAGATGACCTGCCTAGGTTCACAAAGTTTTTTGCTGAAACGAGAGCAGTTTAGTTTAAAGATAATACTGTTCTAATGCAAAATCCGACTTAACAACTTTTGTATTTTTATCAAGACTGAAAGTGCAGCTTCTTGTGAAATAAAAATCAATATCAATTTTTAGACTACGTTTGACGCTTTGAAATTATATTGCACTGGATCGGATTTCCAATCGCAAATACATCATCAACTTGTCATCTCGAACTAACGAACTGCTCAAAAGATCACATTCCTTTATTAACATAGATTTCTCGGTTCTTTTATTCTTTTTACAATGTTACTATATAAATCTTATTGGAGCTACCGATCATTTTAATATATATTAATTTAATGGAGTAGCACAATAGAGTGAAAACTTCCTATTTGATGGAACATATTTGCAGATGTGATTTGGAATACATGAACGACATGTATCAGCAGTTGCCTTTGGACGGAGGAGTGAATTTAATTTCCTGCTTGGATATGATTTCCCCAATGGACACAATGTAGGATGCTAATATTTGCAAAAGGATTGAAAAGCTTGAATGTTTACATTTTGTTTAGCTATTGACAATAATATCATGTATATTTTGTTTAGCTAGAAATACGAGTTTATCAGATTAAAATAGGGTTTATTTACTTTTAGCAGTTTATGATTATTGTGTTTATTAGGAACGTTTATAAAAACGATTTTTTTTTAAATGTGGAATTTGTATATGGAAGCTATATTTAACGTTACGGCACTAATCATTAAAGCATTTGCACGATAAACAATGACGTGCTTTTTCTAGATACGTGGAAATTTATTAAACATTATTCCCGTCCAAACAGCTTTCGCTTATTGTAGAAAAAGCTCTTATATTAAATTTAAATTTCAACAGTTTTTCTAAAACTGCTTATTTCTTAGTTAAATGCAATAAGATTAATTGAAGTAAAAAGCTAAGAAAACGTGCGAAAATGGAGCAAAGACGGCGATATTATCGGCGGCAAGTAGCAAAGCCTTGGCCATTTGAACGAGCAGAGATAGTACATCCGGTGACATGCTGACATCATGACTTGAAGTTTGCCTTATCCGGATTAGTTTAATAGTAAATCGATTACTGATAGGGTTTATACACCTGGGCGATACGCGCAAAAACTGAACTTAGCCTTAAACTCATCTATCAGAGTCATGTAGTGGTCGTAGAAGCAAACGATCTCTTCGTTTATACGAGTGAAAACCGTGGAAGTACCGCAATAAACTTCACTTGAACTTTACGCTACATGGAACTTAGAAAATTTATTATTGTGGTCAGGTTAACTTTCAAATTATGTTAGACTCAGCGTTAAGTTCGAATTAATTACGCACTGGCGAAAAATTACTCTCTCGTTTAGAAATGATGGAAATGAAATTTGAACGGATGATGAGTGTGTAAAAGTGTCATTATAAAACCGGAAAAGGGACATGCAACAGGTTTGAATACACAGCTTTCGTACTTACAAAACAATAAACATGCAAATAAATTTTATACTTGCTCCGAATGCGAAATGCAAAGTAAGAACAAGATTCTGCTTAAAAGGGGTCTCTTGTATAAGAAAAACAAAGTCTTAATAAAGTAGTTCTCATAACCATAACCCCCCTCCCTTTCTAGCAAATTTATCTTCCTCTATTATTTTAAAAATTAAAAAGCAATGCTCATGTCTGTCTTACTTTCTGGCATCTTCTCAAATCCGCAGTTTCAAAGAATAATGCGATTTTTTATTAAAGATAAAATATTTGCAAGGTTTGCATTTCATGCTCTCAGTTTAAAAATTGTGAAAAAGCTATTAAATGCAGACTTAAAAAAGCAGCAGGTCATTGAACGAAAAATTGCAGATTGCAGTTTCATTGATCAATGAATTAAATGAAAAATACATTAAATTTAATTTCGCACTTTCGCAGTAATGAGGAGGTAGATAAATTAGAGTAAGTGCAGTCACAGCGATTTTGCGAACATCTCTTGGGAAACAGAGTGAGCTAGTGTCGGTGGGATAATCGCTTTATAATCCGTAACAAGATAATTAACTTGATTACATTAACATCAACGAGGCAACCTGAAAGATGTTTTTTTGCTGTAAAAGGGAGGTCTAGATAATAACACAACTGTATACATAACTGTATAGATAATAACAATACAACTGTATTATTTTATCTAATTAGCTATTATAGTAGATCATTAAATCGAATTTAGTTAGCGTCACGCCACTTTAGAGGTTTTTCACTGCTTGGACGTATTTTTTTTTGTTAACTTAAAAAACTGAAATGAAACTATTCTTTGCTGAAATGTTCTCCGAAGTTTTAATTACAACGTGTTCTGAACAAGGATAGTCTTAGCTGATTGTCGAGCTTATTTAAGCAGTTTGGCCGAAAACTTTATGTCGGATAGAGTAAACTAACCACATACATTTATCACCCTTTCCCGAGTTCATCTTCTTTGGGGAAGTATTTTGTTGGAGTGAATTTTGCATAATTAAATTTGCATTGACAAAGTCTTAAATGTAGAAACCAAATAAAGTTATCTACATAGGTCTAATTTTGATAATCGTATCGTTTAACAAAACTACATTAGGTATATGTGAAATCATATAACAAAAAAGTGTGATTATATCCAGCAATATTACCATTTTGGCTGATTGAATTATCTCGAGTAGTTCTTATATCTATATCTACATGGGGGTTTTATTTCACTATCAGAAATAAAATTCCATATTTCATATAAAATGCTCCACTTCAAAATTAAATTAAATACAATTGGAATATTTTGTGTTTTGCTCTTGAGCTCCACTCAATTTCTGCATAAGACGGGATTAGAAGCCAATAAACTAGAGAAATCCGCTAGTTAATAACTCTCACAAATCTGTATAGTAAATAATTTGAATATAAATAATTATATTAAGTAACTAGAGTTCGGATTTTTATGTAGTAAAATTATTGAAAATATGCGCATAAATATGCAACGTTTAAGAGAAAAATATGCAAAAAATATGCAGTTTTTTACTAAATATGTAGAAGTTTTGGGATGTAAAAATAATGGAAAATTGCAACCACTAAAAAAAAGTATTTATTAACACATAAGAAATAGAAATATAAGACAAAAATTTTAATTTACATTGCAAGTTACAATGTAAACTATCTATAGATAAGTAGATAATTATCAACTAGTCACAATTATTAGTTGTCATCCAATGCCACTTAATAATGCCATACTTTTCTAAATTTTCTATTGTAAATTTTTGACGATGATCCGCTAATATCTCGCGTTTCACTTATATTCACAATATTAATTGTCTCAGAAAGGGACATTTGGCTAGATTCTATTGGAATAATATGCTTACTTAAAAACGTATACTTTGCTTTAATAAATACTAATTGTTCTCTTATTTCTCTTTTATAAAATATTAATTTTAATATTAATTTAAATATTTTTAATTTTAATATTTGATTCAGAAAATCTGAAGCAATATTTTTAACATTGTGGTAATGGTCGGCATAAAAAAATGCTACTTCCAACCATGTACTCCAGCGAGTGACTACAACTACAGGTTTAGCCTATTTGCTTTAAAAAAATCTGACAAAGGCTAAATTACTGAATTCTGAAAAGGCAGGAGTAACGCTAGAGTTGGTGCATAGTCCGATAAAGAAATAAACCTCCAGTTACTTTATAATATGATGGCAAAATTAATAAATATCCGATGCGAACACTTTTAAAATATGCAATTTTATGCGCTAAATACTGAAATTATGCAACAACTCCCAAAAACTTAAAAATATGCAAAATAAAGTTTATATTTTAATGAATTGCTGGTGGGGGTAGTGTGAATTAATAACAGGACATGACCTCTGTCATTTGACATTTGACAGCTTCTGACATTTTGGTACTAAAGCCAGAAATTAAAGCTACTCCCTGGCATTAGGATTTTTATAGGGCTTGAATTACGATTATTATGATGGTATAGAGGGTATAAATATATACTAGCCTCAAAACAGTTTTCCCCATTAAAAATGAAATACAAATGACCTACGTGACGGTAAGACACACTTTTGACGTACGTCATTAGCTCTCTATTACTTTAATCCCATTTGTTAAGTGAGATAAATAGCGTGACCGACCTTACGCAAATACGTAGCGAGAGAGCAACAAGGCTGTTTACAAATGTTGAAAAGAGATAGCTATTTGGTACGTCTTTCGAATTATTCATTGATCCACACGCATATAATAAATAAATAATATTAAATAAATATTCGCATTGTTTTGATGTGTTTTGTGCACATCCTAAATTAAAAAAAATATATTCCTACAAATAATAAATATGCAATATGCATAAAATCCGAACACTTAATAGTAACACTCCACATTATTTTTTGAGAAATTACTAATTAATTAGTATGTTGTTTTGAAACTGTTAACAAAGAAAGGTCTATGAATTTGGGTAGTTTAATTTAATAAATAAAGTAACAGGAAAAACAATTTGCTCTAATTCGACTCGGTAAACTCTTTATTAAAATAGCAGTTAATTTGATTAATCAAATATTATGAATCAAAATAAAATTTCTATTTAAAAATAAAATAAAGCAGTTTTCTATATTAAACATCATTCTATACCATTCTACTAATGTAATCGGCACTTACAGTTCAAAAGCGATGAAACTCGATGAACTGGTACGAGCTTTGGAATCGAAATTCATTCTTTGAAAACTATTGGCCCTATTTTGATCGAAAATTTTTACTACCTCCAAAAAACATAAATAGAATAATTCTACTCTGGTGGGGCGGTATGGGTGGATAACTTAATTACCTCGTGTAATTAAACTCTCATTAGAGCTTTGGTTTGATGAGACCCGGCTGATCTGAATATGCAGATTAAGCGACACGTCTACCGGTATGAACCGCACATTTAACGTGCCTTGATTTCTCAATGATAATGCTGAAGAGGCCCGAATTCTAAATCATTAAATTGAGTTTTACTCTGAAACAGATTTAAATAGCACACAGAGGAATTATATGAACGTGAACGTAATCTCCTTTTAATTTTTAATTACTGGCATCCACCTATTTTTAAATCCAAGGTTTACACTGCACAGAGTTTACTCAGCTCGATGCAGTGCAGCATTAATGGCTGACCACGTTTTAAACACACATATTTTCCATTTATTTAACGTGAAAAAAAAAACAAAAACATAATTGAAATTAGTCCCCGAGGACAGCGAGATGTTATATTGTAATTTTTGTTTTGGTGGCTAATTTAATATTTAAAACATATACCTACCTGTACTTTTGTATGTACTGTATGCACATGAAAAACAAAAAAAGTTCAATTATTTTAGTTTGACAATTAGTAATGTTTATAATTCGAGTCAATGTTCTTTCTACGGCTGAATAGATAGTTCTAGATTTCCAGCAACGTCACGTGCAGAAATCACGAAAAACTCCTTATTCCAAATCCTTAAATTTCGAGCGAAGTAATTTGAATTTGTTTTCGGGTCCCTCGCATCCTACTTCTGTCTTAATCTGGATAACGTCACATTTATTTTCAATTTATTCCGAGAGGAATACGCGTCAAAGACGCAATTATCCAATTTAATTAAAATTAATTGAATTCAGACGGTTGCATTTGCAACATTTTTTTTTGAATCGCGGCCAAAGCATACCATCGATTTGAATATTTTTAGGAGTGCATGACCGGTGTTGGGGTGTAAATCGGGCAGGTTTACTTCCGATAAAGAAGATTTGTAACGGTCGCAGTGTTCCTATATCTTGAAACGCCCTCTGAATGTAAACTAACCTGGCCAGCTTTCCGCCTAATTCACTCAAGACGTCGGCTGTGCACACCCTCCAAATAAAATTTAGGGCTTTTTTAAAGAGTCCAAACCTAATATAATGAAACACTTCCTTAAATCTTTAGCCCGCAAAAACGCTAAAATGGTTAGCACCCTAGTAGCCTAAGAACGCAACTATTTTACGTCTTTAAATTACAAGCGGCTTTTACCTGGAGCAATCTATAATAGTTTTTCCCTGAGCAGAATCGATTTGCTTTGTGTATGCAACATTTTGCACATATGCAAAAAGTTGAAAGGGCGTTTTACCGATTCTAATGAACGAGAAGTAAAGCAGGAATGGGTCATAATTCACTGTTCCTTTAGGTTTCTATGCAGCTTTCATCCGGCCGTTCATTGGTAGTGGCTTACACTTAGTACTCGACACCATCCTGATTTATCGTTACATTAGCCGCACACGGAGGCGCCCCACCGCGACAAACTCTCTAATCATCACTATGAAATGGTTTACGAGACGCCGTTCTGCTAGATACTCAGACTAATCCAATTACTAACCCTGGAACTATTTCGATAATGCCAATTTTAGGGCACGCTTACGTTGAATTGACCATCTTCCTAGGCAACAATTCAAAATAACATTACTGAAAGCACTGTAGGTCTCTATACATAGTTTTATTAGAGAAATCTCTCTTTGTTCTAATCTGTATGAATAAGGGGATTGAGATGAACAACAAAAAATAAGAATCTATAACGATAACACACAACTAAAGCTCCAAGCTTGGAAGACAATTCAAGATACCAATTCTTAATCCCATGGGACACTAAACGTCGTAAACTTTAGTTCTTGAGACTCTAATCAACATAAGATTTTAATTGCTTGCAGTCACTCACAATATAGCACAATATGAACAAATGGAGCTTTTGTGTTAATTATAATGCTTAGAAACAAATGGAAAATCATTTGTTTTCCTGAACCTACGAGTATTATTATTTTATGTCTAACTGTAAAAAACGACAATTTTTTAAAATTTGCAACAATTTAGTTACGTTGAACTGATTGCACAAATTCCAACTATTTGTTATTCACTACGATACCTGCCTTGTTCTCTCGGCGGTAATTAATGTTAATAGAGCAATTTTAGTGTAGCAGACGCGGTTTCACTCAGCGGCGGCAACGTTACTATATGCAAAACGAAGAAACCTCTTTGGCATGTGGCGTTTATCTTCGACAAGCCGCAAGTTTGAATGCACTGCCTCTCAACAAGATAATGTCTCATTATTACCGAAAGCAAACAATGCAACATATTAACAGACTTGAAACAAAGCTTGAATTAGTTTCATTAAGGTTGTAATTCTATCAACAGCTCAACTAACGTTTCGATATTGCTTAATTAATATTCTTTGTTTTTAGGGAAATTCAAGAAAAAAGTACATTCTTCTGGTAATTTCCTTGGCGGGAATAAAAGTATGCAGTCCAGACGGAAAGGTAAGTACCATGATTTATTATTTCATAAGATTCATAACAGCGTAGTCATGTCGCGTTTTATGAATAATAAGGCTTCTCTTCTATGGTATTTTTTACCAAGTTTTATTTTGCGTTATATTAAATTCGCTTTTTTACAGAGAGAAGCGGTCTTGTCGTTAATTAATTTTTCTGAAAAGGATTGTGGTTAAAATAAAAAATTAACACCTAGTTTCTTACAAGTTGCAAGCAAACTTGAGTGAAGTATAAATTTGAATATTTTACTAAAAAATCGATCACAACTAACTACTTTAGCTTTCTTCTTGTTTAAAACTAAATAAATTACTAGCAAAATAGTATACAAGTTACCGTTAAGACACCAACAATAACAGTGAAAACATTAGAAGCCATATTAATTAATTTTCAGTTATTTTGAAATGGTTTTCAAATTAATATCTGAAGAAGACTCAGTTGCCGCCCCAAAGAGCACAGGTAAACAGTATCAATCAAGAAAGCTCCGTTGAGTAAAGCAGAAGTAATACAAACGTCGTAGTTTACCGGATTACCGACCGACCATCTTATGCTTCTCGAGCCAATTTTATATTTGCATAAAATTCACGCGCTATTATACGTAATCTCTATTATTCCCCGACGCAAGCATTTTATCAGCTAGCAAAAATATAGAATTACTCGATAGAATCAGTTTGCTCATTACTGACGAAAATACAATACTCTCAAAAGTTTTGCTTGTTACGTTGAGACTTGGGTTTATTTACGATTTCTAATTGGTGCTTGAATGAAACAAAAATGTTGAGGGGTGGATAACAGAATACAAAATGAGGGTGGTTTTGATACAGACTCATAGGATACATGATTCGGTTGTTAGGTCCGGGCACGTGTTTTACATTAATCTGGCCCACATGCAACGATTCATGTGATAACCTGGAGTTATTTCCATTGTGTCGTGACCTCAAATATCTCTTAGTCCGGGCCTAATATAAGATAACTATTTTGCGTTTTTAATTTAAAGCGCTTAAGAACTGCACTTTATGAAAAGTAGTCAAAAGAAGCTTATATTTTATAACTTTCGCAGTAACCTTATATGTACGCCACGGAAATAAAAATTAGATGACAAAGTGAACTGGAAAATGGAAGGGTGAAAACAGTTACCAGGATGCAGATGGTGCTGCTGTTGCAGCTGGAAGCTTGTCAAGTTTAAAGTGTTCCAACATCTAAGCAGGAACATCCCTCGAGTGATAAATCATTTGTAAACGTTTTCAGTATAATCTCACAGTATCAGTGTTTTAATTCAAGTCTTATCACGTAAAAGTTGAAATCAATATTTTATGCAGATTTTGCGGTTTTCAAGAATCAAATAATTGTTTTACAATACGCACAGGCAAAATTCCAAACCTCAGATTTAAAAATCATTCCAAAGAATTATTTTCTTTTAAAACGTAATTCATATTTGTTAGAAGTTCTACTATACTCATTTTATTTATACTTGAATGCTACCAAATATAAACCAGTTGAACACGAATAGCGTAAAAATCCGAATTTATTTTTTATTTTGTTATATTTTACCAGCAATGTTCGAAAAATTTCACTTGATAGAACTGCAGTTGTAATGCTTATACATTTTCCGCATTTATTTGCTGCATTTTTTATAAGAATATCTTTATGAAAAATATTGCTTTGGTTCAAGTGTTATCGATATTCGCAATCTCTTTTTTGATTTGTAACTTCTTTAAGTTACGGTAGAAATTAATACATATGTAGATATATGTTTTTTTAAGTTTTTTTTTGTGCTTCGGTCCCAAAGGGCTGCGTGTTGCTTGTTTTTCCTTGTTCGCTTTTGAATAGCGTATCTACGTTGCCACGTTAAGAATTGTGTTATGGTCTATGATAGTGTATGCATGTGGCATTTTGAATTAGCGTTGGGCCCATTTTGCGTGCATAACGTCGCTGTTCTTTCCTGACGCAAACGTAATTGTAAAAGCGTGTCGGTTGGGACGTGTTGAGTGTAAAAGAGCTTCGTATGTGAAGCTCTTATTATTAATGATGCTCCCGCCGCACCATCAATAATACGAGAGGGCCGTTCTTTCTGGTGAAACTAAGTGACGAGAGGTGAAATTAAATTGCAGCCTCAAAACGCATTTCATTTTATTAAAACAGGAATGTTTAAGGGGTTCCATATATTTCACGAACGGCTTCATATTTTAATAAAACTGCTGAGCACTTGTACAATTCTGATTAAAAACGTTTACGTGAAAAAGAAAGTGGTCGACCGGAAAATTGCTCTTAATTCGATATCTTTTTCAGTCCCAACGGCTTTACAACCCCTTCACCCTGCACTTGCATTAAACAAAAAAGGGACGAGCTCGCAAAGTTTGCGTTTTGTGTTTGGATTTCTATACGGAGCGGAGAATGTCAACGATGACATGGCATTATCCGCAGCTATACACGTTTTAAATATGCCATCAATCATACTAAAATTCAAATGAGAATGTAGCTGCCAGACATCGCGATAACGCTACTAAAAAAAACTACATTGTAGGTGGCTCCGAACATGAGTTATAGCACCCGTTCAAACCGAACTAATGGATGGAATTAACACGAAAACAATAAAATTTCATCCTGTAGCAAGGATTTCTATCAAAAAACAAATTTGATCTCGAGAAGCGTTCTTTTACTTTTTGCAATTTGCTTTATCTAAATCAGCTCATAATCGTGCTTATTTTAGAGCAAATTTTCCGGGAAATCAGTCACTTTGCCACCCTTAGCGTAGATTAGCTTCAACATTACACGCTTGATGTTTTTTTGTCCATATTTTCTATCAAAAGATTCACCAGCAACTGGAGTCGAGTCGCTAATAACACCTTTCACCGTAACCAGTGAGCTCGAAGACAGTAGCGTTCAAGTCACACTTCATGAGCAAATCGGCAATTAACCACGTTACATTACTGAAAACTTTAATGCGATTAAGCTCTCGCGTTTACTTTTCCATTTACGACATTGATCAACAAGTTTAATTTCACTTTTTTCCTCTGTTATGACTTATGATAATTTAAATCCTTTGTTTATGGTATACTAAGGAACTTTGTGTATGGCATGTTAGCTTTAATTTGAAATTGCAATAGGAAGGAACTGATTCATGAGTCGTTAACAGTAGAGACAGGAAATTACGTCTGCTTAGAAAACTCCCTTTGCCCCATCCAATCTTGCCGTTGCGAGTGCGTGTAATTAATCACCCTCTACAAGAACTGCGAAAAATAAGAATTTGTAACGTTTTTTTTTATCTACATGATACGCTTGGCACTGATTATCTGCGATTTTGCTGAACTGCATTGCTAGTCGTATACACTTTTATGTGTCTGTTCTAAAATAGGTGACATTATGACTCGTACAGCGATTTTTTAATCGATGCTTTGTCCCACAAACATTGCTTCTCTTTGAATAAATTTTCATTATTAGACATGCAATTTCTTTGTTTAACAACTATAAAATTCGTCCGAGGCGTTCTCAAAAATTGCCGCTTTTCATGGCATCTGATAATTATATTTTTCCTCATTTCTACCCCTCTAGGCCTGGAAAAAGGCTCGATAACTACAATTGCTTTGCTTCGTCATCATGACGTTCCAACAAAAGCTCGCAAATAACTCGTAACGTCTTGACGAGTTTATTCTAACGGAGACAGACAGACCAAGTTTCCGGTTGGCCCGTATCCACATAAGGGATTTGAATGACAACATCGACTCTCACGAGCACTATATTATTTAGTACTACTGTTATATCGCAAATTGTATCAATCTGATAGTAAACTTCAAGTCGAGCGGAACTGATTTATTAAAATAGTTTGGAGGAGTTTGTTACTGTTATCTGTGTTGGGCCACCCCAAACTCGTATCAAATCCACATCAGAAGAGATTTAATTTCATAGAAAACGTATCACCCGCATGGAAATGAGGACTCATCATCCCCTTTTAAAGTATTTTGTAATATAATTTTGTGAGCGACACGGAGAAGGGCGGAATGCTAATGTGAAGATAGAAACGCGCCCGGCATTGCCGAGATAGTGGCAAGAGAGATTGGATTGATCCAATCACTTGGACACACAAATGCGATTCCGCGTCTATGAATAAATGTGGCCGATATGAGGGAGATACATCACGGTTTCGGTCATTCATCACTCGCCAAGAGTTAAGCAGGATAAAAAGTTATTTTGGGACTATGTTGTACTATTATTCGGTAAAAATATAGCGAGCAAACAAGTTATTAGTTTATGTTAACACAAAGTTACCTAGCTAATGTATTTATGTTCCAGTGTATTGTATTATTTTCTTGCAAAGTTATTTTATTCAGTCCTTCTAGTCATGCGAATGGAAAGTCGTACCACAATAGCCATTTTAGACATTGTCTACAATGAAGCAGAAATTTTTAATGATGGCTACTAAAAGCTTTTATCCCATAATATAAATTAGAGCGTCAGTCAAACACATATGTAAATAATGTAATTAGAGAGTTTCCAGCCAGCGACTCATTAGTGACTAAAACGTTCCAATGCAGCTATAATTAGAATCCTCTTATTGTAACCGATATGAACTAAATTACATTACATCCTAACTGAATCAATCGAAAACTCTCCAACCTGGAGTATGTGTTTTAGTTTTTAAACTTTGAAAGTTTGACACAATCAAATGTATAGATCTAATCAAATAATTAAAAACACTGGTAAAGTTTACAAAAAATTTACCCAATTAATCAAAGTTTTACCCCTAAACTTATATGATGTTACTTTGTTAGCATTTTGAGTTGAAAGTTTATTAAAAGGGAAACGGTAAAACTCTTTCTGAGACAACACCAAAGTATTATGTGGAGGGATAAAAGATACGCCTCAAGTTAGAAAGGAAGAGAGTCCAAACCAGACTACAGACACGTTTTCAGACCATGCATCATCCTGCTTTATTACATTGTTACAAAGTTAACTTACTTAAATACTCATTAACGGTGTGTTATCCAAATTTACAAGCTTAATTTAATCTGGTAGCACCAATCTAAAAAATTTTGCAACAAGTGTAATGGATAATAAAGCATGTTAATCCCCTTGCTAGTTGTCCACAAAGGCTACAATCAACGTCAAGCACACATGGCGCATAAACACCGGACTTCCCATAATTACGTATTAAAACTACCCTCCATTAAGTGAACAGAAGTGAATAAAACAATTACCCCATGAAGTTGACACGAGACAACGTTGATGCCCTTCCATTACGTCTCACTTCATTGATTTCATTTAAAATCAAGAATCTTATCCTTTGTTTTTATTCGAATTTCATCAAGTTTTATTATTAAAGTCGGTTATAAATAAAGTTCGGTTGGAAACATCCTCTTCGAACGTGTTCTGATCGCATTGTTTCGGTTTAGGCCAATTTTCCACGCGCTTGATCTTTTCCAGGATAAAAAAGCTCGAGTTTTTATTCTAGTTGTTCGCCTACACGAAATCCTTTTGAAAATCAACATTCGAACTGTGCGTTTCGAGTTAAAATTTCAAACACAATTAATTTACAAATGTTGCAATGAAATGTTATTAATGTTATTTGTTTGCAAACAGCGAACAAAATAAAATAAATTTGAGTTTATTTAATAATTTCGTGATTATATCAGTGACAGCTTTATTAATTTGTTAAAGAAGTTAATTACATATATTTTGCAAATTTCACATTGCAAACAAGTATTTTGCTGAATTTGCTATGCAACTGTTGTCTAATACATATTACTGTTGTGTATTTTAATTTAATATTATAAAATTAAACGCACTGATTGATAAATCTACACCCAGCTCTGGGTTAAAAACAAGTAATTTATTCACAACATAACTTCATTAATTTGAAATTTTAATCTATGCCAGTCAGATTAGAACAATTGTATCACGATTGATATCACAAGACCAAAATAGAAAACAGTTTTCGGCTTTGTAATACACACTATTTTTTGATCCAACCAATTTTAAATTGTCTCAAAAATTGGAAAAAAAATACATAGTTTGGGTAAATTTTTTGATCATCTAGTGCACTAATATGGTTGTTCCCGGACAATTTTGATTAATGCAAATCAACATCTCTGGATCCTAATGAAAAGAGGATTACATGTTTGGTGGTTTGAAAAGACAGAAGACAATAAATTAATCATTACAACTTCTGCATACTCATGAAACTACTGATACCGGTTATTAAATTAATCACCATTTCAAATTGTAAAGCTAGAAATTGATACCGAAAAGTTGTGGTTCACTACGCTTCAGAATTACAACACAACTGCATATTGTGATTATTCCTGTATTAGATAAAAAAAGTACTGTCTATTCAAAGCAGTGGTTGAAAATCCGCGTGTAACTTGAGAAGGGGCGCTTAGCTTTCATCGCGGCAGGCATTACGATTAACCGCGGATGGGAGAAGGGAACGAATGTCTGAATCCAATCTCGGCAAAGATTTTGAATAGGTAATTCTAAAATCTGAGGACGTTATTAAGAGCAATATATCGGGAAAGAATAAGTTGGTAGACATTGTAAGCCACCGCATTGTCATGAATCACCCCAATAAATCCGGGTAACCCTCCACTTAGACGCCGATATTATTTCCTTGGTATGCAATAACTCATTTAGCCCGCGGTAGGCAAAGAACCCGTCAAATTTCAATGTTTTATCTCGCGCATCGTCCGTAATTCGGGGGTGACTCCCGTTTAAATATCGTCGTATCTGTGAGCTTTTATTACGACGTTTTAAGGTAATAAAATTTTAAAATTCGCCGGAAAGAGCTTTCGTAACTGCGTTCTTAAGCACCTAACGGGTTACGTGTTGTATCACGAGTCTCATTTTATAAAGTGCTCGCCTTAGAAGAGTATAAATTTGTAATTTCCAAGTCAATATTAAATTCTGCGAAGAAAACAATATTCTAGAAAATGTCTGATACATTTGTGCGTGCGCGACGACTAGAATCTTCATTTTCATTCATAGTAAAACGTATGAAATATGTACAAGGTGGTCGTTGAATATTGAATGGAAATAGAACAAACTTGAGGAATAAACACGATTTGCCAACTGCATATGAAACCAGACAAGTTTACGGCGCTGGGAAACCCAGGGAATATTCACAATAGAAACAGGTCGGTGCCTTTTTCAGATTCCAAAAAGAACTTGCGAAACAGATAGGAAATGTTTCATTTCTACGTATTGATCGGTGGGCCAATATTATCATACGGTTTGTAAACGGGTAAGATAGCAAACCGACAGACTAAATTTAATTCAAATGTCAGGGTCGGCCGGATATTAAATTGAACTATTCTAAACGCGTCTCCAACGTTGGACAAAATAAGGATGCGAAGCCAAACACACAGAGAGATCTACTCTCCGATTTAATTTACCACAATCGAATGCATCAAAGATTAAGAAGAGACTTATTTCTCTCGAAGATTGCTCCGCAAATCGTATAAATGTGTAGTAGAACTGTAACTAAACACGACAGAGATTCCTCTAATCTACTTTGGAACATCCCTCCAACTTACGCTGCGACAAAGACGAACAGATATTTTTAGACGCTTTACCAACGACAGTGGCATGCAACTTTCCTCATTGATGTCAACATTTTATTCTCTTTTTTTTAACTCAACTGTGAAACGTAAAGCACCCTCAACTTTCTTCGTACATAACTTTTGAATTTAAAACTCAAACTTTACATTAAATTAATAATTATCAAAAATACTTAACTGTTCTCTTAAAAAATCACAGTTGTAGAAAAACTAATGACTAATGACAATATAAAGTTACTTATTGCCACATTAAAATTACTGTAAAAGCATTAATACAACTATTTTGATTCAAAAAGTTTTCATTTTATGTTTTAATAAAAGTCGAAAATTATATGGTTTAAAACCCGGTAATAAATAGAGAGATAAAAACGGAAAAGTAAAATGTACTCATTATTATTTTTGGCATAAAACGTTTAATAAATCTCTTTCGCTTGGTAAATAAATGACAAAAAACCAATAACTGAATTGTTTATTTAATATATTTTATGCATAAAACGATAAGATCTAACAAATATCAAATTATTTATAACAAATGTATACATTCGCTCATTACTGGACAATTAATAAACAATTTTCTGTATATTAAATTTTTGTCCGTGAACCAAATATGTCATTTTGAGTATGGTGCATGTCGAGTGTGTCCTCTATAAAATATGTCATAATTTTTCTTATCAGTATAATTTCACACTCACTTCCTCCATCTATAAACCTGGTGCAAATTGCTTTTGAACATCGCTGTGTTTGCGATAAAGTGCGTTGATTTATCTCTGAAAAATGAAAAATAAAAACATTACCACCCTGTAGCGCTCGGTTTGGCACGGGATGCTTTCCACCGTCGATTACGGCCCGCGTGACAGAGCGGTTTGTTTTACTTTACTCTTGTGTATAAATACAGTTCTTTTTACAAATGGCTCCATAAATTTTTAGTACAACTCACTATTATAATGTGACACTAGTGGGATGTGGGACATTTGTATTGTGTCGGGTGGGCGAATGTGTCGTCTCCTTCTGCAGGCAGCTGGGTAAGCGCTACAAATCGTCCGGCTCTCCCTGATGGGCGCTTCGAGGACGGATTCTCCACACATACGTGCATTCGTCCCTCGACGATCATTTCTTTGCTTGTCGACACCAACGCCAAACGAAAAACAACCCCAAACCACCCCTCAGTTTTTACACCAACATGTAATTTTCAAATTTCAAGATCGATGTTGCGAATTTTAATTAAATCTACTAAAAATCAAATTAAATCTGTAAATATATAGTAGAAATATCACAATGTCAGATGTTAACCGAGCCGAGTTTTGATTGAAATTCCCCGCTTGAAGTAAATTGCGAAAGTCGGGCTTACTTGACGATGCGAGTTATTTCTTGGCGGGCGTCTCCAAGAGCCTGCAAAATACCCCACTCATTAGCATGTCGGATCCATATATTTTGAATAAAGCGGCAGCGCTAGAGTTAAATTTTTTAAAAGTTAGCGCGACCTTTAAACGCCTATTTGAATTCATAAAGTTGAGGTTCAAATGAATTTTAATATGATTACTTGGAAACTTTTTTTGTTTGAAACTTTCGTAGGTATCGATATCGACTTTAGTTGAATAATTGAGTAAAACATAGGTGTGAGTAACAGTTGTCGGCATGTATCAGAATAATTCTATAAACTCACTTTAATTCGATTTTGGAATAACTAAAGAGATTGGTTAAGGGATCATCGGCAATCACCCGTAACATATTTCGGGATACGATAACGAAAATTGGTTTGTTTTTGATGTTTACAGGCCTAAGGTGATTTTGTGCCGCACGTGTCCTGATCGGGAATCAATAGATTGCGTCCGTTTGATATCTCGGACTTTTACACACGACCAGTTTTTTCACAAAAGCCCAAAGGCGAAACGCTCCCTCACGAAAGAACCAACTTTTACAAACAAAAACTCAAGACAATCTCAACATTGCCACTCCTTCAAATATTGAATAAATAACGGCGTTAGTCTAGGTACTCCAGAAATGTTATGTTAAAGCCGACTTTCGTGATTTTCTAAGTAGATTTAAAAAAACATTTCCCGTTCTGATATTTGTTCCAAAACAGAATTTTCGGAGTCTTGCGTATATCTTCGATGGTGATAAATTGGATTATTTGATGTGCTTTTAAAATGAATTTGACGCAAATACGAGAAGTCGAGAAGCTACATATTTCACAATAACAGAATAACAGAGTAAGTAAAAATTCTCATTTACACGATTTATTTGTGACGATTACTATTTTTGAACAATATGTAATTATTACTACAAACATCCTGAATGGATCATGACTTTGGTCTACTTTATTTTTATGTTTGGGGTACTCTTAATCGTCTTTTGTTAGTTCTTTAAGTATCGTAGAGAAAAAGTTATTTTTGTACTAATTCTAGCAGTTTACGCTTTCGTGTTACACATAAAAATGTAACAAAATATTGCAACATTCTTAAATGTACGTCTTTGATTGCTTGACGTTCTTTATTTTTATTGTGTTCTTTTATTCATTAATTAACACATTTATGTTTAAGCACTTACTTTCTATATCTGCATATTTAGCTTTTGTTGTAAAGTTATGCTTTTCAAAGTTTTTTTTAACTTTAATTTTCAGTCTCGTTCGGACGATCTTACTTTTTAGTTTGCGTTTTATATGTATACATTTATGATAACGTCATTTAACTTTTATTACATTTTTTTTAATTTTTTGCGTATGTTAAAAATAATAGAACAGAGAAATTGTTAAGACACGACTTAATTCGAACTCAGGTCTCCCTACCTGCTGTCTAAGTGGTTTTCTCCAGGGCTTCTGATGAGCCCTAAGCAAAATCTGTTTATTTTTTCATATATTCTATCACAAATTTTCCAAAAATTATTTTTTGCTTATTATTTTTTTTACCGTTATACAGGGTGTTTTACATAATTGTACGAGATGCAATCAATAATACATATTCCTTTACGAACTCAATTACAAATTTTGAAAAATTGGATAATCTTCTCTAGTTTTTTCACACTTTCAAAAATTTCAACATTTTTAGTTAGTGATTAAGATAGATAAACTAGAATCATATTCATGCCGTCTCTTGATCGAACAAATGATAATTGTTAATGAAACATGGATTAATTTGGGTTTCCAAACGTGTTTTTTTTGTATCTAGTGTTTTATGACTTTTGTATATTTGGGTGCGTACATTAGGCACAAGCCTCGTAAAGTTGTGTGAAACACCCTGTAGTGTTTTTCTATTTTTTTTTGTGCCGCAACCAACAATACCAATATCACTAAATGCTAAATTAAATATGTTATTTATTTAAAACGTAAGTTGAGCAGATTTGTCAGAAACATCAGATTGGCAGATAACCAGAATTTAATGTAATAAATAAATTAACAAGTTAAGTTAATATAAAAGGAGTACGAAGTGTTCATCGGCTTCCAAACATGCGCCCAGTCGGTTGGTAACCGATAACTAAACATGTCATATCGTTTGAGTGATGATTTTTTGTTTTAATCTCAAAGAGACAAGACTAATAATAGCAATTATTGTGGATTCAGTTATAATTATTTTCAAAATTTGAAATCAAGAAATTGCTGCAACATGTATAATGGTTTGCGACAAAAAAATGAGAAATACCTCTCTCATGAATAACTCTGTAGACTTGGTATTTTGAGTCTTATGTTGCCCGCAACCAGTAATACAATCGTGCGAGCTGGTATTTCAAATATAGGTGTTTTCGAGGTCCTCGCTTGATTGATCCGCCAATTTTGTGACTTCGGTGTGTCGATGTCGGTGCCATTTCTCGTGGAATCAATAGCTTGTTCCGAAAAGGATATGACTGTTGTATGAGTAAGCCTGCGTGATGAGGGTTGACTGGTCTTGACTAATTATCCTGCGTTTTGTTGCGCGATTATACGTTCCCCAGGCACGTTGTATTTATTTATTTTGAAAATAGCAACGCTAATTTATTTAGCGATCCGTACATGTTTTATAAAACTCGAACTTTACCGGTTACGTTCAATTATGCATCAACAACTTTGCTGGCGAGAAGTTTGTGAAAAATCCTAATCGATTTATGTTTGTAAAAGTTTGGGCTGGACGATTTGACGAGGATTTTTATTAGGAAAGTGCATTGCGAGTGATATTTTCGCGCGTTTGCAGTTGGAGGACCTTGCGGTTAGCAGCTGTGCGCGGATTTACAGCCGAGTAGAGCTTAGCCCAAGGCTGCCGCAACAGTAAAGTGTCCCGGAGATTCCCCCATTTTATGATCATTCTATGCAGACTCCTACATATTCCTTTAGTGTGCACGAAAATGGACTGTCACTAAATCACGACGGATTTGTTGCGATTACCCAGTCACCTGAAAAATCCTACCCTTGGAACTTGGATTAAACGGCCGACGGCCCGTTTCAAACCTACGTTTAACTTTGAAAAATTTATTAATTATTATTCAATATTACGAGCTTTAATTAAGTCCCCTATCCAGAACTCCAACTATGTAATACCTCCCAGAATTTGAACGAACTTTGCGGGAGAATTATCAGTAATTTGTTGGTTACATGGGTAATATACATTACGAAAGGGGTGTATCCCCTTTTTGCGGCCAACTTGGAAAAGCTCGTGGCTCCAGCTTCTCTCTATCATTACAAGATGATCAATCAAAGTCGACTGTGTCCTCTTCCAGACGCTTCTTCCAGGTTGCTGTGATTGTGGACGTTTTGTATCTCCCGGATGCATCCAAATTAAAACCAGTGGCGTTCCACAACCTTAAAACCATCGCATCCGCCAGTTTTTAATGACTCGAAGAAGTTGGAGTCGGGCATCCCTGAGGATGTCGTTCATTGCCACGCCTGCTTGAGATAAATGGGATGGGATCTCCCCCGTCGACTGTCCCACAAAACTTTGCTCCACATCTCGCTGTACTTTCAGTTTTTGAATGTTATCCTTAGGCAGGGATACGGATTTCTTCATATAATGCAGGCCAAAATGCTTGATTACTACGCTTTTTTTGTTTAACTTAACCTAAACTTCTTATGGAAAGCTACAACTAACTTTGCGTCGAAGGATGCTCCAAAGCATCTTTAATAATAAACATGGCGGTAATGGCTCCGAAACGCCGAGGCCATTGATCGTCGCCAGTGAATTAATATTCTCACCTGAAATCAGGTCTGTAGCCTCGACAAAAAGATGAGGATAACACATTAATTATTTCCAGGACGCCAAAGTTCGCGATTAATTCAGAACCTGATGCTATAGAGGCTATAAATAATTTGCGAGAATGCAGCCGAAAAAAGACACCTCAAAAGCAAAATTTTGAAATCAAGTTGAATATTAACAAAAATTGATTACATTTTAAAAATTGATCAATTTTTAATCTCAAGTATTTTTTTTCTTCAAAATTGCGAAGGATAAGGGCAGTTTGACCCTAGATGCGTTTCAAATTTGCCCCTTAGATTTGCTTTTACCGACAACCAGAATACATTTCATCGGTTTTTACCTAGATGAGGTCTAAGGGCTGTTGGGTTTTAAAAAGCCATAAATCATTCTGCGGTTTTACTCAATCGAAATAAAACTGTTAGGAAAACACAGTTCCTATTTCAAAACGCATATTTTAAATCGAAAGCCGATATTATGGTCGATGTTTTAAAAAATTCAATTACAATGCCCAAATTGATGTACGAAAAATTATAAAGATGGTGATAGCAACGTTTTAAAAAAATACAAGCTGTTCCATACGGGCAAAAATCATAATAAAAACAATAAACAATTACTTCTATTAATTTTAATACTCGAATATAATTAAACGTCTAAAACATCCATTGATATATGACACAAACCTTTTAGCGAAATAGAGAATTTAAAATTGAGGTAACTTGTAAATTCTTCTACCGTAGAGTATGATAAAACTCACCCCTATAGAGTCGGCGCCCATATGACCTAAACAGCAGCTTTATCATATAACAGCGATCACGGTTCGAACCATAATGATGTTCAAAAGCTGTTAATAAAAAGGACCCGGTATAACTACTCAGGACCATTGTAACAAAATTAAGAAACAACGAACAAAGTTCATTGTAAGCGATACAAAGCAAAGAATAAATCCGCGGGGCCCGACGCACGTTACGGTTTGGAATCGGAAGAAACACCTGACATGACTCAAAAAGAATTTGAAGAGAAAGAATAACAGCTGTCTATTCAAATTAGAGAAAAATATTAGAAATATTGAAGAAGAAACAAAAGAACAATCTTTTTCAAATTTGTGGATGCAAGAGAAAAAACTACGACTGACGGCTTCCAATTTCGGAAAAATTTGTAATATGCAAAAATCGACCTCTTCAAAGAAACTTGTGGAAAGCTCTGCTTTCAAAGGAAATATAAGTATGTACAAGATATGCACAATATAGTGAACGGAAAGCCGTCGAAAAGTTTGAAGAAGAAACACATTTGAAAACGAAAAACTGTGGTTTAATTATTTTGGAAGAAAAACCATTTCTAGTTGCTAGTCTAGACCGACTCCTGCAGGATGGTTGAAATAAAATGCCCGTTTGTCTCCCAAAACCTAACACCACAGGAAGCCGTTGAGAAAAAAAATTCCTGCTGTACAGTTGCTGAAAATGGGAAAATCAAATTAAAGAAGAAACATTTGTATAGGTACACAATTGTATGCACAATTTTTTTACAATCACAAAATTGTCAATTTTTCAAAAATGACTTAACTTTTGAAGAATACACGTACATACATTTTTATTTATTTTTATTTATTTACATTGACTTCCATAACTAAATAAATAATTTTTTGTTAACATTGAAAATAGTTAAGCGCTCTACAGTTTTCTTTTTTTATGAAAACCGTTAAGCGCCCTAGAGATTTTAAAACTGCGTAATTTGATGTCTGATACTTAGGTAAAAAAAATATATATTTAAACCCAAAAAGTTTCCAAAACAGATTTTTGCAAGGGTCAGACTACCCATAAGCACAAACTTGCCGAGTACAATTTATTATTTTTATTACTTTTGCTCCGTTCTTAGAAGAACTATTGCAATCCTTGCCCAAATTCCCCCGTTCGTAAATCACAGTGTTGACACTGTAAAAAATAAAAAGAAGATGATGTAAAAAAAAATTTGCGAAAGACATTATAATGTACGAGAATGTTATTTATCTTATATCTCTATAATTTCAGTCACCCTTCTCGAGTCATGCATGACTAGCAACCCTTCACTGGCCGTGTAATGTCAAGTGTTGTGATTTGCGTTATTTCAAAACTGAATTAATTTGGATATGTTTTGTATCGTGGATATTTGAATTGGAGATATTTCAGTTCAATTCGAACAATTCATCTCTCAGATGTCGGTCCGTTTGTTCCATCTCTTCGCTGCAACGACGCATAAAGCGATGTTGTATTATAATTCGAACGCAATCAGTGTACACACAGGGTGGTTTGTACGCCGCCACTAATTACTCCCGTCTGTGCAGACATCAAACTGTTAGTAACATGCGGCCACGTTAATATGTCTGCGATATGGAATCCTGTCCGTTGCAGGAATACTGGATGGTGTGAAAGAGATAGGCATACAAAGACCGAACCGATAGCGTTTCCATCCACAAACACACATGTTCACGCTACCAGAAAGCCGTATGATAGTGTCAAACATTTCCTGTCTGTCTGTATGCTTAACTGAGTCGTTCCCTCAAACATCTCGCCATTTTCGCCAATTCCCGTATTTTGGTTGCACTCGAAACGGCTTTTTCAACCACTAGCTCTGTTTGCTCCGGAAATTACTCAAGATCGATCGTAATTTTTTTTCAGCGGTGACAAGTGAGTTTTTAACAATAGGGGGATGGGTCGAGTGGTTCGAGATGGCGCTCGTTATCCGCAAGACGATCCTGAAATAACGGCGTCTTGATGCATCGACGCTGAGGATGGCGTGTTGTGGAGTATCACTTGTGAGGGTTCGACGGACGGTGTGAATGTAAACGGCTGAATTAAAATTATGCAAATATTATCCGTTTTCGAGCATTTACTATTCGATTCAGCTCCATTAACCTCTAAGCTGATAAACATGTACGGCAACTTTAGAACACAATCAATTTATCGAGACTCTATTAAAAGTTTTGTTTCCCGAAATTTTTATAACAAATTGAGCTGTGCATAAAATTTATACTTGAGACTAAACTAAATACTGAACCATATAGTCGCTCTATTTTATGAGCAGTGATGGATTATCGCATTATGTGTTTTACTCCCAGTTACCTATTAAAAAAATTAAATAGGTTCACAGATAAGAGTTAACTAAAATTTAATTACATGATAGTACTTCAATCCCAACTTTTTTGCAATTTTGTGCACTTCACAAATTCAATTTATCTTAACGCATTCTGTCCCATTATAACTTGATTATTTAAAAATCCACCACTCACTTTTTAATGTCATTAAGATATTTTAATTGGCTATTTTCAGTCCATCCTCTCTTACTGAAATCTAGTATTCGCTAATGTAAATAATTCCCTTATCTTTTGAAAAAAAACTCAAACAAGTTTCACGGCTGGATTCGGTTGAATTTGCTAAATGAACCGAAAAGAATTTTGTTGTCGCAGCCCTAAACTTGACGGTTCTTTAAGCGTGTTGTTGACTTTTCTTTGATTTCAATAAACGTTGAAGGTAAATGTCTACATTTAAGTGTTGCACAATAAAATAATTTAATCGAAACACTAAGCATAGTATACATATTAATTTATTAGTATACATAACCCTATGTATACTTTTAAAAAAACCGGGTCAATTTCATAGGGTAGGCGACCAACATTTCAAGTTTTTAGGGGGTATTAGATATTAAAATATTCAAAACGAAAATTTTCTGTCAAGTTTGTCAAGTGTCAGTCTTGAAATTTAAAGCGCAGCTTTAAAAAGTTAATGCCATTTGTGTACCATGTACACCAAAGTAGAGCGGGAGATATGGCCGCATCGCATGGCCCCGACAATCGCCACACTTGGCACCTAACGATTTTTTTCTTTGGGGATATTTAAAAACAAAAATTTATACTAATGTTCTAATGCAAAATTTAAAAGAGCTGAAAGAACGTATTCGTACAGAATGTAATAATATAGATCCTGAATTTATTAGGAATGCAATGGCTTGGTTTTCAAAATCGCTTGGGTTATTGTTTGGAACTGCAAGGACAGCATTTTGAACACTTGCTTTAATTATTTAATATTTTTCTTGATTTGATGGGTTTTATTTTTTTCAATTAATATTTCATTACATTTATTTTGTTGTTTTTAAAAAAATTTCTTTTATTTAACGCCCTTTTAAGCCTTTGTAATATTGGTTGCCTATGCCTAGACTAACTACTAATCGTAATAGTCATAGTTAAAGTAGATTTCATTGAAATTGGCATAATAGGTGGCTATGGAATTTCGTATTTAAGTTTGTAGCCCTGCGCATGTCCCTGATATAATAGCTGATGAGGTTTTTGTTTTTCTTTGATTACTTACCTACATGGTTTATTGAACTGACAGGACTGACATTTGTATTCATTTTTTCACTGTTTTCGTTGCTTGTTCGTTATTCCCACTATTTTTTCAAATTATAATCAAAAGTAGTTCTCTTCAGAACACCAGATTTAAAGTACAGGCTAAGGTATGTTTGAAAACATAATCAATTTCTTTTTGTTGTTCCTGTTTTAGGCATTTTAGGTTAATGGAATCAAATATACRAATTTGAGTTTAGCCAAATTACTTTATCCACAACAAAACACGATTTTTCAAGCTTCAGTACGCGAGGCTTCATTTTGTACAGATTTCCACTCCGATCGCAACAACTTTACCATTGTTTAAAAATTCACAATTTTGTCCTACATTTTTAATGAAAAAATCCAAACCCCTTTTGGCTGCAACTTTCACGGAAAACAAATTGTGTTTCATCTCCGGTGTGAATGAAACGTATTTTAAAATTTCAGGAAGCCACTTGTTATCAACGAAAGTCTATATTTTCTCCAAAGCAATTAGTGTATGTTTTTGTGTCAAAACTACACCTACAAAGGGATGATACTTTTTATGGAGAAAAACTCTCTCTGAAAACCTTTGAAATAGGGTTCTTTAAAAATAAAATTTTAACTATCTTAACCTCACTTTTTTTAGTGACAAATTTAGTTCCTTAATATGTAAAGCCTTTTTCACATTTAAAGCGCAGTTTACACAATCATGGCCTACTGTTATGCCAATTTAAATGAAATGGATTATACATTGAAGTTGACCCGGTTTTTTTTAAAGTATACATAGGGCTATGTATACTAATAAACAAATGTCCCTGTATGTTTTTACTGTTATACAGTTTTTAAATTACTTACATGATATGGTTGTACATTAGGTGCATTCTTAAAACCTACTATCCAATCAATAAAAACAATATTTTTTCAATTTTTCAAACCGTTTTTGTGTTTCCACTTAGGACGTAAGTCTATAATGGAAACAAAACCCAAGATAACTCTGTAAATCAATAATACTCACCTAATGGATAAAATTCCCCTATAAATTATTGTTAGTACGACGCGACGTCCCTCGTTTTACCTGTGCAAATATTTTTTTCATTTAAAAAATAATCTCCATGATCCTCATTCATTATCTAGAGGATTGTAGCCGAAATAATCACCCGTAACATTGATTGGAGAACATGTTTCAATTTTCGTAATTTCCCGGCAGCATGTTAGGGCTTAGTTGAATTTTGGTCGGCCATCAAATTAATTGTTTTGTAATGAAGTAAACAAGGCAGGAATTCGCAATAAACTAACCTGGTTTTCAGTTGAAATTCCTCAGTGGCTTGTCGGACCGGAGCAGAAGGACGCTCTCATCCTGACTGAGACGGATCGTCGTTCTCTCAATAACAGGAAACACGTTAAGCTTCTTACCGCATTTAGAAGGTCCCGGAATAATTCGTCTTCATTCCGACATCGTGAGATTCATCCCGTTTAATGAAATTCGCGAGTTTATCGCAGTTATTATTGTAAATGAAGCTCCGCTCGACTGCCTCACAAATCATTCGGGTTATGCTCGGGTGTATTGCCAGGGTCCATAAAGGCCAAGAAATATATGTCATCATCAACAAGGATTCGCGCATTCAAGTGACTTAACAATGTGTTAATGTGCTCGAAGCTGATTTTAGGTCAAAAACTTCGTGACAATCGCTCGGTTCATAATTAATGGTCGTATTGTAAACACAACCATCCATTACTTTTTACTTCCTTATGAGATCAAGGAACTATCAGCGAAGGTCCAAGTCGCCTTATCAACAGAATATATGTATAAATAACAAGATTATCAAAGAAACGGTGCAACAAATGGCAAGACATCCATTCCACTGTTGCGAATTGTAAATTGAATTCCACCAACGCTTTTGGGAAACAACACCGTCACACTTGGCATCCATCTCGGCTCACCTTTCAGAAGCCCGAAACTCAGGTTTTATGGTTA
Source organism: Tribolium madens (assembly GCF_015345945.1). Classification (NCBI taxonomy): domain Eukaryota; kingdom Metazoa; phylum Arthropoda; class Insecta; order Coleoptera; family Tenebrionidae; genus Tribolium; species Tribolium madens. The sequence goes on from NW_025401006.1 coordinate 3,529,273, forward strand.
TGGATATCTGTCTAGACGAGACTACATAAAACATCAACAAGAGCAGTTGAAACAAATTGGGTGACAACTACAATTGTATCAATAACACCTAATACAAATGCACAAAAAAAACTTTTCATATACATATAATTTAATCAAAGCTTCAAAGCACCAATTCTAGAAAATTTTAAATCGTGATCATGCAGTAGTTGCAATTATGTGAAATGAATGAAATATGTTGTTAGAATAAGTACCATCCAACTCTGAAAAACTTGTTTTATTTAGACTGAAGACAGTGTACAATCAAGAAATCTATCAACAAACGTTTTTGTTTTTCATAAGCTACTATGATTTTTCTTTTTATTTCAACATATGTATTTTGATAAAATCAGATAATGCTTGATTTGAATACTATACACATTAATCTGCTTATTATACAGTATGTCCCCGGATTGGGTTTACAAGAGGAAAACATTTTTTATCTTTGATTTTACGCCAAAATTACAAAAAAAAACATTTTTTTCTTCACCTGAAACGAGCACATCTGTACTTAAAAATTCATTATTCTGCTTCAGTAAAAAGAAAAGTTAATTTTTTAACTTTAACTTTATCTTAAATTTTTCTCTGCTTTTTAAATCCTATCACATTGGCGGTTTTATTTATTTGACAACTATATGTCTCTTTGACAATTAATTTGTTAATTAAAGCTGTTTCTTTGAGTTGCTATTTATTAAAATTATGTTTTTCACAAACATTTTTCTTATTTGACTTGCGTAAACTCATTTTTCAAAGTGACACCGTCCAAAATCAAGAGAAAAATCATCTTTTCTTTCTACTGAGTTAGAAGAATGAAGTTTTAGTTACAGACTTGCTCGTTTCAGATAAAACAAAAAACGTTTTTCCTTTGCAGTTTTGGCGTAAAATCAAAGATAAATTTTTTTCCCTCTTATAAACTCAATCCGGGGACATACTGTAGAATAATTATTCAAATACCTATTTAATGTGACATACCTACATAAGACTATAGTAACTCAACTTTCATATAAATAAACAGTATGAAAATTATTGTTTTGTAAAAGATAAGTCACACCCAACCATATTTGGCACTGTATAGAATTTTGTATCTGATATTCCAGTTGTAAATAGTACTTATAAAAATAATGAAATTAAATGAATCAGTAGTTATTCATTTAAATTAAGCATGGAAAATGTGAATCTACTAGCCGCTGGAAGTTTGATATTTGTGAATTTGTCAAAATAGTATTTGCAGTAAACAGGTAATTCAAGTATCACGTCATGAACTTGACTGTTTACCTATAGTTACTAATTTGTTAAATGTTATCCATATGTGATAATTTTTCAAATGTCTTCCATTTTATTTTATAGTTTAGTTGTGAAATAGTATATTAAAAAATATGTTTCATAAGAGCAGTCTTAAGGCACAGAATAAGAATATATAGTATTTTATTCTGTGCTTACCCACGAATTCAAATTCGTGGCTACGCCACTCGTTACTTTAAAGAATGAATGCTTCAAGGAACGAGTTTTTTTATACTATTTTTTTTTTTTGTAATTTGCCCTCTGATTTTAAATGACTTAAGAGGCGGCCGGAGCAAAATCTCTTATGGGAGTTCCAATGTAAATGTCTACCTCTGTATTTCAAAAACTACTAAAGATATTTTTATGAATTTGGTATCATGTGAAAGAGAATTTT